>NC_080704.1:147082537-147412772 GCF_030445035.2 Dasypus novemcinctus | reverse complement strand
TAAATAAAGAGTATAACAATCACTATTGGGTTCTTCAAGAGCCAGTTGTTTAGGTAGGGGACATACCTTCTTGGTATCCTCCATAAAACCGATGGCCATGCTGAGCAGCACATTGCCAAAGATCAGCACATCTGTGATGCAAATAACTGCCGCCTCCCTCAGTTTCTCCCATTTCTACAATGAGGGAGTCGAGTGAGATCCAAGGGTTCTCAACTCATCACCCTGAATTAACACATGCTCTCATGTGTACATTTTTCCGGCAGATTTGGATGCGCAAAGTCATCATTACAGACCAAAGAATTGGCTATAGGTTATGGACAGCTCTTAGAGAACCAGCCATAATACCACACCTTTCTCCCAACTAACCCCAACCCACCAGCAGGTCCCCACAATCTGTCCAAGAACTGCTGTGCTAGATAGTCTCTAATGGTGCCCCCAGCCAGAATATTCTCAACCAGGGCTTTTGATGCAGTAAGTTTGGGCTGAAGTAAAAGAGGAAGGAACAGAACCTGCCTTATGAGGACCTCAGGAAACATGGGGAAGCCGTATTACAGCTTTTATGCCACAGGAAAAGAAACACCCTCCCACCCCCATCTACCCGTGCTCTGAGGCTTATTAAACTGCCGAGGAGCAAGGGTTTTACAGCAGTGTGGAGAGGAACAGAGAGCGAGGGTAGAAGTATATGAGTGGAAATGGCTCTTCCTATTACCTCCACAGGTCAAAAAGGGTGAAAGGAAAGGACGCAGGGCTCAGACAGGAGTAAGGTGACCTGCATAGCTTAGACTTTGCCTGATTCTCTTTCTGAAAGATAGATGGTTGTAGGAGGGATTGGAATTTTCTGAGAAGACAGTTGCTTGTCAGGCAGTTTCTTCATGAAAATACCATCTTCCTATCTGGAGGAAGGTGATCAGACTGCATACCAAAGCCAACTGCCTCAACTCAAAACCCTTAGCCACATACATGAAGGGAGAATGGACTAATTTTCAATAAGTGGAGATGCCCCCAAATCTTTACACAGAGTGCCTTGATAAGTGGTGTTCTCCATATTACTGGAGGTGCCTGAGCAAAGGCTACCTATCAAGCATGCTGCGAAGAGCTCTGCATTGGGTGGGTAACTGCACTAGGCAACCTTAAGGTCCTTCTGGTTCTAAGAACTGATAAGTTCTGTAGGAAACTTCTCAACTAGGAAACCGGCCTTCTGTAGAGATGAGATGACCCAAAAGTACCTCTTTGTCCCAATACAAGTGGATGAGGCCAGTGCTTCATTCCTGACCAACCAATAATGGGTCTTGCAGAAGAAAGAGACAATTGTCCCTACTCTCTCATGTAGTTGATGAAAATTAAATCCATTTCTCTCTTGAGTATAGGGACAGGTTTTATATATATATATGTGTCCATCCATCCTCTGAGATCCAGAAATGAGGTTAAGCCTTTTTTTGCATTTTAGTAAACCCAGAATGTATTACCCTTTCAATATACATTTAGTTTTCGCTAATAAGGAAACTACAGGTGTTTACCTGCAGCTCTGGACAAATATATTGTAGAAAATAATCAATTGGTGATTCAAGGGCAGATATTGGGGACAGGGGGTAAGTATGTGTGTTTTTATGGTGCTCCAAGATGTGCTTTTTGATCATTTAAGAAATCCACTCTTGGATTAGGCCTCAATAGTACTTGATGGAACATACTGACATAAGCTTTTTATGACCATCTGTGCTCTCATGATTACATATCATAGCAGTTACAGCACTTGACATGGCCAAAGAAAGCCTGCTTTCTCTGGACCACTTGCTCTTCCAACTCAGGTCCAACAAAAACGATGCCACCTCTGGTCATCTCAAAGCTTCACTATGCCTCCGGATAACCTTTGTGGCTTTGACAAAGTAAGAAAAATTGTTCCTGCCCCTCTCTGAAGCTATTCTGTTGGTCTGAGGGAGAACCTGGCCTCCAAAAGGACCTGACTCTTTTAAAGCCAACCAGAGAACTCCCTGTAATGGGCTGCCCCATGCCAAAGATGTCATCATGGCCTTGACCACAGGTTCAGACTTTTAAAAGAAATGGGAGGGCTCGGGCCTTCATGTCCTCAGCTCAACTGGAGGAGAGTCCTAACTCACTCGATCTCAACCCAAAGCCAGTACCTCAAGGATGGATTTGAGTGACCCCCTCTGGCAGCTGGAGATCATAGCACCAAGTTTCAATGGGTGCAGAGGCTTGGGGTGGTGTAGGGAAGGCAGAGGTAGGCTCCAGGGAACACCCATGATGCGTAAAGGTCCCCAGAAGAGGGCTGGCTGTGGACTGGGGACGGGGTGGCAGCAGCCCCCTGGCCAGTCTTACCTGCTCTTCCTTTTCGCCGCTGTTCTTCTTCTTGCTCAGTCAGGTACTCCCCAGTCTGATATTTTCGACTCTTCTGCCGTCTCCGTTTCTTCCTCTTTACCAGGCCCTCCTCCTCATCTTCCTCCTCCTCCTCATTGGTGTCCCACATTTGCCGGGCAGCCTCTGTCCTCCAGGGCATTTCTCGGGCTCGCCACAGGTGCCTGCGGCCCTGGCTCAGCAGACTCTTGTCCTGAGCATGGTGGCTGCGGTACTGGGTGTCCCGTTGGGTCTTTCTCACCTTTCGACGCTTAGCTGGCGTGGGGGTTACCACCTCTTCCTCCTCTGTAGGGAAGACTTCCTGGCTTCCCATGTCACTGTCTGCCATACCAGCAAAGGAGCTACAGATACTTCCTGTGGACGGGATGTACAGAAGACGGTCAGGTACATTTTCAAAGGAAAACAGTACGGTGTAGAAGCAAGTGTCCTAGGCTAGGAGTTTGAAGGTCTGGGTTCAAGTTCAAGGTTGGCCAGCTATTAGCCATATCCTCTGGACAAGTTCCCTCACTCCTGTTTCCTCATCTGTAAAAAAAACAGGGATACTGCTCTCTGCCTTCCTGACCTCACAGGGCTGTTCTGAGGATCAGATGAGATAATTCTCCCATAAACGCTTTACAGAGTCTTTGCACAAGTATAAGGTATTGAAAACACATGCCCTGACTCATAAACATGTTACCAGGTCACTTTAATTCATCTGCAAACTCTTACCTAGTGCTTCCAAGGCACCAAGCATTGTGTAAGGTGCAGGAGAGGACCACAGGCCCCTGCTCGTGGGAAGAGCAGGGTTTAGTAGAGGGCGAAAGGAGGGCACAGTGGTATCGTGCCCCAGCCCCTGCTCACTCCAGGGCACCACCAATCTCACTGACAGACCCACCCTGGGTGAGCAGAACCATCGCAAAAGCAGAATCTCAGGAAAAGCCAAGCAATAAGGAGTCCCTTTCCTGTGTGACACAGCCTTGTTTGGTCACCCCCTAGTGAGCCTTGGCCAGGCTCTCTTCCCTTCAATTGGCCCCACCCCCTGTGGCGCTGCCATGAGTGCAGGGGTGGAGCTTTTTCCCCTGCACTGCCCCCCACCCGGCTGCAGGTGAGGCGGCACTGTTCCTCACCACCGGGTGGGCGCTTTACCCTCCTCTGCCCAACATCCCAGTACAGATGGCACCTTTCCTGCCCTCCTAGGCCACCTGGCCAAGAGGCCATTTTCTCTCCCCACTCTTTCCTTCAACTCCACTAACCACAGAAGTGCAATCCTAAATTGGCCTGGTTTAGCACTACAGGAGATCTGACACCTCCCTTGCAAGCAGCTCTGAGGCACTGCTGTCTTTCTCCCCGGGTCAACCTATTAACTTGACAATTCCCCCACCCAGGCAAGGTCAGCAGAAGAAAGAAATGATTCAAGGAAAACAGAGCTGCCCTTGACCAAAGCTGAGAGTCCGTCAGACCGCTTAAAGACAGCAAATATCCCACAAACTTTCCATTTTATGGACCAGGCAGGGAACGACGTGTTCTGGTTAATCTAATATTCTGCTTAATACGGAATCACCATAGAGATTGCACAGGGATCACCAATTTCCAAAGAATCAAATACAGTACAATGTGTTTAACACTCAAATGGGGCTGGCCATAACATAATCGCTCTTTGATGATTCAGAGGATACTTTGGGATTTTGCAAGGCCTCCAGGCCATCATTATGAGCCCCAATTACCACCACACTCTCCATGTGCTGAGGTGCCAGTTAATAGAATGTTAGATAACTCAGTTTACACTGCACTCTGCTTCCCCATTCTATCCAATTTGCATGGAAATCTGGGTGAATCAGGGCAACCATCTCTAGCCTTAGGCACCAACATGGAAGCGAGCAGAAGACAGGGCGACCTGAAAGTGCTATCATTTTTTCAGACACTCGGCCTTGAACAATACAAATTCAAGGGACCAAATGTGATTCTGCTAGCCCTGATGCTGCAATGACCATCTCCAATTCTGATGACGTTGTCACATAGGGCAGCAAGACTAAGGCCCAGAGGTTAAATAGCTGTGCCTGAGATGGCCCCAAGAATCATCAGCTGCCAAAACTTGGAGAACTGGCTTTCCTGAGTGGCACAGCACTTTCCTCCTTATGCCACTGTCTCCCTGCATGTGATGTCAGATCCCTGTTCTGAAAAGCTAAGCAAAGAGTCCCCAGATTGTGGGCAATGCCCACTCCCACTCCTCATGGGCCCTCTTGCCTTTGCCAGGAACCAGGCACCTTGGCACAGTGAATCAAATTCCTGACCTTCCACGTGGGCCAAAGGCAAAACCTCACAACCAGATTGCAACTGCTCTTTTCAGAGAAGATGTCAAGGTGGGCCGCCACCTCTGAGGACTCACTCACCAGACTGGCTCCGCGTCCGAGTGCTCAGAACCACTGGGATGAAGTCACGGAAACTGCTCTTGGCCTTCTTTTCCAAGGAACCTGGGGTCCGGTGTGGTTTCAGGGCAGAAGGTAAGGAAACACAATCAGAGTCTGAAAACCGGGAAACCCACCTGAGAGGCTCAGGTGCAAAACTCAAGGGAAGGTTTCTGTTTACGCTGCGTTACATTTACTAGCTCCCCCTATGCTCTGATCACATGCATATCTCTTCTAGAGAAGGAGCATTTCTTGATGGATTTTGAGAACTGGGGGTTTGGTCATTTTTGCTGACACTACAAAAACAGAGGGCATGGAATCCATGCAACAGCCTGCGGCAAAGTAGAAGGCCTGACTGACTGCTGTAAGACTCTGAGGCCACTGCAAACTCCACAGAGTTTGAACTGAGCTGCAGCAGGTCCCAAACCTTGAGGAAGCTTAGAGGATTGAGTGAGGAAGATGGGAGTAGAGAGCGGCGAGCAGAGGAAAACTGCTGTAAGAGAACAGACTAGAAAGGTGGGTCATATCAGACAGGCAAGACCACGAACACAGATTCCTGTGGTCAGGAATAGCTGGGAGACTCTCTCTGATGAGTATGCAGAGGCACAGTCTGTGGCAGCATGTGCAGGCTGTGCACAGCCTCTTCCCTAAACATCCTGTAGCTACCTAAGTAATAAAGCGTTTAGGATGCCTGAGGCCTCCTAGCTATGTTTAACTTTTTCTACTAGGAGTCTGTGAGTTTACACAGGGGTAGAGTCAACAGTGAAATGAACCCCTATTCTGTTGTCTTCTTCTAAATTCCCCTGAAACCTGTTTCTTCATTGAAGTTAAGACCCACTTCAGGGTAATGGGTTGGCTCCTCTGTTGTAGGATAGACTTCTATCTCACTGAAAACCGCTCCCCTTTGACCTCCAGAGTGTGCCTTATTCTAGTGTCTGGGGTATGCAGAATAAGCCCTACTCCTTTCTCTCAGGCCTTTGACCTCAGAGGTGTCAATTAAGTCTAATTACATGTTCCTTCCCTAGTGACGGGAACTCAGTCTTCTAGTTTGTTTCACGCCCTCCCCACACACACCTGCCATAGGGTTCCCTGTCCAGCCCAGCCCGAAGGGCCAGGTCTTTAGGGCCTACCTTCCTCGTGGCCATCGGCTCGTTTTCCTGGAGACTGGGACTCTGGCTTTGTTGGCTTCCGGTGCTTGTGCTTTACCCTGACTCCGTTGTGCTCTTTTCCTGAATCTGAAGCCCCCCGGGGGCTTTTCTTGGTGGGCTCCTGGGGGTCACTGGGTTGCTTCCGGCACTGAGCAGAGGTAGAGAGACGGTGGGCGGGGGGAGGAGCAAGAGGTCAGTTTCACGTCTGAAGCAAGCTCTCCTAATGGTGAGCCACGTCCTCCCATTTCTGACACACGGTCCAAGCTGCCCAAGATGGGGGTGAGGGACGAAGGGCCTGCCTGCTGCCTTCCACAGTGGGATAGAGAGGCTATTTTTTTTTGGACTGAACCCAGTGCCCCAGCTAATCTGGGTAGGCACCCACACGCCATTGCTTTAAATAGGTTTACAGGGTCTACGAAGGTGTGCAGTCTGGATCCCCTACTCTATATCTGAACAGCAAAGGAGAGATGGGCATAAAACAAAATGCCTCTTCTGTAAGTTAACTGGTGAAATTGTTCAAATAACATGACTGTGAAGGGTACTGATACTAACAACTAGAAAGACTCTCAGTACGAGCCAACTCAAGAAAAATTGCCTATTTTCATGTGTAAAGTAATACAAGAAAATAGACTCAACTAAGGCAAGAAGAAAATACAATGCTGGAGCAACAATTCAAGCCTCCCTGTACTTCAGAAAGACAACAAAAAAGCCCAGGCATTATTAATTATGCCCCTTTACCCTCTGCATCCCTTGTAGTTTTTCCCAACGCTCTTGCCTTTATTATTTGCTTTTACCCTCCCAGCAACCCTGAGAGGAGAAGTTAGTATCATCCCATTCAACGGATGAGGAAACTGAGGCTCCAAGACAAGAGGGTAAATGATTCGCCCAGGGCAACACACAGCCCAGTGAGTCGACTCATTCAGGGTTTGCCACTGACCAGGCAAACCTGGAAGTTGGGTAACTTGCGCTTGCACTAAGAAAGTGAGTGGTAAGGCTGGGATTAAGACCCAGGACTCCTGGCCTCCAGCCTGGGCCTCTTCGCACCAGCTCTCACTACCTCTCCTTCCCGACTTGCTTCTTTGACTGTTTATTGCTCAGCGCCACTCCCCAGTGCATCCATTAGGCCCAATGGCCATGCTAACACACTGACAAGAACACTCTCGGCCAAAGAAGAGTCGCCACTTACTCTCCCAAGTTTTGAGGTCTCTCCATGCCACCAAACAAGAAACAGGGCAATGTAGGGAGTTTCAGTATTCTAGTATCCAAGGTGTGCAAAATAAGCAAATAAGGCTTTAGCAATAAAAGCAGGTCCTGGCAGGAAAGGAAGAGTTGGATCTGCTTGAAGCTTTTCCCTTGATCTTCTTCAAGAAGATCAACACCATCTAGCTCAGTTAAGAGAATGGAAGATTATCTTGTTGATGGAACATTTTCTGTGGGGGCAGGGGATCTCAATTTTCTGGGGACAGGGAGTCACCATTTTGCCCATCAAATTCTAGGGATGCCCTCCATCCCATGACTTCCTCCTCCTTCTCATTCTACAGAGGGCTGAGCTGAAAATTCAAGTTGAGCTCAGTTTCCCCTTTGCTTACCACCAGTTCCAACAAACAAAAGTGTTAGGAGAAAGAAAGAACTGAGGAGCAAAGAGGAAGATGGGCAGCTGCTGCTTAAACTTGACCTTCAGGTATGGGTGGAGAAAACCATTGTAAGTCAGGGAGAAGAAAGTCAAATGCACACACATTTGAACATGTCCTATTTATTCCTGAATATCATTTTTAGCTGGCTCTTTCAAGTACAGATCGTTAAGTTTTACTTCCTTAGACAGACAAAAACAAGTAAAACATCTAGAAGGGATTTCTGTTACTTCTACAAGGGCAGCACTGAAAGTAAAAATGTATTGTACACTGCGACTTATGCAAAAAGTTGGGAGGATGGGGAAACCTCGTTAAGATGAATGTTCTGATTAACAGTTTTGAAATATTTTCCAAAGAATTTTCCAAAGGATGAGGAGACGAGAAAATAAACCCAGCACCAAATGAAGCAGAAATATCTTTGCTGATGATTCAGAAGGCCCTGCAGGATTCTGCTAGGCCTTGGGGCAGGTGCAATAGGAAGCAGGAGACTCTTCTGATATCTTGGCTGTGCCCTGAAAGGAGTTGTTTGGAATGAACACCTGATCTTGGTTTGCTTGGCAATGGTTTCTTTCTCAAGAAACTAGAAAACGGACATTTACTCTATCATTACGGCAGTCACCAAGGGTTGCTTCAAGCCCCTGGTCCTGTAACCTTATATTCCTTGCCATCTGCACCTGTCAGTAGGCTCAGTGAACTGCTCATGTAATATATACATATATATATATATATTTATATATTTATATATATTTACAGGAAGGGGTGGTGTCTGCCAATGACTGAGTCATCCGTACAACATAAGCTCCATGAGGGCAGGGATCACATCTATTTTGTTTGTAGTAATACTAACAATAGTAACAGCAGCCGCCAACATTTATCTGATCACTTATATGTGCCAGGCACTGTTCTAAGCATGTACATATCTCATCTCAATGAATCTTGTCTTAAATAACAGCTCTAATGAAATATCATTTATTGAAATATACCATGCAACTCCCTTATTTAAGTGTACAATTCAGTCTTTTTTAGTATATTCACAAGTTGTGTGAACATCATAACTATCAAATTCCAGAATATTTTCATCAACCCAAAAAGAAATCCCATAGAATCAAGATGGTGGAGGGAAACGGACTTTGGCCCAGTGGATGGGGCGTCCGTCTACCACATGGGAGGTCCGCGGTTCAAACCCCAGGCCTCCTTGACCCATGTGGAGCTGGCCCATGCGCAGTGCTGATGCGCGCAAGGAGTGCCGTGCCACGCAGGGGTGTCCCCCGCGTAGGGGAGCCCCACGCCCAAGAAGTGCACCTGTAAGGAGAGCCGCCCAGCGCAAAGGAGGGGGCAGCCTGCCGAGGAATGGCGCCGCCCACATTTCCCGTGCCGCTGACGACAACAGAAGCGGACAAAGAAACAAGACGCAGCAAAAAGACACAGAAAACAGACAACCTGCGGAGGGGAGGGGAATTAAATAAATAAAAATAAATCTTAAAAAAAAAAAAAGATGGTGGAGTGAGATACTTCAGGGCTCTGTCCCTCGCCACCCCCTCCAAACACACAGAAACTTTGAACAACCAACAAGAGCTGGCATAAAAATCCTTCTAAACAGTTAAAGGACTGCAGGAACAGGGCAAGCACCAAATCAAAAGAAAGTCTACTGGGAGCAGATGGGGCTCATGCAGTTGAGCACCCGCCTCCCACAGGGGTTCCCAGTGCCTGCTAAAGAAAACAAGCAAACAACAAGCAGACAACAAGCAAAAACAATGAGCAGACACAGAACAAAAGAATAAGGAGACAAAGAGCAAAAACAAATGAGCAGAGAACAGATGTGGCTCAAGCAATTGAGTGCCCGTCTCCCACATGGGAGGTCCTAGGTTCGGTTTCCAGTGCCTCCTAAAGAATAAAACAAGCAGACAATGAGAAAAACCAAAAGAGCAAATAAGCAAAGCAATGAGCAAACAGATAAGGGACCCAACTCAGGGGAGAAAAAAAAAAAGGCTACTTAAAAGTGGTAGGACCGCCATGTATATTACTAAAAGAAAAGCTAGAAAATGTAACATGGGACTGTATAACACAGAGAAACATCATGTAAAATAAGAATATGGGTGGGGTACAGATGAAGCTCAGTGGTTGAGTGCCTGCCTCTCACGTATAAAGTCTCAGGTTCAATCCCTGTACCTCCCTGAAAAAAAATAAGAATATGGGTGATATTGCATATATAAGACTGTTTTTACAAAATATAAATACCACAATAAGCTAGAGAGATGGAAACAGAATAGCAGCTATGTAGAGCAGGAGAAGCACAGATTGAGAGGCGATGAGTTTTTTGTTTTTTGTTGTTTATTATTATTATTAGATAATGAAAATGCTCTATAAATGACTGAAGTGATGAATGCAAAACTATGTGATTATACTGAATACCAGTGACTGTACACTTTGGATGGATTTATGCTTAATATGTATTAAATAAAATTTACTGGTTAAAAAATGTGGCAGGACCTCACGGCACCCTGTCTGGACCCTCCACCACCCATGACTGGCTGGGTGTGGAGCTGCTGGCATTCCTAGGGCGGATCCCTAGTCCCGGTACTGGTCGGAGCAGAGTAACCCTTGTGCACGTATTAGGAGCATGTATGTCTGGCCCAATCTGTCTGGTGGTGGCCTGAGGGACTTGCCGTCACAGAACTTGCCCTGTGTATAGAAGGCAGCTCACTGAGCTCTCCTACAGAATGCTATGGGACAACAGTCAGGTCGTGCTACCTGGGGCAAGGGATTGCTGGCTATAGGACATACAGTGCAAGGCCTGGGACCATGAAGAAACTATATCCTAGGAAAGAGGGGACATTTATATCAGTAAACACGGGAATGGTAATGCTTAGGGCCACACACACATACCCAAGACAAGATGTAGTCACAGAAAGGAACACAGAGGACCCTACGCTTTGGCCTGGAGCTATTCTCTCAACTCACTGTATAATAAGCTCTGAAGGAGAGGACATACACAGGTCAACCTGCAGAGGCTGGAAAGGGTGTATTCTTTTCTTCCTTCTTCTTTGCAATAACACATTAAAATATTAAACTGTCCAGGTTTCAACAAAAGATTACAAAACATATGAAGAAACAGGAAGCAATGACCCAGACAAAGGAGAAGATTAAATTATTAGAAACCATCAATGAAGAGGACCAGACCTGGGACATACCAGACAAAGACTTTTTTTAAAAATGGTCCACAATATGCTCAAAAAACTGAAGGAAAACATAGACAAAGCACTAAAGGGAATCAGGAACGTGAGAGATGAGCACAAAGAGTATCAATAGAGACATGAAAATTATGAAAAGGACCCAAACAGAGCTGAAGACCACAGTAACAGAAATTAAGTTTCCTGGAGGGGTTCAATAGTATATTAGAGCTGGCAGAAGAATTTGTTGAATATAAAAACATTGAAATCATCCAGTCTGAGGAGCAGAAAGAAGTAAAGTAAACAGAACCTGAGCAACCTGTGCAACACCATCAAGTGTACCAATATATGCATTATGGGTGTCCCAGAAGAAAAGAAAAAAAAGAAAAGGGCAGAAAGAATATTCAAAGTAATAATAGGTGAAAATCTTCTGAATCTAATGAAAGACCTACACACACACACATTCAAGATGCTCAATGAACTCCAAACAGGATAAACACAAATAGACCCACACAATGGGATAGTATAATCAAACTTTCAAATGCCAAGAATAGAGAATTCTGAGAGCTATAAGAGAGAAGCAATGTACCATGTGAAAAGGAGCTTCAATAGGATTAAGCACCAATTTCTCATCAAAAACCATGGAGGCAAGAAGACAATGGGAAGACATATTTCAAGTGTTGAATGCAAAAAATTGCCAACCAAGAATTCTAACATCCAGCAAAACTGTCTTTCAAAAGTGAGGGAGAGGGAAGTGTATGTGGCTCAAGTGATAATGCCTCTGCCTACCATATAGGAGGACCTGGGTTTGATCCCTGGGGCCTCCTGCTGAAAAAGAAGAAGAGAAAATGTGCCTGCACAGCAAGCCAGTGCCCATGTGGCGAGCCGAGTGCCCATGCTGTGAGCCAAGTGCCCATGTGACTGATTGCGTGGTGAGCCAAGTGCCTGTGTGGTGAGCATAGTGCCTCTGTGGTGAGCTGAGTACCCACATGAGTGCCTGCATGGTGAGCCAGTGCCTGCACAAGTGAGTCACACAGCAAGATGATGATGCAACAGAAGAAAGACAAGGGGAGAGTCAAGGTGAAGCGCAGCAGAAACCATGAACTGAGGTGGCACAATTTACAGGGAACCTCCGTCCACATCAGAGGTCCCCAGGATCAAATCCCAGGGAATCCTGAAGGAGAAAGATGAGAAGACAAAAAGAAAAATAAATACAGAAGATCACACAATGAATGGACACAGAGAGCAAAAACAGCAGGGAAGGGGAGGGGAAGAAGAGAATGCGTAATTAAAAAAAAAAACTTTTAAAAAAGTGTGGGAGAGATTAAGCTATTCCTAAACAGAAGCTGAGGGGCTTTGTGACCACTAGAAGGACTCTACAGGAGATGCTAAAGAGAGTTTTGCAGGTTGAAAGGACAATAGACAATAGATTAGAGTCACATGAAAAAGTAAAGATATCCATTGAGGGTACCAATAAGGGTAAATATAAATGCCAGTATTATTGCTTTTTAACTCCACTTTTTATTTCCTACAGGATCTAAAAGGCAAATGTAGAAAATGTAATGATAAATCAGTGGTATGGGACTCATAATATATAAACATGTAAACTGTGATGAGAACTATATAAAGGTAGGGAGATGGAATAGTATAAGAACACAGTTTATGGGAAGTGGATGTGGCTCAAGCAGTTAGGCACCCACCTACCACATAAGAGGTCTCAAATTTAGTTCCCGTTGCCTCCTAAAGAAGATGAGCAAGACAGCGAGCTGATGTGATGGGCGGGTGTAGTGAGTTGACACAACAAGATGATGCAACAAGATGATGAGCGAGATGACGCACCAAAAAGACACAGAGAGGAAACACAACAAGAGACACAAGTGGGGAGCGGAAGTGGCCCAAGTGATTAGGTGCATCTCTCCCACATGAGAGCTCCTGGGTTCAGTCCCAGTGCCTCCTAAAAAAAGAAGACGAACAGAGAGTGAGCACAAACAATGGGATGGGGTGGGGGAAATGAATAAAAATAAATCTTTTTTAAAAAGCACAGAAGAAAAAACAAAAAAAACACAGTTTGTGCATACTACTGAAGTTAACTTGGTATCAAAGCAAACGAGATTGTTAGAGATTTAGGATTCAAGCCCCATAGTAACTATGAAGAAAATATGAAAAGAAATATGCATGCTTACAGAGTCAAGAAGTGGAGTACAGGTTGCTAGGGGCAGGAGGAAGGGGAATGTGGAGTTAATGCATAACAGGCATAGAGTTTGTGTTTGGGGAGATGGTAAAGTTTAGTAATGAAAGATGGTGAGGATACTACAATATTGTGAATGTGATTAATCCCATTGAATGTAATGCTTGGAGGTTGTTGAGATGGAAAAGTTTATGTTGTGTATATGTACCCACAATTAAAAAAAAAAAGAAAGAGCAACTAAAGAGACAATGACAATTAAATGCAATACATGATCCTGGATGGGAGCTAGCAAGGGATGAGAAAATGCTCAAAGGGACGTCATTGGGACATAAGAAAAAACTGAGGGAAGTGGACTTGGCCCAGTGGTTAGGGCGTCCGTCTACCACATGGGAGGTCCGCGGTTCAAACCCTGGGCCTCCTTGACCCGTGTGGAGCTGGCCCATGCGCAGTGCTGATGCACGCAAGGAGTGCCGTGCCACGCAGGGGTGTCCCCCGCGTAGGGGAGCCCCACGTGTAAGGAGTGCGCCCCTTAAGGAAAGCCGCCCAGTGCGAAAGAAAGTGCAGCCTGTCTAAGAATGGCGCCACCCACACGGAGAGCTGACACAACAACAACAAAAAAAGAAACACAGATTCCTGTGTGGCTGACAACAACAGAAGTGGAGAAAGAAGATGATGCAACAAATAGACACAGAGAACAGACAACTGGGGTGGGGGGAGTGGGAGGGAAGAGGAGAGAAATAAATAAATAAATTTTTAAAAAATGAAATGTAGATTATAACCTTTCTATTAATATTAAATTTCTTGAACTTGATAACTGCACTTAAGGTGGTTATATAAGTGAATATCCTTGTTCTTAAGAAATGTACATGGCAGTAATAAAAGTTCAAGGAACATGGTGTATATACCCTATACACGAATCCAGAAAACAGATAGATACATAAATAGATAAATAGGCAGAATGATACAGAAAAGGAGGCAAAATGTTAAAATTGGTAGATCTGGGTATTCTAGTTGTGGGTATGTTGGAGTGCACTGTATGTGGCCTGTATTTTTTTTGTAACTGTCCTGTGAGTTTGAAGGTATTTCAAAAACGAAGTTTTTCAGCAGAGTTGCAACACCTACTCTCCAGTTCGTTGGACTTGCCCAGGTCAGCTAACAGGGAGGTGAGGATGGTCAACCACCGTACCAGGGAACTGAGAGAGTCTACAGCTACAAGCAGGAAAATCCCATCCATCAGCCATGTGAGATCTAAGCCCCATCTCGATTTAGAGGTAGAGTGAGCATCACCATCCCAGGGTCCACAGGATGGAGGAATAAACTATGGATTAGAGTGGACTTACTGCTATTCTACTATGGAACTATTGTGACTAGTAATGGAAGAAACTGTAGCATTGATGTGGAGAAAGTGGCCACAGTAGTTGCTGAGGGCAGGGAGAGGGAAGAAGAGAGGTGATATGGGGCCATTTTCGGGACATGGAGTTGTCCTCAATGATACAGCAGGGACAGCTGCTGGACATTATATATCCTGCCACAACCCACTGAATGGACTGGGAGTGAGTGTAAACTACAACATAAACTATAATCTATGCTGTGTAGCAATGCTCCAAAATGTACTCATCAAATGCAATGAATATACCACACTAATGAACAAAGTTGTCGATATGGGAGGAGTAGGGGGTGTAGGGAATGAAGTATATGGGAACCTCTTATTTTTTTTTAATGTAACATTTTGTGTGATCTATGTATTGTTTCAAAAAAGATAATAAAAAATGAAAAAAATAAAGTCTGTTAGCTGACTATCAAGCCATAATTGGGGGAAAAAAAAGAAACCCCTTGCTCATTAGCAGTCACTCCCCTATACCCCTTAATCCTTAGGCAACTACTAGTCCACTTTGTTTCTATAGATTTATCTGTTCTGCACATTTCATATCAGCTCATTTAATCTTTACAACAACCCTATGAGTAGGCACTATTATTACCTTGTTTTATAGATGAGGAAACTGAGGGCCAAAGAGACTGAGTTATTGGACCAATATCACACAGCTAGGAAGTGGTGGGGCCAGGATTTAAACTCAGGCTCGCTGCCTGGCTCCAGGGCACATGGCCCTCACCTATATGCTCTATCATCCCTCTCCTGAAGATGTATTCCTACTGGCTGGAGTGACTCGCATGTAGTAGCCACTCAGCAAACATTCACTAAACATTCACTGGAACTGTTATATATAAAGACAGTAGAAGACAGTGTGGCAAAATTGAAGAAGAACTTGTGCCTTGGAGCTGAAGAGACGGGGGTTTGAGCTCCAGGTTTGCCATTTAGTAGCTGTGCAACTCTGTGAAATTTACCCTCTCTGAGCCTCTGTTTCATTCATGTTCTCCTCTGTAAAGCAGGTGTAGCAGAACCTCATAGGGTCTTTATGAGGATTATATTAGCTAATGTATTTTTAAAAAGCACTTGGTTTATAACAGGAGTTCAACAAATGGTAACAGCTATTACTATTAATTATGATTAGTCTTATCACTGCCAAGGGCAGATGGTGGTTGCCTGACCAACAGTCTCCTACGTCATGACCTTTGTTCCTACTTTGCACGTCTGACAGACAGAGGAAGTTGTGAGGTCACTGAGTAAAACCTATCCCAGAGATTCTTAATCTGGAGTACAGGGATGGGTTTTGGGGATGGGGTAGGTCCATAAACTCCCTGAACTTACTGGCAAAATTCTGAGGTCACTTTTCTAGGAAGAGGATCCATCTCCATCATCAGCATCTCAAAGAGGTCTATGATGCACAAAAGACTGAGAACTTCTGCCACACACAAATTCATGGCATCCTGGCTAGAAATCTGCTCATCAGCATTTATCACCATCCAATTTGAAGGTTTGCTAACATATCTTCAAATTTCTCCCAATTTTGATTAAGCCCCATGCTTAACTGTTTCAAAAATCTCCCAGCTCAACTGTGGCCTACAGACCCCCTCTGAAGAACCACTGGATTCAAGTCCCCCTGGCCCATGGTTCTGCCTAGAACTTCACCACAATCAGTAGCCTATTAAGATTTTAAGGCCCATGCGCAGTGCTGATGTGCGCAAGGCGTGCCGTGCCACACAGGGGTGTCCCCTGCATAGGGAAGCCCCACGCACAAGGAGTGCGCCCCGTAGGGAGAGCTGTCCAGCGTGAAACAAAGTGCAGCCTGCCCAGGAGTGGCGCCGCACACACGGAGAGCTGACACAACAAGATGACGCAACAATAAGAGACACAGATTCCTGTGTAGCTGACAACAACAGAAACGGACAAAGAAGACACAGCAAATAGACACAGGAACAGACAACCGGGGTGGGGGGGCGGGGAGGGGAGAGAAATAAATAAATAAATCTTAACCAAAAAAAAAGGTTTTAAGACCCAGATGCCCACCCGCCTTGCATGCCAAATTCCCAATGGGCCAAAACCCAAAGCTGCCACCCCAAGCATGGGGGGAAGGGGGAGTAGGAAACTGGTAGATAAGCCCAGAAGTCAAACTGTCTCTGGCCTGAGGCTCCAAGCAAATCCCAAGCAGTCTCTCCCAACTGTGCCAGTAACACGACCCTGTCAAAGGCCCTTTCTCTCCCCGGGCCCCAAGTTCTCAAGGCCAGCAGTTGTCTCCGGAAAGGAAAAGGAAGCATGGTTACTCAGGACAGGGCCTGTTATTAATTGATTTCCCTCACCGATACCTTTTTCCGTTTTCCAACCTCATCTGGGACAATGGCTCCCCTGCCTCAGGGACCAAATCATTTTCCACATCCTACAAAATACAAGTGAGCCCCTCCCCACGCTAAAAGACCATATATGGACAATGTGACTTAGGAAAGGGGGCAGCAGGTCACTATTCCCTTTACAAAAGCCTTCCGGCTAAGTTTGGTTTGCAGAGTGTGATCAAGAACACTGTGCCTCGGTATATAACAAGGTTGACAATTGTAGGACAAAATAAACCACCAGTTTCTCTGTCCTGCCCTCAACCTCATCCCAGCACTCACCTTGGGTCCATGGGGACTCCGGACTATGGGCTTGAGTTGTGGCTGCTGCTGGTCCTCGCCTTCCTTTTCTTTGCCACACTTCACTTTCTTGGGTGGCAAAGGTTCAGTCATGTCATCTGGCTGCCACTTGTTCTTGCAGATGAAGACCCCTATGCTCTCCTGTTTCACTCGAGCCTGCCCAGCCTTGCCCCTCACCTCAGCTTGGCCCCTCTGGGGAGCTGCTGGAAGGCCATCAGCCCGGAAGCAGGTCGCTAAATTGAAGACCACATCACCATCCACCTTCTCCATTTTCACCCGCCCCAGATCCACCTGGCTCCCAAGCTGTGAAAGCTCTGTGCTGGAGCCCCTCTTGCCGCTTGGAACCACATCCAAGATGAGTTCCTTGGGACGGCTGTCGTGAGGTAGCAAAGGCAGCTCAGGCATCTTGCGCAGGTTCTGGGGCGTAGCCAGGACCAACTCATGGGACATGTAGGTGGCCAGCACTTGGTTCTTAGGCTTGGCGTCTCCTGCCAGCTTCAGGCCACAAGCCCCTTGGGGGCCTTCCATCTTAGGAGTGTTGTCAGAGCAGAGGTGGCTCTCTGCTTCCTCAGGCCCCTGATTCACTCTTACGTCCCCACTGCCAGGCTGAACAGACAAGGCCAGGGTCCCTGTTTGAGGACTGAGAGTAAGAAGGACAGGGTTGACTTGTTCTTCATAAGGCTTGGCAGCAATCCGGCAAGTTTTGTTCTTGGTGACAGTCTCCTGCTCTGGAGCAAAGGGGCCCCCAGGCCTTGGCTGCCCCTCGGGAAGTCCGTGCACAGCCTCACTAGAGCTGAGAGATGGCACGCCAGAAAACTCGGAAACAACGCTGGTGGGCCTGATGGGCACCCCCTGGCTGGGGGTCAGCTGCCCGGCACTGGAAATGCCGATGGAGAGCAGAGATGCTTGATGGTATGGCGACCAGCCGACAGGCAGGACCTGGGTGCTGCTGGGTTTCCCATTGACTGAACACCGCGGATAAATATTCGCCTGCCCCATGGGTTTCCACAAAGAGAGCTCCTTGGTTTGGCACCCTGGGAGCCCAGGGGCGATGCGGGCTGGGGTGTAACGTTTGACTGTGCTTGGCTGTCCCTCGGTGCCCCCCTGGCTGCTCTTCTTGCCACAGGCGGCCCCGGTACTCTTAGGCTCTCCTTGATCAATAATGGAGATGGGCTCCTGCTTGGGGAGATGGCGGGGGTCTCGGGTGAGGCTCAGGTTGGGGTCTTTGTTCAGCAGCAGGGAGGCAGGCACTGGGTTGGCCACACCCACGTAGGTGCCAGGAATGGTGCTGATGAGCGCAGTCGAGTTCTTCACCCAGGTGCTCGGGTCCCCGTTCCTCATGATCTCAGGGAAGATGACGAAAGGAGAGGAAGTGGAGCCCAGGCACGAGGTGACGTTGCTGCCAGCGGCCTGAGTTGTACGCTGAGACCTGGACAGGACCGTGGAGAGGAGGGCCTTGCTGCTGGTGTGCACAGGGGTCAGCACGGGCATGGGGGGTGTCTTACGCTGGTTCGGCAATGGGAGCTTCTGTCGGTTGGACTTGGAGGAGAGGTCAAGGGGCATCTCGCTGCACTCGGGCGGGGAGGCCATTTCACGCTCCAGCTGTGGGGGTGACTTGAGGGGAGAGAAGGTAACAGCAGTCCCTTCTGTTTGCTGCTCGGTGCCACCTGGCATCTTGGTGGGTTGCAGTGGGGCCGAGCTCACGCTGGGGGCTGGCAGCAAAGGCTGTGGAGTCGGAAGCACCTTGGCAGAAGCAGGAGAGAGGGAAGTATCTGCCAAAGGCCCAGGGACCCCATCGGGTGCAGGCTGGGTGCTGGTACTGCTGGACGGGGATGGACAGGGGAGCCTGTTCACCTCCAGAGACACCAACTTAGAATCGGAACTCAAGGGCCGGGCCACAGAGAATGCATATGGGTAAGACCGTAGCTCTGGGGAGGCCAGCACGCCAGGAAGACACCTGTCCTGCAGGTAGGAGGGCAGGACAGGGAGTGTAAGAGTGGAGGAGACCCCCAGGGTGGTTGGCAGTGTGGCCACGCTGAGTGGCTGCCCACAGCTCGGAGGTGGGATATAGACCAGCGGCTGGCTTGGGGTCAGCACTGTCCCTGGCTGAAAGGACAGGGGGACTTTTTGCATAGCTGGTGCCTGAGCTGCAGGAAAACACACTCGGCTCAAACTAAAGGAGGCCGGGATGGGTGCAGAGGTGGGAATGGCAGCTGGTGTGGCAGCTGGCATGGGCGTGGGGGCTGGAGTAAAGATTGGGGCTGGGGTGGGGGCAGGCACCGGTGCAGGAGCAAAGGCAGGGATGAGGGTGGGAGTGGAAGGCGGCCCAGAGGAGGGGGTGGGGGTGGGCATTGGCACCGCCGGAGGGGCAGGAGCCGCTGGAGGCGTGGATGCTGGCATGGGAGCCAGAACCGGAGTGGGGACAGGGGCAAGGACCAAGGTTGGAGCTGAAGGGGGCACAGGGGCCTGGATTAGAGCTAAGGGAGGGGCTGAAACTGGAACTGAGAGGGGAGTGGGAGCCGGAGCCGACAAGGGAACTGGGCCTGAGGGAGTAGCAGAAGCTGGCACAGGCACCAAGACTGAAGCCGAAACTGAGAGAGGATTTGAATCAGAGATGAGTGTGGGCCCTGATGATGGTGCTGGAGCCAGGGCTGGGACTGGTGCTAAGGGAGGGGAAGGAGCCGGCACTGAAGTGGTCACTTGGACAGGAACTAGCCCAGAATGGGGCACCGGGGCAGGGACAGAGAGGGGAACCTGGAATGGATCTGGGACAGACGGGGGGACGGAGGCTGAACCAGGAGCAGGGGGGCAAATGGGGGCTGGCAGCGGACTGAAGTTAGTAGTAACCAGAGGCAGGGTCCCCTCCACAGGGACTCCGGTTCCCAGAGTCGCCAAAATAAAAGTATTCTTCTCCCCGACACCATGTCGAGAGTCCAGAGCCTTGACCCCGGCCGGTGAGCAGTCCACCTGTTTGCTCATTTGGGTGTTGATGGGAGTCCAAGAGCAGTCAGCCCTGCTGTTGCCAGCCTCGGCACTGTCAGAAGAGGGGAGCTTAAGCGCATCCTCTGGGCTGCTCAGTGGCACCAAGAGGCCCTCAGCCTCTGCCACGTTCCCAGCATAGCCCATTTGTGGCTGGGTGTCATCAGGCTTTTCTTCTGACTTGTGCCCAAGTTTTTCCGTTGCACTGCCATCTGGGTCTGCCCCCCGGGCATTACTGCCACTACCAGCTGCTGTGAGCTCCACCTGCAACAACAGAGCAGAGTGCACATCTCAGCTAACTCTTGAGTGTGTGTGAGTGTGTGTATGTGTGTGTGTGTGTGCAAGTGTCCTGAGGTCCTGGAGACACAATTGCTGGTCCCCTCAGCAACTCAACCAACCAATTCTTGGCATATGCCAAAGACAGCCAACCCATTTCTGTCCCACCTACAGCAACTCCTGGGAGACACCCTGTCCCTTCCTACCCACCCACCCTCTTCTTGGGACAGCAGGCTGGGCATATCGCCCAGGCAGCTCAGCTCTACCCTCTGGCAGGCAGCATGTGACACCACACGGCCACTTACCTTGGAAAAACTGCTGCTGACACAAAACTCCTGAGATCCGAAGCTCTGGCAGTCACCTGTCGTGGACTCCTCATCAGAAAGAGGTGCTCTTCTGGCATGGGAGACACAACCAGAGAAGGCACATGAGGCCAGTCTTTGAGCCACCACTACACTTCCTCTGAATAGGCCCCTGCCTGCCCAGATTCCCAAAAAACCTTCCTGTCTCATTCCCCTTGGTGGCCTGGGGGAAACCACAAGGAATTATAGGGCCCAGATTGCAAAGTGGGGCCTCCATGCCCAGGTTTGCAAGTTCCTGCAAAGAAGCCCAGTCTGACCAGACTCCCCTCTTCTGGCTGTTTCTCCTGTTTTCTGGGGTGCTTACCAGCAGTGCAGAGGAAAGCCCAGCACCCTTGTTTTTTCTCCAGACCTCATTCATCAAGGTGACCATCCAGGATGTACAGGGCATTGCCTAAAGGGGTGATGTGATTCCCTGAAATCCTCAAGAGGGAGGCAAATGGTTTTCCTTATGAGTATGATCTTATTTTAAGTCTATACGGGAAGCTGCCTGAAGGTACCATGCAAGAAATCCTTTTCTAAAATAAATACTCCACCCATTGTGTTCTGTGTTCTAAATCTTGAATTGTCACCCATTCACCTGACAGGTTGGCCTGGAGCAGGTGCACATTTATGAGCACATGTAATGATCCTGACTCGCAGCTAATAGGTCACAGGGTGCTGAAAGTAATTTTAAGAGTACTACTCCTTTCCCTCCACTGTACATTTCCCCCTTCTTTAGAATATACTTGACTCCAGGCCAGTACCCTCCTTCCCATCTTTCTACCCATCTCCTCCTATCCCCACCATCTCCCCTCACCACTCCCAGCACCACTGTGTTTGCTTTTTATCCCAGCGTGAGATCCTCAGACCATGAACCCCAAAATCAGGTTGGGATACCTCAGTGGGAAGGGCTCAAGGCCAGAGAGCTGGGTCCCAAAGAAGGAAAACTCAATGGTCCCCTACCTGCTCTACAAGTCTTCTCCAAATTTCAGATAAGAATTTTAAGATCCTGGTACATCCTCACAAAAGAAGGTTGATGGTTCTGACTGGGAGGGTGAAGTGAAGGAGAGGACAGGCATGCACTGAAAGTTTGGTGGTTTAAGTTCAGCAAGAATGTACTCCGCATGCCCTAGGGAAGATGCCAACAGGGCAGGAGCTGTGGGTGTGTGTGGCAAGAGAGGAAGGTTTGGGTTAAAGAAGAAAACCCTGATGTCAAAGCTGCAGCACATTGCCTAGGTAGGCAAAGCTCAGGAAGGTGCTATGCCTCTGGGAAAACGGACTGCGTTCAGGTCTGCTTCCCTCTTTTCTTGGGAACCTCACCCCAAGCTCTGCAACAACCTTGAAGAAGCCAGCTCCCTGCCTCACCAGCCACCCTAGCCTAGCGGCAGTCACAGCACCCAGAACCCACCGCAACAAGAAAGGTAACTCACTCTCACTGCCAAAATGGTACCGTTCCATGGACTCAGATATTATACCTGGGGCAAGAGAGGCAAAAAAAGGCAAGGGGGATCACCGCGGACCTCGGTCCATCTTTTTCAGGGCTCCAGAAGGGGCTAACTGAGGGGGAAAGGCTAGTTCCCTTTAAAAGGCAGCTAGGATGGCAGAAGTGGGAGGGTTCCACTGCTGGAAATGACTGTTGGTGACAAACAACAGAAATGGTTGTAAAGAGAGGCAAGGGCTTTCCAGGCAGATAGGGGGTTCTTAAGGAAGGGGAGGAAGTGAGGGCCAAAGAGAGAGAAGGGGTGGGGGGAATACTTTCACTCAACTCCTGAGAGACCAGAAAAGCAAGACCTATACCCAGCCTTGGGCCAGGAGGAAGTGTGTTCCGACTAGACTCACCAGGGATGGGTTTTTTTGGGGGGAGGAGATGGTGGTGACGGGAAACAAGCAGTAACAGCGCCCCCCTCACCAAGCCCTGTGTGGGGGAACACAGAGGGAAAACACTATTTATTTCCATTCTTTCCCCTCCTGACCATATAAAAGGGACCTAGCTGCACACTTGAGCCCCTTTGCTTGACTCCTACCCCACAGGAAATCGAACTTGGGAGCAGAAACCCTTATTGCCAAGGCAGCCATCAGAGAACTGCAAAGCCAGGCCAGAGAAACTTTGGCTGTGCCCCCAGAGCAGCAGTCCTGGCTACTTCAGCCTTACCCATCCCTGAGTGCCAGCCCCCAAGGCTCTGGGAAAATGTCGTGTGGTGATGATTCAAATCCTCTGAGAAGGGTGTGCCAAGCTAAGCAAAGGGTAAATCACTCCACTGAGAGAAGGGTCTGGGGCAAGAATAGCTTGGGAGGTGGGGGTGGGGGTGGGGGGTCAAAGTAGGCTTCGATTAGGACTGAAAATCAATCCCACTGCTTCTTCCCACCAGGGATGACCCTGGGCTGCTATGCTCAAGGTTCTGTGGAACTTAATGCAGAAATGGCCACAACTTTTCAGGGCCGTTTCCTAAATTATTAAGATCCAAGCATTCCTATCAAGTCGGACCTTTCTCAGTTCCTGTTGGGCCCCAGCTATACAGGTGAGAGAAGTAAACAACCAGGAGCATATCAGACTCCTACTTTCCATCCCCTGCAGACTTTCCCTGCCTCCGGTCCCCAAGATAGCCTTTATCCAGCCAGAGTCTTCCCCAACACACTGTGCTCTCTTCTTCTCTGCAGGGATCACCAAGCCTTACCTCAAACTCCTACTCATCCCTGAAGACCCTACTTACATGTCACTGCTTCTGGGAAGCTCTCTCTTCTTGCTCCAAAATGGCTGACAATCCTGTATGCAGACTCCCATAGGACCTGCACATGCCACTTTTAGAGCACACACCAATCTACCATGACTACTGGTTTGCCCTTGTTGGGTTTAATAAAGTGTCTGCTGCAGGACAGAATGAACTGATGCTAGAAAGGAATGGGGCCAGCAAGGAAACAGACAAATTCAGCGGGAGGCTTTGACTAGAGCCAGTCAACTAGGGCCAGCAGAAACCCCATGCTCTCCTTTGCCAGCAGTTCCTGACTCCATCTGATGAAGCTAGGCAGGCTTTTAAAACATAACTTTAAGATGTGAAAAGGTCCAGCTTCACACCTGAAATCTCTATGTTCTATAAGTTTTGAAGGGCTGAGGAAGACAGTTTTCAAAGAAAGAAAGATCACGTTTTTGGAAACTGGCCACAGTGAGTCCTAGACAGTAGCGGGAAGAAGACAATGGGTGGAGGAGATACAATGACAGCACTTAGAAGGTCACTGTCACCACTACCACTAAGCATATGTGGTAATTTCGCATGCTGAGAAAGGTACATAAAAAGAGAAAATTGGATTTCGAGCCCACTTCCTGCTTCTTTCTTAGCAGGGATTTATAATGGACAGTGAACCAAGGTAACTCATCACTCAGCATTTTGAAGGTTCTAGTTCAGATCTCTGCATCAAAGTCTCAACTACTTAAGACTAGATCAACCTAACTTACTGATGAATACTTACTCGGATCATCTCTTAGTGGTTATCTAAAGCCATTCCTCATATGCAAAGGAAAAGACTTTTTTTTTCTTACTCAGAATCTACAAAGAATCTTAGTCCTATTTTCCTTGGCCTTGACTTGTATATTCTAAAATTAAATTCCTTTTGAGTCCATCTCTAACTTGTTCCACAGTATAGAGAATATTTAGATATCAGGCTTGGGGAGTGGATGTGGCTCAACTGGTTGAGTGCCTGCTTCCCACATGGGGGCCCCGGGTTTGGTCTCTGGTACCTCCTAAAAACAAAAAAAACAAACAACAAGCAAACAAATGAAAAAACCAACTAAGGGGAGAAGATATGGCTCAGTGGTTGAGTGCCAGTTTTCCACATATGAGGTCCGGGATTCAATCCCTGGCTCTGGTATCACCAAAAAAAAAAAAAAAAAAAAAAAAATCAGGCTTAAGGTAATGACTTGAAAAATTAAGTTCTACTCTCCTAATCTTAACCTCAGACAATGCACACTCCTCTGGTTAGGAACAGAAGAAGAAAGTAGATGAAGTCGAAGACATCCATTCCTTTTCCCTTCAAAATTGCCAGTACTCCCCACAGCCACAAAAATATCTGCAAACACTTTCAACATTTACCCAAGAAAATGCCAAATCTTGAATCCCAGGAAAAGCCACATTGTTCTGTGTTCTACATGATTTATGTGATGCATATGGATTTAAATACTTGATGGATAGAAAAACCAGCTCAACACCAACAAGCATGGGTGTGCAATGCCTTCTTTAAAAATGGGAGAGGCATGGCAACCATCATGCACAGCTCTCTGGCCAAGAGTTATGAAAATTGAGTATAAAATCTGAAGGCCTTTTTGAGTGCCCTGTGTATGGGACACAGTCAGGAAATGGCATATATTGGACAACCAAGTATTTTGATGACCAGAAAAGTGAAAACCCAGAGACCAGGCAAGCATCACCAACTCTCAAGTCTAACCTAAGTTAGAGTTTTATCTTCCTTTGATATGCCATAAGTATCTCATGATGAATTGTCATTTACCTCATGCAGCCAGAAGGCACTAATTGCCATAAAATCCACTGTGACAGTTTGAATTTGGTGAAACCAAAAAAATATTCTGTTCTTGAACTAATCCATTCCTGTGGGTGTGGCCTCACACCCACAGGAATGGATTTTGATTGGACTACGTCAGTGAGGCATAACTCAGGTTGGTCCCCGTCCTCTTATAGGAGCTTATACAAAAGGAGACGCAGAGAGAAAGGAAGTTGCCAGATTAATTCTGCTATGTGAGAGAGAAAACTGCAGGAAAACAGAGAAGCCCAGAGAGCCTGAGAAAGGTCCCAAAGTCTGGAATCAGCAGAGTGCAGAGGCATGGAAAGAGGTCCCCAAGGGGCTGGGCCCACGGAGCTGCTCAAGGCTGAGGAACTGAGCCGTGCTATACGCCTGAGAGTCCACAGCTGAACTTGGGAAGAAAGCAGAGCAGCCAAGACTGAGAGAGGAGGCCTGGAAAGAGATAAGCCCTGTGCCTGGTCATCCACAGCTGGGTTCTGAGAGACAGTGAGCCCAGAGGGGAAGGCAGAGATTGGCTGCCATCTTGCTTCACCATGTGGCAACACACCAGGATCACCAGTAGCTGACTTGGGTGAGAAAGCATCTCTGCTGATGCCTTGATTTGGGCATTTCATGGTCTCAGAACTGTAAGCTTTTACCCTAAAAAAATTCTCATTATAAAAGCCAACCCATTTCTGGTACTTTGCATCAGCAGCCCTTTGGCAAACTAAGACACCCACTCTCAGAGTTTCTAGGTAAAGCTGAACCATCATGTGGACTTTCTTCCAGGCTTAGACCAAAGATCAAAACAATCAGCGGTCTCCTCTCCAGGGTCCCTCCCCAGATGCTGTTCACTGGAGGCCAGCCCCAGCCGCCTTTCCAGACTCCTCACCTCTCCTCGTTGATGCCACACATGCGAATCCGGTCAGAACTAGTCCAGTTGTGCACGCCGCTGTAGAGCGGTGCCGTAGAGATCATGACAGCCAGTCACCGCCCAGATAGGACCTGCTGTGGCCACTCACCCCTGGGGAGAAAGAATTAAAAAAAAATTCAAAACTTGTAACAGGGACAGCCGCTTTAGCAGCCTTTTACATGGCAACGTTTAAATAAAGGTAATTATAGCATCAAAGCAGTCTCTCTAACGAGCCAGCCTGCTATGGAAAAATAAGGTCCAAATGGGAATGAAGGAGCACCAGCTTTCCAGGAATCCATAGTTTTCAGGATAGAGCGATTTTTAAAAAATCACCTAGAGTGATTTCTAAATTATCCTAAAGACAGATAGGCTCGAGTGTTGGAAGAAATGCCATCTAGTGCAGATAAACGAGATGACAGTATGTTTTTCTACACACATTCAGCCTAACCAACTACAATTGGAGGGTCATTCCCGTAGATGAACAGTGTGTGGAAAGACTACTGGGGATCTTTTGCTTGTCGATGCTCTAATCCGTGGGTACTGAAGTATTTGAGTGACGCAGGCAATTTAAGCTCTCCAGAGGAAACACACGCTTTCTTTATAAGCCTTTCAAAATTACTCTATTCTAATTTCAAGTTGGACTTAATGCATATATCTAACCTGGTTGGAAGCTCCCCTCCAAATCAAATTCAAACCTCCTTGTACTCTGACCACAGAAAAAAGCAGTGCTTCATCAAGAACCACACATTTCAGTCCTTGTCCTTTCTTATCGATTTATCATCCCCCTGACCTACCACTCCATTCACCAGCCAGTACCCAGCTCTTGCTGCAACGGACCACCACACAATCAATTCACCTTCTAAAGAAAATAAGGCATCGAAGAAAAAAAGAGGTTTATCCAATGAGCTTGTCTCAAGACCCTTAAACTCTTGAGTTCGGTTATTAGCTAAAATCCTTATTCGGCAAAGTACAACTGGACAGGACCCTAATTTGATCAAAATTTTATGCCATTGTCCACTTTCCAGAGAAAGAAGCAAAATCACAGTAAAACCACCACACCAAGGTTTTGTTTTCTTTATCCTTTTATACAGATTTCAGAGCTTGCCCACCAACACAGCATCACTTATTTATTCCTACTACAAGCTTCCTATGAGCTCCTACTATGGGCCACCATGGTTTATAGGAACTGGAGAGTCGACAATTAACAAAACAGACAAGACAGTGGAGCTTACATTCGAATGGGAGGAGCCAGACAATAAACATGTTAAATAGTCTGAGGTTATAGTATGTTAGAAGGTATAACACATGCCAAGGGGCATGGGCATGGTCTCAGGTGGGACAGAGATAGCAACTACAATTTGAAATAGGATGATTAGGCCTTGCCAAGGAGATGACAGTCAAACAACCTGAAGGAGGTGGAAGAATGAGCCACGTGGGTATCTGGGGGAAGAGCATTTCAGGTGAAGGGAACAACTTATGCAGAAGTCCTACGGCAGGTGGCTGCCACAGCTTCTGTAGTACTCAAAGGGGAGCCAGGAGGTCAGTGTGGCTGGTGCAGAGCAAGTGAGTGAGGGAGAGAGGTGGCAAGAAAGGACAGCAGAAGAGGACAGACCCATTCTCTTCTTGGTCCTCATTCCTACTCACTGCCTCTTCCCTTGCCCTTTTCCTTCCTACTTTCCCCTCTCTTGGCTTTCCCGACCCTGTGCCTGCTGGCTTTTCTGGGGCCCTTCTCTGTAGTTCAATTCTTTGCTAACCAATCTCCCTCTTCCTCTCCCAGAAACTTTGGCATCCATGGAGTAAGCTCTGGCCTTCATCTTGCTCTCAGTCTCCCCTCACTTTTGCCCCCCTCTACCATCTCTTCCCAGGCCGGTTTTCCAACATTCTTCCCTTCTTTCTCTTCCTACCACCACCTATATCTCTCTCCCTCTCCCTTCTCCCTTCTCCCGCAATCTTTATTTCCCTAGTCTCTCTTCATTCCTCCTCTTACTCCTTGGGTCTCCTTTCCTCCTCACTCCTGCCCTCTCCCCCACCCCATCCCTGCTTCCCCCTTCTCTTCTCAGAGCTCTCTCACCACACAGTCCCCTCTTCCAACTTTCTTCCCTTCTACCTTTCTCCTCACCCCACCCCCATCCTCTCCCCTCCCCACCATCTCACCTTCACCCATTTCTCTCACTATCCCTTCAGTCTCTCCCCACTCTCCTCCTCCTTCTCTTTCCCTCTACCATGGCCTCCTCTTCCCCTCTACTCTTTGTCTTTCTGCCTCTGTTTTCTTTCAGTATCCCTCTCTGTCTTTCACCCTGATGGCTCTTCTTAGGCCCAGACCAGAATTTCCAGCTGCCAGCCACTTGTTGCTAACAGGATGTCCACTGCCTCCCTCAAACACAACGCATCTCAATCTGAACTCATTATCTGTTCCTGTAAACATGCTCCCCACTTCCCCAACCCCAGCGTGTTTCCTGTCATACTTAATAGCACCCCTAGCCTGGGAATTTCAGCATTGTCTTCAACTCCCTTTCTCCCTCCCTGAGCATATCCAATCAGAAGTCAAACCTTGATAACGCCCTCTCCATCCTCTCCTTCTACCCCTCTTGCCACTACCCTGATGCAGGCCCTCATCATCTCTCACCCAGAATATTACAATAACCTCTTAACTGATCCCTCTGCTGCCAATCTCTTCATTCTACAATCAATTCATCTCCTAAAGCACCAGTTCGATCACAGTCACCCCGTCCCCTCCTCAAAAGCATTCAAGAGCTTTCCTCTGCCTGAGGAATCAAGTTTGCATTTCTTAGTGCAGCCTTCAGGGCTCACCATGAACCTGGCCTCAGACCTCCCGACTAGCCTCCTGTTCTGCCACATCTTGCCATTTTCCTGCCACCCTGGCCATCCCAGGCTCCTGACCCCTAAACAGACCATCTAGTTTCAGGACTCTGCTGTTTTCCTCATCCTGAAATGGCCTCTCCCCATGCCCGCACTCCTCACCTCTCTCTGTCATTCCCTCAAGGCCTAGCTTAAAAGTCATCATGTCATCTCCACAGCCCCTATCAGAGTGAATTCCTCCCTCTCTGGTTCTTCTCAAACACTTACTTCATACCACTACCACAGCACCGATTCTTGGTCTTCCCTGCCATGCAGTGATCTTTGGATGGCAAGGCATGCCTATGTCTCCCCCCACACAATTAGCTACTTAAGGTCTTTTAGTCTCTGGTTCCTCCACAGTACCTTACATATAGTAAGTACTCAGTAAATGTAATGTTATATGCAACTGAACTCTGGATGAGAATTGAGGTGATGACCCTGAGAAATTACAAGGAGCAAAATCAATTAGACAGGAAGAGAGAAAGAAAAGAAATGAAAGAAAAAAAGAAAAAAGAAAAGAAGGAAGGGAGAGAAAAGGTTCAGCATGCTTACTTGCTGTAGGGAAAAAAACTTTGTACTTCAATGAAAAAAACTATGCCTTGTCCATCGCACACCCTTCCAGGCTACCTGATTCTAGCCTTCTTCATTGTCTTTGGGTGTTTTACAACTCTATAAATTGCAGGTAACTGGTGGATATGCAAACGCTGTCTTGTCCCATAGAGTTTGGATTGACTTCCCTCCCCCCTGTGGAAAAACCAGTTTTGCCTCCATTTGCAATTCAATTCCTTTGCTCCGTATAAATTTGTGCTTTTTGACTTTTTCTTTGAACTGGTTATAACATCTGTCTGGTTCCCCAATTGATTAACGAGTAAAATAAAATCTTTTCATTTTTCTATCTGTACAAAACTCATGATTTCACCTTTTCCTGAAAATTATCTTCTAACATTACTAAGACAGTTATGTGAGTCAACTCATAATTTTCGAATGATTTTCAACAAGGGGCAAGACAAACGGCTTGGCTGCTTTACAAATCAGTTCACCTGGTCCCCATTTCTTGCAACCCTGGTTAATCAAGTTTTTTATTTTTCTATCTTTATTTTTTTTAAATGTCACATTTAAAAAATGTAAGAGGTCCCCATATACCCCCCATCCCCCTCACCTCACTCCTCCCACATCAACAACCTTTTTCATCATCGTGGGACATTCATTGTATTTGGTGAATTCATTTTGGAGCACTGCTACACCACATGAATAGTGGTTTACATTGTAGTTTACACTCTTCCCCAGTCCACCCAGTGGGCCACGGCAGGACATACAATGTCCAGCATCTGTCCCTGCAGTACTACCCAGGACAACTCCAAGTTCTGAAAATGCCCCCACATCATATCTCTTCTTCCCTCTCCCTACCCTCAGCAGCTACGGTGGCCACTTTCTCCACATCAATGCTACAATTTCTTCCATTACTAATCACAATAGTTCCATAGTAGAATATCAGTAAGTCCACTCTAATCCATACTCTATTCCTCCATGCTGTGGACCCTGGGATGGTTATGTCCATTCCACCTCTATATCGAGAGGGGGCTTAGTTTCAACTGTTTCTGAGAGTATCTTGGAATATCCCAGCTTAAGAAACAACAATTCAGCCTAGCCTGTTGGCTGATACACCAGGTACTTTGCTCATTTTTTCTCTCTGTGACACATTAGAGGACTCAGGCAATAGAAGGGGCCGTTCTTGCCATAAGATATATTTCAACATCAAGTACAAGTTTTAGTTGCTGCTTAACTTTTCACTCTTGCATTTATATTTGTTCTGTTTAGGATTAGAAGTTTGTAGGGCCTGGGACAGAAATCAGAAGGGAAGCCTAGCATTTAAAAACCACACAACATATACTATGTCATTTGTCAGCACCTTGATCAAGAGCTTTCAGACCCCACCTCTCTCTACCCATAAATAAAATACAAGTAAAAACCAAGATAATGATCACACAATACTTCCTGATTACCTTGAGAGCAAAACTGAAACTGGAGACCCCCATTTTCATGAGACCCTGAAGATAGAAGTATCTGCTTAAGTCTTTGCCTCTCCAACTTGTGTTATGATTTTGTCAGGGTAGTACCTCTGCCCAGCTGAAGCCCACTATTGCTAGGTAATGGTAGCCTTTGTAGATGATAGAGAGGGGAGTGTTAGAAGGCATAGGGCAGGAGAGCATTGGGGTAAGAAGTTCCCTTAAGAAGATTAGACTGGTCCTCCCAAACCAGAGAGTAAGGAAAGGGAACTCATATGGGGGCATGAACAACAGGTTCCTGATGGGGCCACCATCAGATCAAAGGCACAGAAGTTCCTCAAAGGAACTTGCAAGAAGCCTGGTAATTCCAAGTGACCCAGGAAGCATAGGCACCTCAAAGGATTCTCCCAGATGTCATCACCATGTAATTGTTTAAGAAATGAACAGCTGTGTGGCCCAAAAATCAAATGTTGCTCACTCTGTGGAAGGCAGTGGGACCACTGTGAGTTGTATCCACTTTGGGGGAAAAAACTCAGAATATGCCTTCAACTCATGGTGGGGACACTGGATAGCACATGCTCCACCGACCCACTGGCTGAAAGAAAAAACATGGCAGAAAAGCCCCTTTTCAATTTAGGGGACTCAGGCATTATACAGAAATAGAAGAACTAACTAACATCCAAGGGAATGAATTCAACAAGTGGGCAGTCATATGCTGCGCAGAAAGTAGATATTCAGACATAATATCCACACTATGGAATGAGGAATACCAAAAGGAAAATGGACTAAGAGGTAAGTAGTAACTTTAACATGGAGGAGGACAGCAGCTAAGCTGAGTATGAGCAGGTAGTGGAAGAGAAAAAATAAAGCAGCAGAGATCTTTAAAAACTATATTTTATAAATCCAAAAGGAAATATACAAACACCAGAAGACTAAGGCAGGTGTGAAGGGCATAAAAGAAAAGCCCATGGCATATAAGAACCAAAAGGGAAAAAAATGAAATAGGGGAACCTGAAATATTTCACCATCACGGGCCAAACTGAAACACTGTGGGGAAACACTGAAGACAGACATTTTAGAAAAGTTTAGAGAACATATGTTGTCAAAAGGGGAAGAACAATATCAAAGTGTAGCCCAAGTCAGAATAAAGGGGAGGTGGTTATAGAGGATGGGTAGAACTAAAATCTTAAAGGAGATTTAACAGATGGGGTGGAATTTTGTCATGTTTTATTGTGTTTTGAAATGAAGATGCCCAAACAAGCAAGATTTCACAACACTTACAAGCAAAAGCATGGTCATCATGCTTATGAGGAAGAGGACATTTAAAGGAGGTAACAAAGCATCTAACTGATGGATGTTTTTGACCAAGGTAGACACTGTTTTAAATGTCTTTTAACCTTAAAATGATCAGACAAGGTCTTCACCCAGTTGACAAGTTCTCCAGAACCATGTAGGTCTCTTGGTGGCAGAAGACCCCTCACCTGTAAGAACTATAGGAGATGGAAACATATGGTACACAACGAGGCCCTCTACACACAGCATGAAACCTGCCCATTTATTCATTGTTGGATTCCACCACCATGACAGTAAACTAGAAACTCAAGATTAAGAAGGTCTTGGTTAAACTCAATCTGGTTAGTACTCCCCCACACTTCTTTTGGTTCATACTGCCTGGTGACCTGGAAGCAATTATGGCTTAGAAAATGAAAGAGCTGGAAAATATTCCTCTTGAAACCTGGCCCTGAATCTGGCCTCAAGAGGATAGGCGTGGACAGTGGCCAGTAAGGAGGAGGGTTAGCACCACACCATGGAGCCTAGAGTGCCTACAACTGAAAGCAGGAGGATTGCATCCAGTATCCATGTGGAATCTGAGCCTCCTCTTTACATAGAGATGCCACGGACATAACCAATCCAAGGTCCACAGAGAAAAGGTGGCATTGGAGTGGAGTGGGAAAAGTGGACATGGTGGCTGATATGGGTATAGGGAATGGCAGGAAGAGATGAGATGTGGAGGCGCCTTTGGGACTTAGAGTTGCCCTGGATAGTGCTGCAGGGACAATCACCGGACATTGTAAATCCTCCCAGGGCCCACTGGATGGAATGTGGGAGAGTATGTGCCATGATGTGGACCATTGACCATGAGGTGCAGAGATGCCCAGAGAGGTACTTACCAAATGCAATGGATGTATCATGATGATGGGAGTGAGTGTTGCTGGGGGGGGAGTGGTGGGGTGGGGGTGGTGGGGTTGAATGGGACCTCATATTGTTTTTTTGATGTAATATTTTTACAAAATCAATTAAAAAAAAAAAGGAGGAGGGTTGGGTCAGTGATGACTAATGAGTAAAGAAAACCAACTTTAGGACTTATTGCTCCAATAGAAAACACGGTACTCTGGGTAAAAAGTTCCCATAAGACAGAAGCATTCACTTTCAAATTTCACAGAAGCAAAAGAGAGGCCACCCCATTATTCCATTTTGGGAAAAGCAGCATCCAAAACACCCCCGAGGAGATCCAAAAGACCACTGAAGTTGAGGTCCTAGGGTCAAAGTGAAAAGTGCATCATTTCTGCACAGTCACTGGATTGCCTTTAGAAAGGTCAAAACTTCTTAAAATCATTGTGTTCAAAAGGAAAATGTACGCATACCCAACGAGGAAGAATTTACCTGCCTTTAGTATGGAACTCTTGCTACAGATCTCCTTGTCTCTCTAGCTCAGTCCATGTGCAGTCAACAGGAGACTAACATTACTGTTTTCCCTACTTAATTACATACCCTAAACCCTGCCCTCCAATAAGGAAGTCCTCTTAATTTAAATTGCTCTAACGTAATGATTTTCCATATAAATATGTTCTAATATGCTCCTCAGGCTCCCCCCGCCCCCAATTTCTATACCCCCTCACTTTTTCCTATCATTAACTAAATATCACCATTCTGACACTCAGTCCTATACACATGATCCAATCACTTAACTTTGCTTACCTTCATGTTAAATGGTTCCTCTATCACCCCCAGCCCCTATCGCACCCCACTCCACACACAAACACAATCAACTAATAATCTGCCAGGCAATTTAGAGGAAGGAGGGCTCTTTGAGCTGTTCATCCCAACCTTCTGCCAAACTAACACTATTCTAGCACTTTCTAGTTCTCCTCATTTTTCTATCCAAACATTTCCTCTATGTCTATCCCAAGGGATCAGTCTTACATAGGAAATTGTATCCTGTTCTCAGATACATTAATTCCTGTATTTACTAACAAGGCTAAGCAGTTGCCTGTACATGGTTCCAGCATGGGTAACTTCATAGACTCTTGGGTACCTCTATGTTTAAGAAGTCTTACCTATAAGCATTTATGAGATTGGATACAAAGGAATGTTAGCTGTTAGAATCTACTCTTTTTCAGATGAATGCAGTTATCTCCAAAATAGTCAAGTCAAGGTCGTGGGAAGGCTGAACATTCATTTGAATGGAGTGCCCAGAGTTTGCAATCTCCCTAGAGAGCTCTTCAGTGAGTGTCAACATCCAAACCTAGGCCACACCCTGTTCAATCTCCTTGCTAGCACTTAATCCCAGTTCTTTGAGGGTCAATCCATTCTGAACCATCTAATCAAACAGCAACATTACCCTTGAAAAAGCAATATACTTTCACCCCTATAGCCCAAGGTGGGAAAACTTGGAGAGCACTTCCAGGCCTCACTTCTCAGCCACCTTAGACTATTTTACAATGTCGTCTGTAAAATGGGAATTAACTAGTTCCTATCTAAAATTGAGAATAACATGAAAGTGTGTGACAGGACCAAGGGTAACTAACCTATCACATTTTCATATCCCCAGGTAGTTTTAGCTTTTCTACCCACTGCCATGATACTTTTTTCCTACTATTCAAATAGTACTCACTTCCATTTCTTTTTTTTTTTTAAGATTTATTTATTTATTTATTTCTCTCTCCTCCACCCCCCACCCTGGTTGTCTGTTCTGTGTCTATTTGCTGCGTCTTGTTTCTTTGTCCGCTTCTGTTGTTGTCAGCGGCACGGGAATCTGTGTCTCTTTTTGTTGTGTCATCTTGTTATGTCAGCTCTCTGTGTGGGTGGCGCCATTCTTAGGCAGGCTGCACTTTCTTTTGCACTGGGCGGCTCTCCTTATGGGGCGCACTCCTTGCGCGTGGGGCTCTCCTACGCGGGGGACACCCCTGCGTGGCACAGCACTCCTTGCACACATCAGCATTGTGCATGAACCAGCTCCACACAGGTCAAGGAGGCCCGGGGTTTGAACCGCGGACCTCCCATGTGGTAGACGGATGCCCTAACCACTGGGCCAAGTCCGTTTCCCCTCACTTCCATTTCTTGCCGTGAGGAAATTATTTTACTCCATTTAGGGAAAACACCCCGTCAGAGCTTTATACCAGACCTGGGCTCTACTACAATATTTTGTAGAACTTCTAGATTTCACACATAGATACCTAAGAGAGTGTATAAATGAATCGGCCTTTTTCAAAATGCAGACCCATCTCAAAAGGTTGCCCTACGTAACTAAGGTCATGTTTTGAGCACTTCTAATTTTTGCTAGATCAAAAATAAGAGTTGGCTTTCCTCAGTCTTGGTCTTCAGAAGGACCATTTTGAATATTTAGGTCTTTCACTCTAGAGTTGAATCATTGTAATCTGAGACTTGAATCCCTTTTGTGATGTTTCCTTGTCCTCCCTGCTAAGGGCACTGGCCCTCTGGTGTCTCCATTTCCCTATACCACATTCATGATACGGGATTTCGATGATATGGACTCTAATGAGGATTCCTCCTCACCCAACTTTTGTTGTGTGTGTGTTTTTTCTTTAACTAACTCTCCTGAACCTCTTACACAAGTACTTGGAGAGGCCATTATCGGGTTATTATTTTTTCTACTCTCCCACATCAGACCCAGCTAGATAAGGGCTTAACTAAATATATTATGTATATGTTAGTGTATGTACATATATATATATACACACACACGACAAATATATACCACATAATTTATATACACACACTAATATATATACTATTATTTATACATATACACACACATATATAAACTATCTTATTAAATAGTATTAGCTCACAGAATCTCAAACCCTCCTTATTGACTCAACTTGCTACCAGTCTATAGGTTCCTCAAGGTTAGAAAGGATATTTTCTACTTCTCTTCTTTTATAGCCCCTACCCAATAGTGTTTAGCATGATACAAGGCACACAGTATGTATTCAATAAATACTTGCTAAGTTACTGGCAACAACTGAAATCCTCTCTATGTCATACGGAGACCAAGAATCCCATACAAAAAGCACTGAATCCATGGATTCCTTTTATTTCCTTTGCTTGTTCATAAACTTTCTCTTCTTTCTTTACTTGCATGACAAAGACAATCACAGAAATAAAATTGGGCTGGGGCAAAACAATAAAATCAACTTCCAATGATCTGAGCATGGTTTATCCACAGCTAATTTTTACACCCAGCCAACTTATGGACTGCCTTCTGCCACTGTCAGTAGATGTGTGCTCAGGGAACAACTCATTTGAATATTTACCTAAGCAGAATATAAATAGGAAGGTAAATCTGCTGGGGAGGGGGGAAGGTAGAGAATAATAATGCATTTCCAAAGTCAAACGGAAATGATCAATTTGTTAACTGACCTACTGTTTTAGATTGGCTTGCCACCCTTCTCCCCCTATATTGGCATTGCTTACAGAGAGCTGACTGTTGGCATCCAAGTCCATCCCTGCTGCAGAGAGGGAATCTATTTCACTTGCCATCATTTTTCCTTGCTCAGAAGTTTGGTTTGGGGATACCTCAGTTATTTGAGATATTATTCTCTTCCATTTGATCACTGATCAACATCCTTGTCACAGAGCCATACCAGACCCGGGCTTTATCTACCAGCTTTTGTAGAACTTCCAGATGTCACAGACAGCTGGAAAGCCCAACCAGTCATAATTAAGCACATCAGCCCTTTTCAGAAAGCAATGGTTTTCTAAAATGTCACCCTATTAACAAGGTTTGGGTCATTTTTTAAGCACGGCCCAAAATTTCCACTCAAGTTTCAACTGAATAGCCAGTCTTCAGTTCCTGCCCTGAAATACTGAACAGAGTTACAGCACAGCTGTTGAAGAAGCTGCCACTTCCACCTCAAAGGTGGATGCAATAATGCAGTGATGAGCCAAGCTATTTCTTCCTACCACTTTGCAAATATTAAATGTGTACTAATACAACAGGAATATAGAAAAAGAGCACAACAGAGAATCAAGACAGAAGGGAAGCTCGGGAGCTAGGGATAGTTTTCATTCTGCCACCACATTTACCATAAAGTGATATGCAATTGATTAAGAACATTTAGAAGATCATACAGTAATAGATACCACTTACTGGGTACTGACTATGTGCCTGGCACCATATGTACATCACACCATGCCATCCTCACACCCCCGTGAGATTGGTGTTAGCATCTTCATTTTAGAGGTGAGGAAACCAAGGCTCCAGAAAGTTAAGTGACTTGCTACATGATACCCAGCTAGCAAGTGAGAGTACAAGGACTCTATGCTAAGGCTTTATGACCCCAAAGCTCTCCAGGTGATTCTGCTGCACGCGAAAGTTTGAGCGTCATTGCACTATCCTAACCTGTGCATGGTGCAACCAAGTTAAATTGAGTAAAGCCTCATCATCACAAAACACCTAATCATCTCATGGATCCAGGTATGGAGTACATCAACTCACCTTTGGGATCATGGTCATGGATAGCACACTTCTCCATAGTACTTGGAAAAACTAAAAGCCACTTCTTCTCCTGGTCCTGACACCAGCGTTATAACAAAACTAGGCTGTACCCTTACATGGCACTAAGATTTCTAGGCATACCTTAGCAATGAGGTAAGCAAAGTTTGTTTCTTAGCAGACAGTTGGTAAAGAAGCCCGAAACACAAAGCTCTGCCTGCCCCTTAGTACTCTCGATTCTTCACGGATGCTTAGATTAAGGTCTTCTTAAGATCTAAATGAAGACGTATCCTGCCTCACATACTCTAAAGTGCCAATCTGAAAATTATCACATTTTGCAAATAACACATCATGTCTCTTCAAATGTATCACAATTAACTGACCAGGGAAAACATGACTTTGACATGTAGCCTGTAGCCACTTGTAAAAAAGAATTATCCATATTTAAATGTTTTATGGGGGAAAAGTGGCTTCTGATTCAAAGAGAGAGAGAGCGCAAGAGAAAGAGTACAAATTTGAATGATGGGGATGGAAACACAGGGTTAAATTTTGCCCTTGACCAGAATTCAACTTCAGTTTGCCAAAGAAAAGTTTTCATCATGAAAGATTGTTTTTAAGTTGTGAGCAGTGGGAAAGGGTACACTTCAGAAAGAGAACAGTTTTGTAGATTATTTTAAGGGTGCCCATTCAAAAACTGGCATTAATAAAGCATAACTTGGAGAGTAGATGTGGTTCAAGCATTTAAGTACCTGCTTCCCACATGGGAGGTCCTGAGTTTGGTTCCCGGTGCCTCAAGAAAAGAAAGGAAAAGAAAGGAAAGGAAAAGAAAAGAAAGGAAAAGAAAGGGGAAAAAAAAGAAAAGAAAAGACAACAAGCAAACAAATGAAAACACCAACTCAGGGGAGCCGATATGGCTCAGTGGTTGAGCACTGACTTCCCACATACAAGGTCCGGGATTCAATCCCCAGCCCCGGCATCTCAAATAAATAAATAAATAAATAGCCTAACTCTTATGCAAGATTATACAAAATGCCAGACTAGCATCCTAGTGGCTAGAAGGTAGATGACTTCTTATATCCTCCTTCTGTGGCTATCTGATGTTAAACATTCTGGCCAGCATCGACTCACACCTAATTTGAACTCCGGCATTAAGACATTTCTTCTCTTTTTGAAAACTACTGTCAAAGTGTCTTCCGTACCCATAGTTTCCCTGCTTTTCCATCTATCTTATCCCAACAACCCTGTACTTTCTCCTGATGCTCTCTGTTCTACTCTAATGTTCACTTTCCCACCCAGCCTCAACCACAACCTCCTTGTCTCTGAATCGTGAATGCTGGTTAATCCTGAAAAATAGCTCACTACTCCTGTGGCTGTTCAATTCCATTCCAAACTTAGCTTAGCCTAGAACCAATGAATCACAATTTCAGATGCCCTAAGGTCCAACCCCCCCCCCCATGTGAGCTTCTCCTCCATGCCCCCACACCTCACCCTCCAATTCTGGCTCAAGGCCCTTATGCCACATTGCTCTTTATCCTGTTTCACCCTGGAATTCCCATCTCTCACCTCCTTATATCTATGATCCCTCCCACTCACAGACAGGAAAAACTGGTGTATCCCCACTTTCTCCTTTCAAGGCCATTCTATTTATGACAGTGAATCCCTTCCCGCATTTAGTATCCTTACTTTGGTCTAGATTTTCTAATTAATGCATAGGCCTGTAAGCCCTGGTTCCCTGCTAACCCCTGCCTCCTGGCTCCTACCAGGCAGTAGCTATCAACGGTAAGTTTTTACCTTTTCCAACACCAGCTCCGAATGACATGTTAATAAATGCCTTCATCCTTTGACTCTTTAGTCCTTTTTTTCTCACATTCTGTGGTTTTTAACCTGTAAACCATCTCTACATTCTCTAGTTCCTTTGGATAAATATACTTATCTTTACAATTCTTCCTAAAAGCCTGTTACTCCCCAATCCTATTTTTCATTCAAGATCTTCCTTATCTCTTGCCCTATACTTAGTCATTCTAGCACACAAGTATAAAAAACCCTAAAGATTTTTCAAACTTTACTTTGGAAAACATTATCCTGGATATGGCAAGATTCTACTTTGTCTCTACTTGGCCCTAACATGGGACCAGGAATCATCACCTTTCTTTCCCCTTCACTGGCCAACCAACCCTCTTCCTGACTTCTCCTTTTGCCTTCCTTCTTTCTAGCTTCAAGTCCTTTTCTCCCATAATTCTGTTCCCCTCAAAGGAGCCCCTCCCTAAAACCCATAATCCAGCCTGATCATGTCACGAGATCCTCTTGCCACCTGTACTAAACTTTTTTTTTTAATTTTTATTTTCCCCTCCTACTGAGTGAATTGCATCATGAAAAAAATAGAGACACCCCTGGAGGAACTCCCTTTACTTCTCAAGAAAGACCATACCACTCTCTCTACCCTTTCCTAGCAAATAAAAATAGCCAGATCCATATGTGTGCCCTTGATGCAGCTATCATTTCTTCTGGGACTCCCTCTCCACTCTGGCCAATCCAGACTGCAACAGCAGAGCTTGCCACGGCCTTAGCTTTTCTCTACCCCATCCCAACGTTTTGCCTTCCCTTCCTTACTGGCCTATTCTAAAGAGCTAGTCCTCCTTAATCCTGATATTAGGGTCCCCTTCCCCCTTTATCCATCAATGACTTTCTGACTCCTCTTCTCAGCTCCAGAACGGAAAGAAACTGACAACTCCTGCTGTAAACCTGGTGACAGGGTCCGCCGTCTTTAAGGAGTCAATTTTTGTAAGGCTCTGTGTCCTAAAACCTGGACGCCTGGTCTTTGACATTTACCCCACGGGCAGCTGCCTCAGTCACCCTATCAAACGATGAGGGCCTGCCTATTCAATATCCACATGACTTAGTCAAGATTGACCATATTCCTTCATAAATTCTACCATCAACCTTCGATTCTCTGAACTTGACTCACGCAACCCCCTAGCTATTCCTTCCTCCAGTCCTTCCTACTAAGCTTGCTTGGCCATCAGAATTTTACAGGTTCCTCCTCAACTTTTTGCTTCTGTTTAGAGCTCTTGGGTATTTCCTGGGATTGGGTTACCCCACTTAACCCCCAGCAGAATCCCCTAAATTTCTTTCCTACATGCTATGGCCGTCTTTAGTACCATATGGGGACACCACCCTCCAATTTGAGGGCCCCTAAACTCTGTCCCAAATATCCTCCACTGTGCCCCCTACCATGTCCCCCATAACAAAGCTCCCTGTAACCCAACATTCAAGGACAGGAGAGATAAACAGAGAACTAGATAACCTTTAAAGTGCCTTCCAACCTTGGGATTTTATTATCAACTTAATCTGCTTCCAACTCCAATGCACCCCCCGCCTGTTTTTTCCGCCATAAAATGTTTCAGCAGCGCGAATTTGAGAAATTGCCTTCTAAGTTGGAAGAAGCATGGCGTTAACCCAGAGTAACACGAACCTACAACTGCACCCCCAGAAATTCCACCGAAGATTTCTGAAACGGTACTCCACCTCTGTGCCACAGGGGCGACCTCCAAATTGCCTCTAGAGTATTTAGCGGTAACACCAAGTTACCGGGCCTCCTACCTACATTCTCGAAAAAAGCCCCTAAACCCTGGGCTTGACGCGTTCTCGCCGGGGTACGCCCGCCCTTTACCATCTACTCTAGGAGGCATCAAGAATGAATAAGTATCACCACATCGACAGTTTCGAACGACCAAAACTGAAAATCTCAAAACAATAAAACAAAAAACATAGTGCTTCCACTGGGGGAGTCGGGGTGGGCGGGCAGAATCGATGGGCACCCCACTGGCCTGTGCTGTGGGTCTCCGGGGTTTGCAGTGAGCTTCTCTCCCGCCTTTCCCCTCGATCACATCTTTCCGTACAACAATCTCCTGCACCTCCATAACGCTAAATCCCCGAGCCGAGGTGCGGCCGGCTCCTCCCAGCCTGGCCCCGGACGTCCCTCTGGCCCAGCCTTCCTCTCGGCGGGACCCTGGAGAGGAGGGCCCCTGCCACCGTCCAGCTCGCTTCCCTCTCCCTTCCCGGGCCCCTGGGCACCCCTGCAGGGCTCTGTCCCGAAGCAGAACCTCGAGGAGCCAAGCCCACGAGGCCCGTCGCGGGACCTACTCCCCCCCTTCCTTCTCCCCGCACCTCGTCCTCCATGCACCCAGCCCCCGGGGCTCCTCGTCGTCGTCTTCCCGGCTTGTACCGCCCCCCGTCGGGGACTCCACCCCCCGCCTGCCCCCGCCCCCAGGACGGCCCCCTCCCCACCGCGCGCAGCCTGCGCCCTCTGCCCCGGCACGGGACTCCCTTTGGCCTCCGTTCCCCGCCCAGAAGCCGCGGCGGCGGCAACGGCTGCGGCGGCCCCAGCAGGAGCAGCGGCGGCGGCGGCGGCGGCAGCGGCGGCAGCAGCAGCGCCGCCCCGGCCCCGCCCCGCCGGAGCCCCACGCCCCGCCTGCCCGCCCCGCTGCCGGACTGCTCCCCCCGAAGCCCACCACGGAGCCCCCCCCGCCCCGGCCGCGATCCGCTCGAATCCAGCTCCGCCGGGCCTGCTGTCCGTTTCTCCTCACGCCCCTTAGGACCTGGGGTGGGGGAGCCCGGGGGTTCGCGGCCATCCCTCTCCCTCCTTTTCCAAGGGCTGGGGGATTGCCCCTGATCCCGAAACCCGGCCCCGTAACCGGAGCCTGCCTCCTTCCAGCCTTCGGCTTCTCTCTCAGACCCCTTGCCTCCAGGCCTGGCGCGAAGCGGGTAGAGGGTTTGCACGCCGATCTCCCCCTGGCTTGCCGGGGCTAGTGCGAATTACCCCCGATTTCCTCCTCCTTCAATTTAAGCCCCCTCCCCGCCGCGCCCGGCCCGGCGGCCCCCGCCCCTACAGCGAGGGCAGCGGAGCCAGGGCGCTCCGAAGTCATCCCCCGCCTTTTTTCAGGGACTCGGATAATTGCCCCTGCCCCCATCACAGCACTCCCACTCCCAACCCAGGCCCCGCCGCCACCTAGGGGTACCCCTTACCCTACGGTTCCTGCACCCCAACACCGGGAGAAAGCAGCCCTGAAAAGCACCCGTCGCACCTTCCCTCCGAGGCTGGAGGGTATTTTCTGTCGGTCTCTTCAAGACTTCATCACGGACACCACCACCACCACCACCACCACCACCACCACCCCCAAAAAAACCAAGCCCTTTCTCGCCCTGCTCAGCCGGCCAGCCTCCCTTCGGATCGTCGGATCCTTGAGGGGGGGGGGGCAGGGGGAGGGGGCCAGGGAGTTAACAAGACCGTAGCCTCCACCTCCCTTTCGGAAGAGTGGGGTAATTCCAATGGTTCCCCCCCTCTCAGGATCAACCGACCCCCGTTTCCATGGAGACCCCCGCCCAGCCGGGAAGAAGACTCTAGGCTATCCTGGCGAACAAGTCTCACCTGGCTAAGGGAGAAGGGGATAAGGAGGGGGTAGGGTAGGACAGGGATGGGGTACGAAGGTGGGAAGTGGAGGGGAGCTGTCCTGAAGGGAGGGGCGAGAACAGAGAGAGCTCCAGGGAGCGCTACGTCCGGGGACACGAAGAGCACGGCGCCCCCGGGGGGCAGGCAGTGCGGCCGCGGGGCTAAGAAGGGACAGGACTGAAGAAAGGCTTAAGATAGAAAGAAGAGGGTGAGAGGATACCAGAAAGCCGGGGAGTGAAAAGGGGTGGAGGGGTTGAGGGGAAAAAAAAAAAAAGACGCACCTGTTCCCGGGTCGGCTCCACGGGGAGGCTCAGGCCGCCACCCGGGCTCCCTCTAACCCCCTCAGAACCGCCACCCGCCTAATACCGCCGCGATCTGATGCCCCCCTCCGCCCCTTATCGCCACCGACCTCCTTCTCCTCTCTCTCGGCGGCGGCGGCGGTCGGACTCTAGGAACTGAGAGGAAGAAGGGAGGGCTCAGCAAAGCGGAGGAGAGACAGAGCCACACACTGGCAGCAGCCGCGGCAAGCGAAAGAGTGAGGGGGAGAGCGGTGTGTGTGTGTGTCTGTGTGTGCGAGCGAAGCCTGGTGGAGTGGGTGCCGGTCGCAGGGCTCGACGGGAAGTGAAGTCCAGCCGGGTACGCGTGAGGCGCCAGCCCGAACTCTACGGAACTACAACTCCCAGAATGCTGCTCGCGCAGGGGGGAGAATGGGGAGGAGGAGGCGAAGGGAGGGAGCTAGCAAGAGAGGGAGGGACGAAAGCAGGGAGCAAGCGGCGGCGAAGGGGGCAGAGCCAAGCAGCCCCGGTGACACTGGGAGGGGAGGGGAGGAGGAGGGGATCGCTGCGAGGACCGAGCGGATTCTGGAGAGACAGCGGTGGCTGCAGCAAGCCGGGCAAAAAGCTAGACTCTCGGGAGAGGCGGAGGCGCTCAATCCAAGGGGGCAGCAAGAGCCCCACGCCCCCCCCCCCCAACAGACGCCCCTCGAAGGGGGAGGTTGAGGAAGGGAGAGGATCAGTGCGCCGGTGTCCAGGGGTTCCTCTCTCTTTCTTCCAACCCTCGCCACCTTATGCCCCGATCTGACTTTCTCAGGCCACTGGTGCCCGATCCAGTGTGCAAATCCAGAGACCCAAGATCTCCCCTGCTGGGCAGCACCGAGCAGACGCATTCAGTCCCCTCCTCCCAGGGGCCTAAGGGAGGCTCCCCTCGCAGGCAGGGCGTGACTCCCCCCTTCTTCCCGCCCCCCCCCCCCCCGTCGTCGCCACCCCCCCATCTCCCTCCCCGGAACCCCTCCTCTGAAGCCAGGGCTTGCCTCTCTCACACCGCCAAGACAGACACAGAGTCCCTCAGGGGCGACCACCCAGACCCCTCCCTTATATTCGATCCCTTGCCCATTAGTATCCCCTTCTTAGCACTGCTGCCTCACCTAAGTAATAGTGGGGGCGACCCGAGTTGGACTGGTGGCTACTTTCCCTCCGAGACTAGCTGTCCTCCGCCACGCCGACCCTGTGTAGAGACAGAGAAGCACGTTAATAATCCCGTTCCCCCCACCCCCAGGTTCGGATACCCGTGGAAATGGCTCAGAGAGAAGAGGGGTTGGTAGTGGAAGCGAGGGGAGGGGAGGTGAATCCCAATCCTCAACCCCCATCCCAGGCGTGGAAATCCTGGGATTTGTCCCTTTCCTTAAAAGCGATCAAATCGCTTGGGGGTGGGGTGGGCGTGGGAGTAAAGATGATCTAAACCCCCAACGTCCACGCGACTCCAAGCGACATTACATGGTGGGAATAAGATAGGAACTAGTCTGCTACCGCGGGAGGGAAAGTATGCCCCCCGTCGCCGCCCACCCCCCACCCCCCAAATGCATATCCCTAGGAGAGTCAGATGGCTGAGGAAGGAGGGGAGGTGGTGGGAATGGTGGAGAGTGAAAGGGTTGTGGCGGGGAGGGTCCGTGGCCCCCCCACCTCCCGAGAGCAGAATCCAGATGCTAAGAGGTGGGTGGGGGGTGCGGCATAATCGCAGACGGCGTCTTCCCTGGTTTTGCCCGGAATCGCCGCCGAACACCGTCTAGCCCTCGGAGTTGCTTACCAGTCGGTCCCCTAACCCCATTTGTGCGCGTGAGGCGGCCGGAGCCCGGGAAGCCCAGGCACAAACTCCGCGGAAGCTGGCCTTCGCCGCCGCCGCCGCCGCCGCCGCCGCGCTGCCGCGGGCCTCCCTCCCTCCGCTCGCGGCCCCGCCGATCTACCTTCGCCCCCGGCCGAGGCCAGACCCCGCTCGCAACTCCACGCCCCTACTCCACCCCCGGTTCCCCCTCCCCTCGCCCTCTCCCCGCCGGTCCGGCTCAGCCCCTAGCGCCGCCCCGCCCTGCCGCTCGGTCCCCAGCCCAGCAAGTGCCCCGAACTCGCCCCCCGCCCCCACGCCCAGGCCAGTCCAGCCGGGCCTGCTTTCCCCCTCCCGCCGCGCCCCGCCCCCGAATCCACGTCCTACTTCGCCACCCAACTCGGCCGGGTCTCGGTTCGGCCCGCGCCCAGGCCACCGGCGTCCCCAGTTCGGTCCGGTGTGCGGGCCGCCCACCCCGCCCTTGCCTGGGTGTCGGCCTGGCCCGCTGCCTACGCCCGCTGGGCCGACCCAGGCGCGCGGTCCGGGTCCAGTTCCCGGTACCGGCCCAGGTCCCGGCGGCGTTGCCGCGTCTCGCCACGAGGGCTCGGTCCACGTAAGACCAGAACCCGCACGGGATGGGGGCCGCGGCAAGCAAGTTTCTTTATTTCCCCCCACGCCCCCGCTGCAGGGCCGCGGCGTGCCTCCCCTCCACCCACGGCGCCCCCTTCACCTGGGCAGAGCCCCCGGCCGCTGTCGCCAACTTTGCTCTTCTCCACGCCGCCGGGGAAGCGGGTGAAGCTGGAGGAGGAGGGAGGTGGCAGGGGGTGCTGGGATCAGGCCGCTGGGCTCCGGGAGGACACGTGGGGGAGGAGGGGAAGGAGGAGGAGGAAGGGGGGGCGGGCCTGCAGTTCTTGGGGCTCCCCCTGCCAGCCCCGGGGAAGCCGGAACCTCGCCGGGCAGCCGCAGACCCCGCACTGGCCACCGGGGAAGAACGGAGCCACCTTCCCCGGCCAGCCCCCGGCTCCGGCGGAGGGGGGGCAGCGAGCAACGCCGCTCCGGGTCGGAGAGTGAGCGTTTTCGCCTGTGCTTTATGTGTGACTCTCTCTCCCCGTTTTAGCCTCCGTGTCTTGGGGGGGGGCGGGGTAGGGTCTTGCCTGCCTGGAAAGGTGGGGCGCCCCCGCCGGTCGCCCCGCCCCTCCCCCGGCCCCCCACTTCCCTACCCAGGGCGACCTCGGTGCATGGCTCTGGCGCTCTGGCAAAGAGGCCGCCCGCGGGCGCAGCCCCAGCCCCGGCGCCGAAGTGGGACAGGTGCTGGGGAAGGGAAAATGCCGGGGCTCGCTGCCTCTCCACGTGTCTCCCGGGCAGCCCACCCTCCGTGGCAACCTCCAGGACTGCACACCCCTGGGCCGCCCTCAAAGAGCAGCCCCTCGCCTGGGCCGCGGGGTGGGGGTGGCATGGAGGGGTGGGGGGCGAGAGGCCCGGGGGAGGAGAAAAGAGGAGGGGAACGAAAGATCTGTAAGGGGGGAAGCTTGCACCAGTCGGGACCAAAAACCCGGCTCGAAGACGGCTCGGCTTCTGCCGGTTTTCCTCGGGCTGCTCTGGCACCAACTCGAGCCCCCTGACCCTTATCCTTTGCCCTAACGACTCCCCGCCTGGCCAAAGGAATAAATCCTCCTATGTGTTTACATCCCAGGCCATCCCCGGTACTGAAAGGCTGAGAAGCTTGCGGTTCACATTCGAACTCTGATGACTTTACATTAACTATGAGGAGAGAGTAGCTTGGAAGGAGCTGAAGCTGCCAGCAGACTTGCTTTCAGTCTTCGGGTGTTTCTTAGCAGTTCCGACCCTGAGCCTGCCGTGGGGACTTCAAAGGTTTCTCCTGGGTCGGCCAGGAGGGTCTTAGGGGAGGTACCCTGCAATTCCTGGAGGGTTCAGAGCTTTGTAAATGGAATCTGAACGGAGTAGCAAGAATTCGGGGGGAAAAAAATCTTTCTGTGCAGGTATGTTGATATTTATTATATATGGACCTATACTAAGGAAGCCAGAGGGTCATTTGGACTAGAGGGAAGCCTGGCAGGAGTAATATCTTCCTCCTCCTCCTCCCTGCCCCTTCCCTTCTCCTAGGCCCAGAGGTTCTCTCTAAGCTATGGGTGTCTTCTCTCCTTTGGAAGGGCTTTAGGGATGGCAGTTGAGACTTGCCTGGTGTGGCCCCTTCACCTGTTTGAGAGCTGTGTATGGGTTTGGGGAGAAGGGCAAGTTATTCTGAGGCTGTGGTGGCTTTACTGTTGCCCAAGGCCTGGTGTTCTATGACCCCTGGTGCTTGTCCTCACCAACCTCAAAATCTCTCACCGGTAATGTAGACATGGTGCTCACCATTTGACCTTGCTTTGGGAACCTCTTCACTTGCCATTCCCACCCACCCATGCACCCCACCACCACCACTTTAAGAAAGTGTTTGGCTTAACCTGCACCAAGATAAAGTGAAGATTTGCTTCAGGTAATCAATGTAAGAACTCAAAATGTAGTCTTCAGGGGGGAAAAATCACCTCTCTGAGACCTGGTAACACAGGCCTCACCAACTTGCTTTGATTTGAGTTGGCTGTCTTCACTGATTTTAATTAATCTAGAAATTACTCAGTCCCCACTTCTCTAAAGGCTCTTTAGGTCTTAGGGTTACTTTGCCCCTTGGTTTGAGGCTGAAATGGATTCTGGGCTCCTCGGTTCCTACTAGTCTGTGTCTCACTCACAATTTGGCTGCATCATTTATCTGGCGAAATGAAGGTTGGGGCAAGATGGTTATTTCCTGGCTGAAGCTCTAGCTTCTCTGAACCCTTTCCTGTTGGGGGCCAGGCTTCCTGCCCTACAGGACATGATGGGAAACCAAGGAGTGGGGTGGGGAGAACTGTGGGAAACCTTGTAAAGAATGTAAATATTAATGATTATTTTATTTGAGGCTAGAATCACAATATAACCGTAATAATAATACCTTAACTTCATACAGCATCAGAGTGTTTACAAAGCCCTTCCACTTATGTTATTTCATTTGTTTCTCACTACAACTCTCAATTTTGTAATTGAGGAAACTGAGTCTGTGAGTGGCTTGCTCAAAGTCACGAAGCTAGTGAACTCCTAAGCCAGGACTCAATCCCAGTAGACCTGAAACCCCTTCAGAGTTCTTAATATGGTGCAACACCTCCATTTCATGCTAAAACATTCCTTTTCAGGCATATTGTCTTTCTAATTATTTCTCTACCAATAAAATCTACTGGCCTGGGCCTGGACTCTTGGAGAGGCAACTTGGTGTTAGGGAAAGAGAATTGTACCAGATATCTCATCAGTAACTAGCAATGACTTCAGCAAGCCCGAACATTTGTGTGAGTAGTGCTGCCAGATATTAGATGCTGTGATTTGGGTTTCTTTATCCCCCTCTGTAATATGGAAAGAAATCAATGTATCTCCCCTACCTCCCTCACAGAGATCCCAATGAGCATCCAATGAGGTAATGGATGGGAAAGAGTTTGATACACCATGAACTACTGGACTCATGCAAGAGTTGTCAACAGCATCAGTATTACCAGCCACCCTAGGTGTAGTACAGAGACTGAGAAGGCACCCCAGCCTGGGCCCTGACCTTGTGAAACTTGCCAGACAAAGCAGGGCGTTTGGGGATCCCAGAATAATTTAGGCCCAAAACCAACCTCTGAATATGGTCATTGGATAATTGCTTCAATTCTCTGCTTTTGTTCTACAATCAGAGACCTTGTCTCTCTGGTAAAACAGAGGCAATGACCAAAAAAAAAAAACACCAAAACAAAACACAATGATGGTTTAGATTGTTCAAGTATCAGTGTGAAGCAAAATTTGAAACTTCTGGTCTTCCCTTCATTCCCTGCACTCCAGTAAGTTGAAGGGGAAGTCAGGTTTGTAACTCAGGGTCTTAGGACTGCCAAAAAGCTCCTTCTAAGTCACCCTGGTTTGAAAGGGGACCAGGGGAGAGCAGGGTACAGAAAGAAACTTGCAAAGAGTATGGGGGTGGTTGGTATTAGGTCAGGAGGGCTGGCCGTGTGTTAACACCATGTGCTTTCTAGTGTTTCACTTTATGTTCTGGGGAGGGGCGGGGGAGGACTCGATGCCCGCTATTCATAAATATCAAGCTCACAGCGATTTTACAGCACGGTTGCAGCTGTAGGTGCATTCCCGCAGCCCACTGAGAGCTGGGGTCCAAGGGCTGGCTCACTGAGAACAAACGGAGGCCCCAGCCTCCTGAGGAAGGCCTGGTCTCTACCTTCTCAGGGCCACCGGTCTTGATGGGGAGACAGTGTGTCTGGTTAAACTTAACTCTGTAAACAACCGAAAACCTTTCTGGATTTTATAGCCAAAGGCAGAAAAATGAGGAAGAGGGCTGTAATCACCCGGAGGCCTCTCCAGGTCAAGCCCCCTCCAGCTCTCTGATCACTCCCCTCTTCCTAAAGACCCTTAGGCACTTCACAAGTTTCTTAAACATACAGTGTTAGAGGTGGAAGGGACTCTCGGAAATGTCCTGCCCTCCTGAGAAACTGGCTGAGGCAGCCCACTGCTGACAAAATCAAGTCCATCAGCGGTCATTAGCTTTCAGGGCTCTCCCCTATCCTGTTCCAGTCTTCTTTACTTCCACGTCCTTCTATAAGCCCTCTGTTCTGACCAAACCGGCCTTCTCGACCTTTCCTTGAACAAGACATGCACATTCTGGACTCTGCTCCTTCAGCTTTTTGTATGCCCTTCTCGGCTTACTAAAATCCCTCTCAGGCATTGCTCTTTTGTGACCACCTTCCCTGACCCCTACCCCCTCTCCTTGGAAGTTAACTATTCCTCATACCCCACAGTATGTCCCTTTATTTAGCACTTCCATACTCTGCGCAGTATCCCTCCAAATCGATTTTGAGTTCCTTGAATGAAGAGACCCAGTATTTCTCATCTTCATGTCATGGCCACCTTCCTCCCTCCCCCTAATGCCCCCTCCCCCACTTTTTTTTTAAGATGTATTTATTTCCCCTCCCCTTCGTTGTTTGTGGTCGCTGTCTGCTCTCTGTGTCCATTTGCTATATACTTTCTGCATCTGCTCATCTTCTCTTTAGGAGGCACTAGGAACCGAACCTGGGACCTCCCATGTAGAAAAGAGGCACTCAATCACCTGAGCCACCTCCATTCCCTGGTTTATTGTGTCTTTCATTGTCTTTCCTCTTTGTGTCTCTTTTGTTGTGTCATCCTGTTAACATCAGCTTGCAGCGCCTGCCCGCTGCTCCAGCGCACAGCACCCGGCTCCTCTTCTCCAGGAGGTACTGGGAACCCAAGGGAACCCAATCGGGGACCTCCCATGTGGTAGGTGGAAGCCTAATCACTTGAAACGCATCCGCTTCACCCCTCCCCCACTTTGGCACAGAGTAGGCCCTCTGTAAATGTTTGTTAAGTGAATGAATGAAAGGGTGATCTAATCTAACCCCCTTATTTTATAGTGAGGAAGATAAGGCCCAAATCTGGCTTCCTTTCTTGCCAGTTAAAGACTCAGTTTTTAGTCTTGGTCTATTTTAGTCTTTCTCTTCCCATGAAGTAGCTATGCACACAATCTCAAAGTTAGACAGGCCTTGTTTGAATTCTGGTTCTGCCATTTATTAGGGATTTCACCTTGGGCATTAAATTTCTCTCTGAGCCTCAGTTTCTTCATTTATAAAATGGCGGATAAAAAATACCTCCTGAAAACTGGATGAGTATGAAATGAGGTTTTATTTGCTTGTTTGTTTATTTGTTTGTTTAATGATAAGCATATAGAACAGTGCCTGGCACCTAGCAGACACTCCATAGCAATTTTTTTTTTCAATCTGAGAAATGTTTTAAGACTTTTTAAAAAAGATTTATTTATTTATTTATTTTTCTCCCCTCCCCCCCCCCGCCCCTGTTGTCTGTTCTCTGTGTCTATTTGCTGCGTCTTCTTCTTTGTCCGCTTCTTTGTTGTCAGTGGCATGGGAATCTGTGTTGTTTAAAGCCTTTTAAAGAAACTGAGAGTGTCTTCTTAATTCAAGCCTGGGAATAAAGATCATAACCTGAAAATAAAGAAAAAAAAAGAGGTGTGTTTTCTCAGCCGGCAGAATGGAATAAAATTCAGCAAGACTTTCTTTTTCACTTAAAGCTATTAGTCCCCCCCCCAAAAAAAAGGGCTAAAGAATATTGAGACTAGTACCCAGCCAGTTCAATGGCTCACGTTCAGTGGGTGCTCACCAAACTCCAGTTCCCAGAGCAACTGTGCTCATTTTACTGTGATAGTAACTCTGTATAGGCTTGGGGAAGTTGGCATGGGACTGAAGTGCCCTGCTGAACCCATACATGTCATTCTTCCTTCCATCCCATGTGCCTACACTTGAGCTCCCCTCCACCCGGCAAAATCCTTCAAGCCCCGCCTCCAGGAAACTTTCTCCAAATGCTTTTACTTCTGTGAAGCTTGCCTATCCCTGAACTCCTGTCTCTATAGGTAAGTACAGTGCAACTTAGCACTTAGTGATTTTCTGTGTTCCATGCTGTCGTTTGACCTCCCTATCTGAGGGCAGGCACCTTGTCATAGAGGGCAGCACCCCCACTCCCCACAATGCCTGGCAGTGTTTGAGCACACAGCAAGGAATGAATACTTTGGGATTGATTGACGGTAGGCATTCATGGGGAACAGTGGGGACATGGGCCCCTCAAGTCCTATCCACCATTGCCTTCTCCCAATCCCCTATGCCCCCCCAAACACACACTCCACTCCTCAATTCAACCTTTCACAGAATGCCCTAGCCCTTTCAGTAAGCCATCTTGTCTCTGAAAATTTGTATCTGGAGGATAAGGGCCATGTTTTACTGTGTCCTCCACCCAGCCCAGCATCGCGCTTCCAACATTGACAGCATGAAAAGAGCACATAGTTTTGCTGCTATAGATAACTCAATAAAGATACCATTCTTATTTTGGGTTTGTGTGTGTGTGTGTTTATATGTATCCTTGTACATCTGCTCATGCTCATTAAACTGCGAGGGGCTCCAGAGGAGAAATTGTCCATTTTGTGAAGAAAAAGACAAAGGATGATTAAAAAACAGGTTGAGATCTGGGATTTAGATTTTTTTTTTAATTCAGGGAGTGAATGTTCTGCCTTCAGTACACATTCAATCAAATGTGTTTTTTTTAAGATTTATTTCTTTAGTTATTTCTCTCCCCTTCCCCCCCACCCCGGTTTTCTGTTCTCTGAGTCTATTTGCTGCGTCTTCTTTGTCCACTTCTGTTGTTGTCAGCGGCACAGGAATCTGTGTTTCTTTTGGTTGCGTCATCTTGTTGTGTCAGCTGTCCGTGTGTGCAGCACCATTCCTGGGCAGGCTGCACTTCTTTCGCGCTGGGCGGCTTTCCTTATGGGGTGCACTCCTTGTGCGTGGGGCTCCCCTACGCGGGGGACACCCCTGCATGGCAGAGCACTCCTTGCGCGCATCAGCACTGCACATAGGCCAGCTCCACACAGGTCAAGGAGGCCTGGGGTTTGAACCGCGGACCTCCCATGTGGTAGACGGACACCCTAACCACTTGGCCAAGTCCGCTTCCCTCAATCAAATGTTTACACCAATTTTTCTCAAACTTTAATATACAAAAGAATCTCTGGGGATGAGGTGGGGAGCTTGTTAAAATCCAGATTCCAGGGGAGCCGACGTAGATGAAGTGGTTTACGCCTGCTTCCTATGTAAGAGGTCCCAGGTTCAATCCCTGGCCCTGGTATCTCAAAAAAAAAAATTAGCTTCCAAGGCACCCTCCTGCCCAGGGTCTTATTGAATAGTTCTGTGGTCGTGCTTGGGACTCTGCATTTCTAAAAAATCTTTACAGGTAATTCTCAACTAGAGGATTCTTGGACTACAGTTGAAAGACACTGGACACTTTTTCCACTTCCATCTTCACAAGAGATCCCCAAACCGTTCACTACCAAGGGTTTTATTTCTTTCCCTGTATGGACTCCATTTAGCAAAGAGTTATATGTCAGTATGTGCCAGACACTGTTCTAAGGATTTTACAAATATTAACTAATTTAATATTCACAACAATCCCACAAGGTAGGTACTATTATTTCCCCCTTTTATGGATAAATAAGTTGAAGTACAGAAACATTCAGTGTCTTGCCTAAAGTTGCCTGGCTAGTTAGTTGTTGTTTTAGTGGTAAAATTCACATAACATAAAATTAACCATTTTAAAGAGAACAAACTGGTGGTCTTTAGTATGTTCACAATATTGTACACAATCGCCTCTATTAGTTCCAAAACATTTTCATCACCCCAAAAGAAAACCCATACCCATTAAGCCATTACTCCCCACCACCCCTCTACTTAACTCTGGCAACCACAATCTTTCTGTCTCTATAGCTTTGCCTATTCTGGACACATCATATAAATGGCATATATGATATGTGATCTTTTGTGACTGGCTCCTTTCACCTAGCATAATGTGTTTGTTTGTTTGTTTGTTTGCTTGCTTGCTTAGGAGGTACCAGGGAATGAACCCAGGACCTCGTACATGGGAAGCAGGCACTCAACCACTTGAGCTACATCTGCTACCCTAGCATAATGTTTTTAAGGCTCATCCATGTTATAGCAAGTATTAGTACTTCTTTCTTGTTTATGGCCAAATAATTCTCCATTGTATGGCTAGACTACATTTTGTTTATTCAGTCTGTCAGGATTCGAATCCAGGAAGTGTGACTCCAGCATCTGTGCTCTTAACCCCCTGAGTTCAAAAATGCTCATCTACTTAAATGGGATATATTTTCAAGTAACCATTATTTTGCCATTTTTTAATTTATCAAATACATATAAAACTGCCCGCCAGAACATCAGATCAGCCTGAGATAGCCATGCTGAGGTCATTTAATTCCAGCCAAGGCCAAAAGTTAGTTGGTGCTGTAGTTAACCTCTGTAGCCTCAAACATGTATGTGTACTGGGCTTTAGGAAATACCAGACAAAATTCACAGACCCTCTCCCAGGCTTTTGTGGGGGTGGGAAGACCCCAGTTGGGATCCACTGATCACAAATTCCTGAAAGATACCCAGGCAACAAAGAGAGATTCCTTCAGGTTGCTCAGTAGACTGTAGACTAGTGACAATCCAGAAAGTGCCATCATGTACACTAGAAAGATTTTCCACACAAAGAGGCAGAGCAAAAGAAGGAGTTGGGGCTTAACCCTCAGCACATTAGAAAATGCCAAACTCCAGGGAACCATGCTGCTTGAGTGTTCCAGTCAACTAGAGTTTCACCACAAAGGATGCACATGGCCATGGCCTGGGGCCAATAAGACGTTTCCTTACCTGCCAACTAAAAGGTGAAGTCTAAACTGGACTTACCAGAGAGGCCTTCCAGACCTGAAGCATCTGCGCTGACAAAATCAGAGGTGAGAATGCTATTCCAACACAACACTGATCGCATGATTTTTCTCCTGACTTTTCAAGGGTGTGGACAAAAAAAAAAAGGCTTGCATCTCCTCTGGAGGTTTGTGATACGTGTGCCCCATGTCTGAGAGGCCCATTTGAGGTCCTGAGCACCACCCTCCCCAAAGTTGTCCCTTGTAACCCCATCAGAAACCAAACAACCAAATTGTATTCAAAAACAGTAGCCCTGACTTCTCTTGTCAGAATAAAATGAACATCAAGGACAGCCTTGAAGGGGAAAAGACACCACAGAACGTATTGCTTGCGAGGTGAGAGGTGAACGGTGAGCGGTGAAGGCTGTTTCCTCTCTGCAGCCGCAGGGCCTAGAGGAAGGCCTGGCACTGATGGGAAGCACTTCAATACATGTTTGTTGATTGAATGACTGACTGAAAGAGAGCCTTCTTCTTGGTCTGGAGGTCATTGTGGAGGCGTCCTAGAGCTGCTCTGTGGGGACAGAGAATGGAGGGAAGTTGGCATGGGTCTGAAGTGCCCTGCCAGGACCTACACAGAACATGTTTTTCTCTGCTTGAAAATTTCTTCCAGGCAAAGTTCTGAGAGTCTGCAAGTCTCAAAAGTAGATTCCACCGAGTTCACTGTGTGCTTTATTCTACTGAACTCAAGTCAGAGGACTTAACAGTGGCATAGTGTTGTGGGAAGCATCCAAGGAGAGCACCTATATGAAAACATACTGAAAAAATAGAGGAGCAGGGAATTCTTGTTACCATACCAATATTGGCTTGTATGGGTCTAAATGACTCTTTGTATGTGCCATTGGGCCAGGTAGGTTTCTACTGATGGGGCTCAACACTGAACACACACACATGCACATGTGCAGACACCCCACCACACCCCTCACACACACACACACACATTTTATAATGCAGTAAACTCCTGTTTGCCAAAATTCAAGTAACCAAACCCTCAAAGAATTGAAATGCTCTTCTTTTTTTTTTTTTTTTTTTTTTTTGCAATATAATGCAATAATCCCTTACATTTGTGTGGGGTTTTGTAGGTCACTACGTGCTTTCCTGTCCATTATCCCATTAGTTTGTTGACAAATATTCATAATGGTCACCAGGCTTTGCCAGATTCTGATGGACCTTGTGAAGAATCAATGACATGTGTGGTGTGAGTGGCCATGGCTGTGTGCAGGCCCTCTGAGCACCAGGCCTCTTGTTGTGGCAGAGACATCCAGGAGTTCAGCTACTTGCTGCCACAGAATTGCAAGGACCCACCAGGGCTTGGGGGGCTGGGTTGATAGGGGGAGACTTCTGCAGGTGAAAGAAGCTGAGACGCTCACCTGTATATAATCAGAATTTGAGCAGGGGCAGAGGAGGCAGAGGAGTTGGAGAGCCCCTCCCTAATTGCATTCCATCAGTCATTCCATCAGTCACATAATCAGCAGACGTCGAACAAGCTCCTGTCCCCAGCTTGCTTTGGGTATCCAGGGTACAGAGACCAACAAGATGTCTCCCACCCCTCTCTAGCTATGTGATTTGTGAGGTCTTCCCTCCTTTAAGTCTCTCCTTCTTGTTCATTATAACACCATTTATCTAGGGTACAATCTTTTGGGGAAGGGTTTCCACCCAATTGCCCTTCACACACACATATGCCACTTTACCCAGGGCCCCCAATTCTTCAGGACTAACCTGGCTGGGTCCTGTACTAAGGAGAAGTATTGAATGAACCAGATCCACTGGAGAAAAATGAAAGTTTGTAATGCATGGCAATAATAATAGTAATCCCTCTCATCTGTGCAGAACTTAATAGTTTACAAAACATTTCCATCCCTTATTACTTTATTGGATTCTGGGTCTGTATCATCATCCTTCATATTCAAAGACACTCTTCTGATTGTGATCTCCATCTGTGAGTGAAACTAAACTAAGGCAGGATGAAGAGTCCCTCCTGCTCCCTGGTAACAGACAGAATGGTGTGGGTTATTTTTTTTCCATCTTTTCCTTTTTTCTTTCCTCTTTCTCTTGCTGTGCTGTCTATGGAGCCTGGAGTTGCCTAAGACTCAGCTTCCTAGCTTCCCTGGAGCCTAGAGCCTGGGGAAAAGGTTTCAGACCCCACTAGCTCCCCAAGCTTGGCCACAAGACTTTTAGCTCCACCAGGATGGGTGGGATGGAGAGGGGAGACCCTTCTCTTCAGGCCACCCCAAAGTGGCCCTAGACCACCTCAGCAGATTGGGCAGGTTTGGTCTGGGAGAAGAGGAGCAGGTTCAATAGAACAAGGAAAGGAGGGTGCCCTGAAACTTTTAGCAGGATGTAAAATGGGGCTCTGAAGCTGGGGAGGCAACTTCTGAGTGCAGGCTTTGCAGGGTACAGACATACCCAAGGGATCAGGGACTTCCAGAAGGTGCTATCAAAGAGCAAAAAGGAGCCCCCATTCCCACTGCATCCATTGAGTTTTAGGCCTTTACAAAAAAGCAAACAGACAAAAAACCTAACTCCTTTGCTCTTCACTTCCCCTCACTTCTATGTCTTTTTCACCCTTCTAATCTCTTCACTGAGTCCCCTTCCATCCCATCCCTCTAATGTAAACCCAATTTTCTGAGCTCAAAATGTTTTCAGTGAAAGCCCACCCCAGAGAGTTCCGAAGCCATCTCAGCCAAATATTTCTCCCCCCCTGATCCCTCACTCTGCGTGGTACTTGGTCCGTGGTTGTGGTCACGCCAGTCACACCCTCCACCTGGGCCAGCCTTGGCCTCAGATGGGCATGACCATGAAATTATGGAGGAATAGGGAGACATAACAACCAATGGGGTGGTCTGCAGTCATAGAGGCTCGAAGCCTGAAGCTGTCTTCTCTGGGTAGGAGGGATCAGGGCTGTCTGTCCTGGCAGTGGCAAGCAGGAGCCTCAAACAGCAGGGAAGAGCTGCTTTGAGCTAGTGGCCAGGTTAAAAGGGACTACGGTGTCGAGTGGCTGCCATGCTGGGGTGGGGACGGAGACCCACGACCCCATGGATGTGATGAGCCATCAACCGAGGCTTCGAGACTCGCCCAGCAGTGGACACTCCCTTCCCGCAGGAAAGAGAGCTCCAGTCCCTTCTTTCCAGCCCTGGAGTCCCCAGCAGAACCCTTTTCCAGCCCCCGCCCTGACGTTTGGGGCCGGCGGAGTTAGCATTGTCGCTCCGGCAGTGGCAGCCAGTGCCGGGCGGGCGTGTGTAATTGCAACCACTTCCTGCCCCAGCTTGCCCTAGGGCTGGCCCCGCCCCTGAGGACAGTCGGGGCGGGGCGCAGGTACGGCGAGGGAGTCCGGTGCGGAGGCGGGTGCGCTTCGGAGTGGGACCGCCCTCCAGGGAAATCAGCTGAGGCTCATAAAAGGGCTGGGGGCCCTCTGCAAGCCAGCCAGCAAGAAAGAGCTGGGGCCTCGGGGCATTCTGTTGGCACAATCCGTCCCTGCAAGGAAAGATCCAGACAACAGTCCCTTTCCGACTAGTCTCCAACTCCTTCCAATATTAGCTTTATTCATGAGCTCGGAACGCTCCGAAGCCCCAAAGGAGAGGGGGAGGGAAAGCCGGGGTCGAAACCTTAGGGATGCTCTCCCCTCTGGCCTTGGCACTGCTCTCCCTGAGCAACTCAGGACAGAGAAGAGAGAGAAGGGGAAGAGGCTGCTGAAAAGACTCTGGTTAATCTTGCACGGTTAATCTGCAAGTGCCTTTCCCTTTCAGGAACTTCCAGGATTCTCTGGCAGGTTCTGTCTGTCTACCCAGGCTTCCGAATGCCCAGCGTGTTACAGAGCCAGTCCAACATCAGGCACTCTGGAGGTACAAAAGAAGCAAAAAGATAGCTTCCTCCACCAGTGGAGAGACATCGCCTGGGCATGAGGGTGGCAGAGAGGGCAAAGCGAGCGCTTTGTACTCAGAGTTGGAGCGTGTAGCGTTGCCTTGTGCCCATGTATTATTAGCTGTGTGACCTTGGGTAGCTTGCTTATCATCTCTGAGCTTCAGTGTCCTAGTGTAAAATGAAGCTACCAATACTTGCTTCAAAAGACTGGGGTAAATGTAAAATCACACAGGTGTAGTAGGAAAGTATAAAGCACTGCACAAAGGCAAGGAAGGGATGGATCATCAAATCAGTGTGGTGGAGGTGGGAGAGATGAGCCTCAGGAGGAAATATGAGCAGGCCCCAGTGACTGGGGGCCTAAAGGAGCCGCTGTAATGGGGGCTATCAGAGGCAGGTGCGGGGTTGAGTCTGGTTAAGCTTCTTGTTGGAGGTGGGGGAAAGAGCGGAGGGCTCCCCGGGGGAAGACTGGCAGAAGAGGTGCAGGAAAAGCCATGCCATCATTTCTTTCCTTTGGAAGAGGGCTTGCCACGGTCCTGGTGGCCTCAACATGCCCATGTGCAGAAAGAGCAGCGGTGGGTGTTGGGTTTTCTTCGGGGGGGGGGGTGGTTTGCCTGTCAGCCCTCCAAGTGGAAGGCAGCAGCTGGAAGCGCGCGCCGCTTACATACCATGCCTGCAGCGTGCACACGGCTCGCTGGAATGAACCGAGAATGTCTCCTCTCCTCGCCCTCTGCAAACGGAGGAGAGCCGAGGAGAGCTGGGCGAGCCGAACAAGTTAAATGACAGCTGCTAAACCTATCGGCTTCTCCGTCCCTTGTGCACTCTGGCAAGGGCTGCCCAGTCCGTGGGGTGACCCCTGCCCTCCCTTCTCCTGATCAGCACCAGCCCTGCCTCCTCCCACATGGGATGAGGCCCGTCCCCACTTGCTTGTTGTGTGTTGGGGGGTGAGGGTGTGCCACCAACGTGTAGCCACAGCACATGTTCTGGGGATGCACCCACGTCCATGTATGCCTGCAGCCATGTGTGCGGGTCCAGCAGGTGTCTGCATACACACACATGTCACACATGTGCATGCTCCAAGTGGTGAGAACCCGGGACTGACAAGACATTTGAACCCTACTCCCAGTTCTGTACCCGTCTGACTTTGGCCCAGGGACCTTCTCATCTGTAAAATGAAGGGACTTGTACCAGAGCATCTCAGAGGGCCTTCTCAGCTGGAATGTTCACTGGCTGTTTAGAAAGTCAGGGCAGGGAAAAAAAATATCAGCCAAACCAGTTGTGACGTTGACTGTCGACACTTCAGACATTTAGGTTTGTAGATTCAACTTTCAAAAGGCCAGTTCCTTGGCATCACATAACATCTGTTTGCTTTCCAAGGAATGGTCTTATATGGACACCCAGACTGTGGCATGATGGTGTTTGTGTTTTTGCTCTGTTTGTGTGTTTACACATATTCGAGTGTGTCTGTGGGTGCACGTCTGAGCTGCACCACAGAATATTAGAGTTGAATGAAATCCTGGAGGTTATCTATTTTTTTTAAAGATTTATTTTATTTATTTCTCTCCCCTTCCCCCCATTGTCTGCTCTCCATGTCCATCAGCTGTGTGTTCCTCTGCATCTGCTTGTATTATGAGGCGGCACCGGGAATCTGTGTCTCTTTTTTGTTGAGTCATCTTGCTGTGTCAGCTCCCTGTGTATGAGGCACCACTGCTGGGCGGGCTGTGCTTTTTTTCACGCAGGGCAGCTCTCCTTGCGGGGTGCACACCTTGCGCTTGGGGTACCCCTATGCAGGGGCGCCTCTGCATGGCATGGCACTCCTTGCGTGCAGCAGCACTGCATGTGGGCCAGCTTACCACATGGGTCAGGAGGCCCTGGGGATCGAACCCTGGACCCTCCATATGGTAGGCGGGTGCTCTATCAGTTGAGCCACATCTGCTTCCCGGGGTTATCTATTGAATCCCTTCCATTTCTAGTGCATTTATTCAACATCCCTTTTGTGAGTTAGGATCCGTGCAAGGTGCTGCAGAGATAAATAAGGCACTGTTTCTGCCCTCCAGGAGCCCAGCTCTAGCAGAGGAGGGAAACACTTAAACAAATAATTACAACACAATGTGGTAATACGGTGTAAATTGTATGTTTTGGGAGCAGAAAGGAAAAACGGATTAATTCTGCCTGGGGGTGATAGTTGACAATGTTGAATTTCACCTGAACCCTGCAATCCTGGAAAAGAGAGAAAGTTAAGAAATCCACCGCATAGGCCACACACACCCACACCCACACCCACCCTCTTGTATTCCAGAAAATGGCTTACTGCAAAGAGCCACCTTTCTGAAATATGACTTAGATAAGACTCATGGATGTCCCTCTTGTTTACCCAGGACAAGGCCAGACACAGACGCTCTACCTTCCCATTCTTTGTCTCACTTTACAATCAGCCTATAGTCAGTAAGTTTTCCCTTCCCTTTCCTACTTCCAAAATAAAGATTCATCATTGTTCTCCCTTTCTCTCAGGAAATCTAGGCAGATGCACAGTGTGCGGAAGGCAACAGTGAACCAGCAGTGAGACATCCCTGGCTGGGAGTGCGGGGCTAGAAGAGAATTGAGTGTGACCACACAAAGGGCTTATCTGCACAAGAGTCAGAAAAGGATTGGCCAAATGTCCCACTAGGATCAAAAACGGCCCACTGAGATCCACATCTACGGTGACTAGTACCCCTCTCAGCCCTAGGCCAGCAAAGTGGCTCAAGTGGGGATGTTTGAGGTTGCTTGTGTCACTGGAGTTCAATGTTGAGGTGGGGGTGGGGACTGAGAGGGAGGCCAAGGAAACTGAGAATCCAGCTCTTCCTGCCTATCCGAAGGGGTGTGTGGATGGAGGTCACCTTCAATGGAGCCTGGCCCTTTGCATTTTCTGCACTAGGAATGGGGCTGGATTAGGCGTGCCCACTCCCTTGCCTGGTGCCCCTGGTAACTGCGCATTCGCGAGACAGTTGCTGAGGCCAATGGGGCAGCCTAAATCCGTGTGCAGAGCAGATTAGAGCGAAGCTAACTGGCATGGGGAGGGTGGGACAATACCCGGGATGCATTAGCACCGGGTTCTAACCACTGCCCTACCTGCTCAAAAGGTGGCCCGAGCGAAACTAATCTCTAGCCCCATCCCCAATCTCGAGCCTCCTACCTCACTCCGCAGGCAGAAATAAACCACCCTCAGGGACTGCCACCCCAGGAGGGCGGGAGCACTCCCTCCCCCTCCCACCCCTCAATCCTTCAAGCCCGTAGATACTACCGCGAAGGGAACCCTGGGAGTGTGCCTTGAATGACCCCCAAACACATCTGGATTTTTGGAGTTCAGGCCAGCCCCCGAAACGGACCCCAGGGAAGTGCGCCAGAGGGAGGGAGCGGGGGAAGGGAGAGGCAGCACAGAGTGAAGGGCCTGCCGTTTAGGACTCCCGGCCCCACCGCTAGGACGGTCCCAAACTTCCTGTTTCTTCCGGCCGCTCTGACCCCAGGGCTGCAGCTCCGAGATAGCTCAGGGCCTGGAAGTGCATGCTGGGTAAGCGCAGACGGACGGAGTAGACTTGCTGCTCGCTGCCGCCGCGGCGCAGGGCCGGTGTGGGCGCGCGCTCGGCTTCCTTCCCTGGCGGTCACGCTTTGCATGTGGGATGGGCAGCGGGCAGGTGGCAGGGAGGCCCCCACGCTGAGGGCGCGGGGAGGAGCCTGGGCGGGGGCGGGGGGGAAGGGGAGGAGGCGGCCGAAGGGGCGGGGGTGTTGGCTGGGAGTTTCTGCATTTTAAAGGGAAGCGGAGTTGCCTTCGTCGGAGGCCGAAGTTCGGGCGGACCTTGCCGCGCCGAGTGCAGGAAATCCTGGAGGGGCAGCGCAGGCGGCTCTGCCACGTCCCCGACCCGAGCTCCTGGGCCCCTTTGGAGTCCGAAGGGGGTAGTTTGGGACAAATAAAAGGAAGTCCTTTATTCAGCGGAGAGAAAACGTGTAACGGAACTAGTAGCCCCTTCTCCAAAGGTGGGCCCAACTTGGGAGAAAAAAGTGCGGACAGATGCTCGACTCCAGAGGGAAGCTAAGGCGACGCTAACCGTTGGGGAGGGAGGGAGGTCGGCAAAGACGGCCCAGCCCTCACTCAGTACCCCTGGCTTCAAGACAGACTGCATGGAGCGTGGGGCCGAAGCAGTTGAGACTTGACCGCAAATCTTGAGGCGCCTTCTCCCCAGCAGCTCCATTCTCCTCCCCCAAGGCTGCTCCATAACTCCCACTTCAAGACCTTGGGAGAGAGAGGGGACTGTGGAAAGATGGCTAAATCAGAATAGATAGCCGCGCCTATCTTGGGGGCCACACCCCTTGCACCCAACCGTATCTCCCTCCCACTCCCTCCACCTCTCAATATTCCATACTCTCCACCTCGGCCACATGTTTGTCTGGCATCTTGAGGAAACTAGGAGTCATGCCCTCACTCTGGGGTTGATGTCAGATATAGGACCAGGCGAGGTGGGAGGACACATACGGGCCCCTTTCACAGATTATTACCCCCATTTTGAAGATGAAGAAACCGAGGCTTCCCAGAGAGATTAATCACTGGTGCAGCTCACACAAGGAGTTAGTAACAGGTTAAAGCAAAACTAGCAGGTCAGGTGAGGTGAGGTTGGGGAGGGGAGTTAATGGGCAATACTTAAGCAATCACATCCCCCCAAGTCTCTCCGGATCCCCTCCCCACCAGCTGTGTTTTACCTTAGCAGCCCTCTTTTAGGTTCTGATGGCACTTACCACACTGCACCAGGGTTATTTGATTGTTTCTGTCACCCATGCTGGCTTATGAGCTTGGGTTTTAATGTTTATGTTGTGTCAGTGCCTACTAAAGTGCCTGGCACTTAGAAGACACTCAGTTAATACTTCTTCACTGAGTGCAGAAATCAGGAGTCTAGACTCCCAGCCATTTTCAAGACAAAACGCTCCCTTGTCTGCCCATCCACCTACACACCTGGCCTGCCCTGAGGAGCATAAGCTTTCTACTGCCACATACCCCAGGTGCTGGACCCTGCATTTACAGGGGCTTTCATAAATAGACATATTTGGCTGGCTGGTTAGCTCACCTAGACAGGAGCAGCAGGATCAAGCTGCCCCGTTGCAAATCTGTTAAGTATGTTCTGTGCCTTGGTGCTCTTCTCCCCAGTCAAACTATAGCAGGCAGGGCAAATATTTATGCAAATGAGCCCAGAGCCCTGCTGCTTTCAAAAATAAATGATGGAGCCCGTATCAGTGGTTGCAGTGTGTCTTGGCAGTGTTTGGAAGGGGCCCAGCCACCTCTTGCTAGTTCTCTCGGGACTCCTGGTACAGTGAAAAACAGTGTCCCCTATCCATGTCCTCCCCCCCATCCCGGTCGTTTCCCCCTCCCCTCCAAAACTACAAACAGCCACAAACCACATGGCCCACAAGCAACAGAGATTTGTGGCCTTTGGAGCCTCCCAGGGCAGGGGTCAGTCAGGAGGTCAGAGGGGGTGTAGGCATCACAGAGTCCAGAGTCATTACTCTAATGCCCTCTGGGAGAGTTTCGAATCAATGGGCCTATTTGTCCTCCCTCCAGGGAGGACTGGGAGTCGGGTAGTGGGGGTCCATTATCAGGCCCACCCCCACTACCCCCCATGACACTGCCTCCAAGAAGCTCACCCATGGCTTGGCATCCTTGCCAGTCCTGCTGCCCAGAACAGACAGAAGGCGGAAGTGGGATGACGGCTATGGGAATGGGCAGACGGAAGTGTCCTTTTGGGGGCTAGGTGAGGAATCCAGGAGTCCAGACTTTTATTTGGGAGCCCGTGGCATTTCCAAAGCCATCGACTTGGGGCCCCTGTTGACCCCATCACATTTTCATCAATAGCCAATTTCCCACCCGACTGTGCCCTGGACATGACAGTCCCCATTTCCTCTAGGAGAGTTTGAGAATCCCTCTATGTGGGAAAGAGGCGGAATAAGATACTGGTTAAGGGCTTGGACTTGGGCGTTGGTCAGACCTGGATTCCAAACCCAGCTTTGCCGCTAAGCATCTGTGTGACCAATTCAAGTTACCTTCTCTGAGCCATAGCTCCCTTAACTGTTAAAGGGGGATAACATTGTGACCTACCACGTGATAAAAGACGGGGTGTGCTATGGGCTTGGGATTTTTAAAGTGCTCAATGAAGAGTAACTCCAGGGAGAGGATATGGCTCAAGTGGTTGAGCACCTGCTTCCCACATAAGAGGTCCCAGGTCCAATCCTGGTACCTCCTAAAAAAAAAAAAGAGTAACTCTGGTGATCATCCTTCTTAGGTTTTTGTTGCATGCAGGTTCTGTTCTGCCTGGTACCTGTCAAGCCTAGGGATCTTCTCAGTTCAAGTCTCTCCCTAAGATCCTGGAGAGATTGAGTTCCTGCTGACACCCCACCCCACCCCAACATTTGTGTTGCTATGGGAGGGGCCAAGGTACAGCAAGTGTGGTTCTAACCACAGGCAATATCCTCTGAGGAGACTTAGCTTTATCAATTAAAATGGTATTAAGTGGTCAGCTGGTGGGGCGAGGAAAACAGCCCTTCCCCAGGCTCTACAACACACGTGGTATCTAGAGCCAGGCTGAGACTGTGGCTCTAGCCACCAGCTAAGTGTGCATTTACAGTGCGGCAGCTTTGAAAAGGTTTTTGTCTGATTTACTTGATAACTCCTATCTTAATGGCATTTGTTTAAAATTTTACCCAGGTTACGGAATGAGAGAGAGTTCAACCTTAATTCCAAATTTTGGCAGTGAAGGTTGGTAGGATGGGGAGCAGCTGGCTGAGTGCGGGGCAAGATGGGCAGGCCAACCACAATCTGGTTCTGCCAGGAATTCAAGCACATGGAGCTCCAGCTCTGCTTTTGCAAGGCACTTTCATCACAGTTTGGGATTTGCCCGATTCCTTGAGTTTCTACTGCAAAGGGAAGAGAGACTGAGTCTCCCCCATCCAACTCGGGGCTCCCTGAGGTGGGAGAATTTGTCACCCCCACAGGACCAGGAGCCTTCCGACGGCGGGGCCCGAGTCTCCTCCCTTAGGCTGGGCGTTCCCCAGCCTGGGAACTAAAGAGAGCGGCCTCGGAGTCCTCGGAACGTCTCCCCCACCCGCGTCCGGTGCATTCCTTGAGAGCCGGGAAGCTCTCAGCACCCGCCGCGGAGCGATTGGTGCGAACGAGGCCCGGACAGGATGCCTCGGGGGCCGGGGGCCGAAAGCCCCAGACCTCTGGCTGGGGAGGGGAAGCGGGTAGCTGCTGGCAGCCCTAGGCGGGAGGGGCCACGTGGTGCGAGAGACCAAGGGGTGCTCTGAGTCCATCCAGGCCCTTTTGTTTGGTCCCGGCGCCGAAGCCCCCTCCTCGAAGAGGGCTGGTAGCAGGGGAGGAGAGAGGCCCGGGGAGGGGGGGGGAGGGAGGTAGGGAGAACTGTGGGGGCTGGGAGAGGCCGGAGGGGTGGAGGGCCCCAGGCCGAGCTGAGAGGAGCGGCAGGAGCTGCCCGAGAAGGCGAGGAGGAAAAAGCGGAGGAAGGAAACCCATCCTGACCCCAACACCCGAGTGTCTCCTGTTACCAACCGAAAGGTGCTGCCTCAGGAAGAGGTGATCGGAGCCGTTGAGAGCAAGCGGTCACGTGAACCAGGGAGAGAGGGAGAGAGAGAGAGCGAGAGAGCGAGAGAGCGAGAGAGCGAGAGAGCGAGAGAGCGAGAGAGCGAGAAAGCGAGAGAGCGAGAGCGAGAGAGCGAGAAAGCGAGAGAGCGAGAGCGAGAGAGCGAGCCCGAGAGCTAGCGCGAGAGAAAGCCGACAGACAGACGGACCGACAGACAAAGAGCCTGAGAGGGAGGCCGGCGGGGACCGCGAGAGAAAGGAGGGGAGAGAAGGAGGAGGGGAGCCCGGCCCCGACCCTCCTCCTCTCCCTCCTTCCCGGCCTCAACTCTCTGGCCTCACACTTGCGGGGGGGGGGGGGTGGGGGGAGCCCATGACCGAATGGGGACCAGGGACCCGGTGCTCCTGCCGAAGGAGCCCTTAATTGCCCTGCTGTCTCACTCCGCCCATGCAAACCTAGTTTGACGCCTTCCTACTCCAGGAAGAGCCAAATCGGCTGTAACTGGACCCTGAAATCTACTCGTTTGTAGCTTGCAAAATACTGGCCACTCCCTGTTATCCGTGGGGGCTTCCCCAGGGCCGCTGGGAATCCGGCATCTCGCTGATTTTAGACTTCTCCCCTCTAGGAGTTGGGGCCCAGGGTAGGCTGAGTCCAGTCCATTGGACAACAGTGCACGAGGCTTGGGTGAAGAGTCCCTAGGTGCCAGCGAGGCACCGTGCTATGTCCATGGGCTTTCTGAGATGAACACGGCTGAGCCTCCCTTCTGGGAGCTTCTACTCTAGGGGGTGAGGACAATGCAGACAGACGGAGAAGGGCCTGTGAAAGGGGCTATAATCAGTGCTAGGAAAGTGCTAGAGGGAGTGGAGAGGAAGGAGAAATGACTGAGGAACCGGAAGATTTCTTGGAGGAAGTATGATTTGACCGAAGTCTTCAAGGCTGAGGAGAGCTCTGGAGTCCAGAGGCTATAGGTGAGGGTGGTGGGATTCTTCTGAGCAGAAGGTCTGGAGCAAAGGCCAGATCTTTCTAGCAGGAAGCTGCCCTGGTTCATAATTACAAAGGTAAATCTGTTGTATTACATCAATTTGGATTGTAAACATTGCTGTTTTTCTTAATCTAATTGTAGGCCCTACTGTGGGCCTCTTGATTTGGATTACTGGGAATTGACTACAATTTTCCAAAGTGTTACCAGTTCAATGAAAACTTGCTTTCTTCTGCTTTTTCCATTGGGAAAGAACGGGTCAGGAGGAAATGAAGTCAGTATCCTGTCTCTTGTCCCCCTTCCCCACAGGTGGCCACCCTCTTGTGAGTATGGATCAGGGGCACTGAGAGGCTTGCCTTAGCCCTGCCCTTCCCTCTTACCACATGCGTGGCCTCACCACTAGAGTTCCTGTGAGCAGGTCAGATGTTCTTTGGGCATCCTGGCCCTTTCTTATTGGCATAGTAACTATGTGAATTCTTTTCTCTGTTAGCCTTTTAAGCTTGCAAAATAGAGTCAATTCCCAGTTATATGCAGGGGTCTTCCCCATCCCCATCTGGTATCTCCTGGACTTTACACCCCTACCCCCTCCAGCCCACTAGGAGCTGGGACCTGACAAAGGCAGGTGTATTTCAGCTGGAGGAGTGACATGGGAGCTACAAGCCTTGGGTGGCACGCCTGGAGCTTGGGATCCCCAAAGCTATGGTTGCCAGTTGGGAAGTGAGACAGTGGCTGACCAGGTTTCTCAGGGAAAGAGAACCAAAGTTACACAGGAAGGCTGTCAACATTCTGATGAAAAGGGTGCCCTATCCCCTTCAATCAAACACTTTGTATGTATCAGGCACTAATATGACCGTGATGAACCTTTTCATGACTGTTACTTATTTATTCCTTAGTTCAGTTCTTTATTCCACTAACATAAATTGAACATCACTGTTGGCCCAGCCCTATGCTCAGGACTGGGGACAGAGACCCTGTATTAGTCAGCCAAAGGGGTGCTGATGCAAAATACCAGAAAGCTGTTGGCTTTTACAAAGGGTATTTATTTGGGGTCGAAGCTTACGATTACCAGGACATGAAGTGTAAGTTACTGCCCTCACCAAAGTCTGTTGCTACTGTTAAGCAAGATGGCTGCTGGCTCTGCAAGGATTCTGGCTTCCTCTCCCTCTTAAATGCTCTGTGGTCCCAGCTTCTTCCAGTGTCGGCTGTAGGCTGGAATAAGTCTCGTCTCTCTCCCGGGGCTCATTTCTGTCTGGGCTCAGCTGCTCTACTCTCTCCACAAGGTCAGCTGTAAACTATCAGGCAAATGTCTCACCTCTCTTCCCGGGACCTCTGCCACATCTAATGGAGCGTTCTCTCTTTCCTCACGTATCTACTTCTCTGTGTATTTACTCCCCGAGGCTCCAGGATGAAAACTCTCCAACTAACTCCTCTGCCCTTCCTTTTCTCTTTCCCTGCCCACCAAGGGGGCGGTGGGGATTCAACATCCTACTGATGTGGCCCAAACAAAGCCTTAATCATAACTTAATCAAGTGAGAGTGAAACCTCTGAATGCAATACAATGTAGTATGCCCAGAGGAACAGACCAGTTTACAAACATAATCCAATATCTATTTTTGAAATTCGTAAACAATATCAAACAGCTACAGGCCCTCCCCACCAGGAACTCCTGCTATACTGAGAAAGAGATCACAAATTCAAAGGAGCAGTAGAGAATGTTTCCCTTTGCTCTTAATACAAGAAGGATTAATCTGATGGGGAGAGGGAAAGTTGGGAAAATGCAGAAAGTGCATGCTGATTGTCAAAAATTTGGAAAATAGATACAAAAAATGGACTCAATGATCTTTATATTTTTTTAAGATTTATTTATTCCCCCTCCCATTGCCACTTGTTCTCATTGTCTGCTCTCTGTGTCCATTCACTCTGCATTCTTCTGTGTCTGCTTTGTCTCCCTTATGTTTTGTCATCTTGCTGCACCAGCTCTCTGCTGTGTGGGCCACCTTGCCTTCACCAGGAGGCCCTGGGAATTGAACCCAGGGCCTACCATATGGTAGGCAGGAGCCCAGTCACTTGAGCCACACCTACTTTATTTTTTTTATTTCTCCCCCCCCCCACCCGTTGTCTGCTTTCTGTGTCGATTCACTGTGTGTTTCTTCTGTGTCTGTTGTATTCTCATTAGGTGGCTCCAGGAACCCATCCTATGACCTTCTGGAGTGGGAGAGAAGCAATCATTCTCTTGAATCACCTCAGCTCCCTACTTTGTTGTGTCTCATATTGTCTCTTCTTCGTGTCTCTCTTTTTGTTGCATCATCTTGCTGTGTCAGCTCTCCATGTGGGCGGCACCACTCCTGGGTGGGCTGCACTCCTGTGCGGGGTGGCACTCCTTGCGTGTGGCAGCACTTATGTGGGCCAGCTCACCACACAGGCCAGGAGGCCCAGGGTATCAAACCCTGGACCTCCTATATGGTAGGCAGAAACTCTATCTGTTGAGCCATATCTACTTCCCTCCATGATCTTTAATTATGCTGCTTCCAAGCGTGTGGATTTTGGTTCGTTGACCTATAGGAGCCTCAGTTTTCTCTCCTGTAAATTGGAAGTACTTGCTTCACAGGATTATTCTGCAATGAAATGCCATAATTTATATAAGTAATATTGTTATAGAACTTCCATCCGAAGACAATCAATTACTGTTAAAATTTTGGTGCATTTCCTTCCAATCTTTTTTTAATTTTTTAAAATTTATTTATTTATTTTTTAAAGATTTATTTATTTATTTAATTTCCCCCCCTCCCCTGGTTGTCTGTTCTTGGTGTCTATTTGTTGCGTCTTGTTTCTTTGTCTGCTTTTGTTTCTTTGTCCGCTTCTGTTGTCGTCAGCGGCACGGGAAGTGTGGGCGGCGCCATTCCTGGGCAGGCTGCACTTTCTTTTCACGCTGGGCGGCTTTCCTCACGGGCGCACTCCTTGCGGGTGGGGGCTCCCCCACGTGGGGGACACCCTTGCGTGGCACGGCACTCCTTGCGCGCATCAGCACTGCGCATGGCCAGCTCCACACGGGTCGAGGAGGCCCGGGGTTTGAACCGCGGACCTCCCATATGGTAGACGGACGCCCTAACCACTGGGCCAAAGTCCGTTTCCCCAATCTTTTTTTTAAATGCGTATTTCTCCCACATGGTTTGTGGTTCAGCTAAATACAGAGTTTCATCGCCTGCCTTTATTTTTTACTTAAAATTATAACATATTTCTTCATGTTATTAAAAAAGGTCTTTGTAAACATCATTTTAGTGGCCACCTAATAGTCCATTGTTAGACTCCTAATGCTTTTTTTTCCTATTGCTTTTTTATTTTTTGTTATCTTTTTTTTTAACGATCATAGATCACACAAAATGTTACATTAAAAAATGTAAGAGGTTCCCATATAGCCCACATCCCCCCCCACTCCTCCCAAATCAATAACCTCTTTCATCAGTGTGGCACATTCATTGCATTTGATGAATACATTTTGGAGCACCGCTATACAGCATGGATTATAGTTTACATTGCAGTTTACACTCTCCCCCAGTCCATTCAGTAGGTTATGGCAGGATATATAATGTCCTGCATCTGTCCTGCAATATCATTGAGGACAACTCCAAGTCCTGAAAATGCCCCCATATCACACCTCTTCTTCCCTCTTTCTGCATTCAGCAACTCCCATGGCCACTGTCTCCACATCAATGATTCAGTTTCTTCCATTGCTAGAGTCACAATAATTCTACAGTAGAATACCAGTAAGTTCACTCTAATCCATATTTTATTCCTCCATTCTGCGGACGCTGGGATGGTGATGTCCACTCCACCTCTAAATTGAGAGGGGGATTAGATCCCACGTGGCTGGTGGATGGGATTCTCCTGGTTGCAGTTGTAGACTCTCTTGGTTCCCTGGTGTGATGGTTGGCCATCCTAACCTTCCTGTTAGCTGACCTGGGTAAGTCCAGCAAACTGGAGAGTAGGTGTTGCAACTCTGCTGAGGCTCAGGGCCCACTTGGCACATGGCCAGTCCAGAGATTCAAGTCTTCTGTGCATACACCAAACCTAGCCCCAACCACAGATTCAGTAAAAGTGAAAGAAGAGGCATGTGTAGAAAAGTCACATCTGAGTCCAAGTCCATCACACTCAGGAGCACAAATTCCAAAGTAGGGCCCACTGGCAAGACACTGAACTCCAGAACCATCTTCCATGACCGTAGAACCTGTGTATCTCCATAGCCATCAGGAGAACCTATACCTGGGGTTGTATCTACTTTGGCTGTCTCTGAGATCCTCCTGAGACATGTGTAACCATGACCCCTCTGATGACTTCCTGACTTTGTTAGAGCTTCTAGGCCCACTTTCTTCTTTTTCCTTTACCCACGACCACACTAGTGATAATCTGGACGAGGTCTCTGCTGAAGACAATTACGGAGTCAACCATTACCTCTTCCCCACCCCCCACATTCAGACCCACTTCTTCGCTGAGATATTTACCAGGATCTGTATTTTTGCTTAGGCATTTCCACAAGTATCCACTCTTACATGCACATACTGGTAGCCAAAACATGCTTAGACCTTGTGGTGCCATGTTGCAACAACCCAGCCCTCACCCCAGAGCACCCTTTCTTGCTTCCCTTCACCATCTTTACCCCTCCCCACTCAGCCTGACCCGAGGGCCTGGGCAGGAGTGGGGATTCCTCTGGGACTCCCTGGAAGCCAGTCCCATTTCTGCACCCACCCTTCCAGCCAGGGATGGCACCTCCACTGTTCTGCAAACTCAGTTTTGGTGTCGCCCTGAAAGTAGGCCAGGAGGTGAGCACTGTGGCCACTGCCAAGCCTCTGGAGAGCCAGTTTAAGCTCCAGTGTCTGGAGAAAGGTGGGGGCATTAATAGATCCTCTCTCTGAGGATTGCCACATGGTAAGAATGAGAATTACAAAATAGGGAGCCAGGGAGGGGCTAGAAGATGGGTGGGTGCTTTTCTCAGGTGGCTTCTTTTTTTCTTTTTTCTTTTTCTTTTCATTAAGAAAACCCCTCTTACCACTTTGAGTTTCTCCAAATTGGGACTGGAATTGTCAAATAGACAATTATTGCAATGGGGAAACCTAAAGCTCAGCAGACATGCTCCCGGATGCGATCCTCCATCTTCAAGACAGGGAAATCCTTAGCTATCTAGAGGGTTCCATATAAGGCAGGCAGTCTGGAGTTCTAGAACAGGAGACTTTCCTTGGGGAGAAGAGAAGAAAAAAAACCCATTGGGGTTCTAAGGGAGACATGGCATTCTAGTTAAGGGGACAGCAGTCTCAAGGGGGAGAGCTCATTTCAATGGAAAATGTCACTCATTTCAGATCAGTCGGGGAAAAAGTGTATTATTTAATGAATGGTTTGGGGATATCTGAATATTTAAGGGGAGGAAAGGTAGCACCATGACTCATGCCGTTCACCAAAGTAAATTCCAGTGTTAAATCATGGTAACCTGATCCGTTGGGTTCTTGACTGCAAACCACAGAATCGGATTTGAACTAACTTCAGCAGAAAAGGAGTCGGAGGGCTGTTGGGGATCTCACTGTGACTGGAAAGCTTGAAAAATCCGCTTCAGGAAAAGGGTAGGACCCTAGTGATGCAGTCACGGTCAGGATCATTCCACAGGACTGGCTTGCTTGGGATGGCGAGATGGCATGGTCTTCTCCAGTGACTTGCCCCTGCATTTCTGGAGTCCTGGCTGCTGAGACCTCCAAGAATAATTGCTGCTTTCTCCTGCAGTACTGTAAGTCACAAAACCCAGAGGGAGGGAGAGAGAGCATCGAACTGGCAGACCCCAGGTCACATCCCCACTCCTAGTGCCAGTGGATAAGGAGAGGGAATGTCTGCCCACATTTCTTGGGATTTGCCTCATATCTTCAGGGTGCTTGGATACCGAGCAACCAAAACCAAAAATGTCAATTACAGTAGCTAATGTTTCTTAAGGTGCCAGACCAACTACTTTTTATATATATATTTTTCATTTAATCCTTCAAACAACCCTGTGACTTAGAAAGGACTGTAAACCCCATTTTACAGATGAGGAAGCTGATGATGCCTGTGATGACAGAGCTAGTAAGTGGTGGAGCTGAGGTTTGATCGCAGTTCCGTTTGACTCCAGAGCCTATGCTGGAGCTTATTCATTATGCTCTAGAGTGGTCAAGAACGGCAAGCAGTAAAACCATAAGCAACCTAGAGGAAAATAGGTGAATATGTCTCTGATCCTGGGAGTAGGGAAAGTCTTTCTAGGCATAAAGGTAAAAAGATGAAACAATAAAGAACATGATAAGTAGACTTGGCTATGTAAAACCACAAAATTTCTGTATTAAAAAAAAAAAACAAAAAAACAAAACCACCACCACTATAAGCAAAATTAGAAGACTAAGTATCCAGGAATATTTATGATATATGACAAAGGTTTAGTATCCTTGGTAGATAAAGAAGGCTTACAAATCCATAAGAAGAAGACAAACACCTCATTAGAAAACTAGGCAAAGGACATGAATTGGCAAGTCACAAAACAAGTTAATGGCCAATAAACTAGGGCAAGTATTTGGTATTACTAAAGAAGCACAAATTAAAATATTGACATACAATTTTTTTTTAAGTGCTGGAGCCAGGGATTGAACCCGGGACCTCATATGTGGGAGGCTGGTGCTCAACCACTGGGCCACATTGGCCGCCCGCCCCGAATTGGCTCTATCGCCTGTTTGCTCATTGTTTTTGGTCATTGTTTGCTTGTTGTTTTGCTTGTTTTCTTTTTTTTTTTTAAAGATTTATTTTTATTTATTTAATTCCCCTCCCCTCCCCCGGTTGTCTGTTTTCTGTGTCTTTTTACTACGTCTTGTTTCTTTGTCCGCTTCTGTTGTCAGTGGCACGGGAAGTGTGGGCAGCGCCATTCCTCGGCAGGCTGCTCCCTCCTTCGCGCTGGGTGGCTCTCCTTATGGGTGCACTCCTTGCGCGTGGGGCTCCCCTACGCGGGGGACACCCCTGTGTGGCACGGCACTCCTTGCGCGCATCAGCACTGCGCATGGGCCAGCTCCACACGGGTCAAGGAGGCCCGGGGCTTGAACCGCGGACCTCCCATGTGGTAGACGGACGCCCTAACCACTGGGCCAAAGTCTGTTTCCCTGTTTTCTTGTTTTGATCATTGTTTTGTTTGTTGTTTGCTCGTTGCTTTCCTCATTGTTTGTTTTCTTAGGAAGCACTAGGAACTGAACCTGGGTCCTCTGTGTGGGAGGTGGGTGCTTAACTGCTTGAGCCGCATCCGTTCCTGACATATAATTTTTACCCATCAAGTTGGCAAGTAGATATGTGTGTATAAATACATTATTTATTTATTTAATGGTAGCATATAGTGTCAATAAGCAGTCACATAAACACATTTTAAAACTCAAATTAATCAAGATATAATTTATATACAGTTAGCTGCATCCATTCAAATTGTACAGTTCAGTGTGTCTTGACATATGTATCCACCCATGAAACCATTGCCACAGTTAAAATACAGAACATATCCATCCTCCCAAAACTTTCCTCATGGCCCTTTATAGTCCATCCCTTCCTCCACCTCCATCTCTAGGCAACCACTGATCTGCTTTCTGTCACTAGAGCTTGGTTTGCATTTTCTAGAATTTTATATAAATGGGATTATACTGTATATAGCATTTTGCATCGGGCTTCTTTCACCTAGCATAATGCTTTTGAGATTCATTCATGTTGTTGAATGTCTTAGCCGTTCATTCCTTTGAATTGCTGGGTAGTAGTCCATTGTAATAAACACACCAAAATGTTTTTTTATTCATTCATCTGGTGATAGTCATTTGGTTGCTTCCAATTTGTGAATAAAGCTGCTATGAACAATTTGGCGGGAGTGTAAACTAGTAAAACCCTTTAATAAGTCAGTTTGGTACTGTGGGTCAAATATTAAAAATATGCCTACCAAAATTATATGCTGTTTGGGTTTTGCATCACAATAATACTTTGGCAGGGGAAAATGGGTAAGGTTGTGGATAAAACAAGATTGACCATGAGATGATAATTGTTGAAATTGGGAGATGGGTACATGGGGGTTTGTTATACTCTTTTACATTTTTGAAAATTTCATCATAAATTTTTTCCCTCCCTGAGATGACTCCCTCACCTGTCTGCTCATTGTCTGCTCACTATGTCTGTTCGTTGGCCGCTTGCTGTCTCTGCTCGTCGTGTCTTCTCGATGTGTCTGCTCATTGTGTCTGCTTGTCTTCTTTAGGAGGCACCAGAAACTGAACCTGGGACCTCCTGTGTGGGAGGCAGGTGCCCAACCACCTTAGCCACATCTGCTCCCTGCTCACTGTGTCTGCTCATTCATCACTCATTGAGCCAGCTCATTGTGTCCACCTGTCTTCTTCAGAAGGCACCAGGAACCGACCCTGGGACCTCCCATGTGGGAGGTGGGAGCCCAGCTGCTTGAACCACATCTGTTCCCCCTTATCATAAATTTTTAATATGCATACCTCTTGACCCAGTCATTCCTAAAATAAAATATGCACAAAGGATAGTCATTAGAAAATATATTTATAATAAAAGAAAACGGGTAAACAACCTACATACCCAAATAGTAAAGGACTGAGAAATAGTAAAGGACTGATTTATTTTTTTATTTTTTCCACTTTTTAAATTTTTTAATCTTTTAATTGTCTTTTTTTTAAAAAGATACATAGATCTCAAAAAATGTTACATTAAAAAATATAAGAGGTTCCCTTATACCTTACCCCCCAGGCCCCCCCCTCTTCCCACATCAACAACCTCTTTCATCATCAATGCTTTTGGTGAAAGCATTTTGGACATCCATTGATTTAAAGGGAGTCTTTAATCATATTTTCAAAGACTATTTAATGATATTGAAAAATACAGTACATTTCATACAAAAAAAAGCAGATTACAAAATAGTAATATACTACATGATTCCATTTTTATTTTTAAAACATATTTTTAAAAGACTGGCATGTTAATAGTGGCAAACTCTATGTGGTAGGATTACAAGTGATTTTTATAATTTCCTCTATTTTTTCCTGAAATTTTTACAATGAGCTTGTGTTACTTTTATAGGATTTTTAATGGAGGAAAAATAATATTTCATGTCTCTTTGTTATTCTACATTTTTCCAGATGATTTTCCCTTACATTGTCTTATTTTTAATCCTATGAGCTCAATGGAACAACTTTTTATTATATTTCCACAGATCTAAAGTCATATATTATCAAAACTAGATGGAACCACAGAGAACAAACTGGATTCCTCTGTTGTTTAGATGAGGAAACTGAGACTCAGAGAGGGGAAATGGTTGCTTAAGGTCACAGAAAATTAGTGTCAGAAATCAGGACTAGAAGTCAGATCCCCTTCAGACCAACTCCTGGGATCTTTCACCGCCTCTTAGCACAAGTGTCTGAGAAGGACCAGGCCTAGACATTCCTGAATTGGATGCCCCACAGACGGGACAATTGCCCTGACTTCTAATCTTGGCCTTAACCCTGGCCACAGATGGAACCCTCACGGGGCTAATCCGGGCCTTCAATTCCATGCACAGGCCAATCCCCCCTAACTCTGGCCAGAGTCTGAATCCTGATCTGGGTTGTACAATGAGCCCTTTCTTCCTGGAACCCCCCCCCCCCCCCGCCATCATACAAATCTGTGTCTTTGGCTGAAAAGGGGTACAGGAGTAGAATGTGGGTGACTCAATGCAGCCTCCTCCCCATGGTGATGGGTCAAGGGTGGTACTCTCTTATAGGCAGACAGGCTGGCAGGCAAATTTTAACTAGAAAGGCAAGGGTGAATCCAGGGTTCCAACAGAGGATGTCCAGAGCCAGCATTCTAATTTAGGAGACAGTTTGGCTTCTTTGAGAAAACCTCTCTTACCAGTCCACGTGGATATTCGGGGCCCCCAGCTTCTTCTGGGTCAGAGGAAGCAGGCCCAGAGGATTTTCCTTGGGTCTTCTGAGTTAGCTGAAGGAAGAGGGTAGCCCAGCATTGGGCGGTTCTTATAAGGCCTTTGGAAGTAGGGGCAGGGCGCAGGGTGGGCAGTGCTGAGCGAGCTGCTGGGACCGTGCCTGAGGAGATTGAGGGAAGAGAAAACTCATGACGCCTGGTTGAAGGAGTTGGAGCAACAGGAAGGAATTGACCATCCACTCCTTACCGCCATTTCTGGAAGCTCTGTTGGAACTCCTCAGTGCTGGGAACCCCAGTAGAGGTGATTGGAACCCCCCCGCACTCCCAGGTCAATGAGCTCCCCAAAGCTGGAAAGGAATTTCCCTTCCTGTGAGAAAGTTGGACCAGTCATGTCATCCTTCAGGGCCTCAGTTCCCCCATCTGTACCATGAGGCAGTGATAGCCTCTCCAGTCCTGCCTCCTTGGAGGGATGTGTGAGAATGTACAAGACAGCACCGGTAGAGATCTTGAAGAATCTCTAGTTTCGGCCCCAGTTGTGAGGGGGAGGTATGCGTAACACTGAGAGTTACCATTCCATTTTGGTGTCTTTACTGATACACACTGGAAGACTGGGCATTTGGCCTCGGCCTTTCTAAGGGCTAGGACACTGCCCTGCTCCTGCACAGTGGGGGTGCTTAACCTTGGCCTCTCAGCCCAGAAGGGGAGGCCTTTCCCTGCCGCCACTACGCAAAGCTTAAGGTGACTCCTCAACACCCAGCATTTTGCTAAATGGAATGAATTACTTGGTGGTACAAGGTGGCCCTGTCTGTGAATGTGTGGATCCTTGGCATCCAATACCTCTCTGCACAGAGCTCCTGAAATTTGAAAAATGGGCTGTTTCTAGCTGTAATTTTGTCTCTTGTATGTTTGTGTGTGTGTGTTGGAGGGGATGAAGCAGATAAAGGGAGGGAAGTAGAAAGTAGTGTAGCATACCCAACAGATTTTCTTTCCCCTCTCACAATTGCTTAGAAAAAGAGACCTACAAAGCCCAAGGTAGCTTCAGGGTGAACTTTCTGTGGTTTAAGACCCTCTGCTCACATGGGCAAATGAAAGACAAGAATGAAAAGAATACAAAAATCAAGATAAATATATGATTCCTTTTTTTAACCTCAGGGACTTTGTTGAAAATATGTCATTAGTAGCCAAGACAGAACCCAAGGGACGGCATGGAGGAAGCAAAAGGACCATGGCAAGAAAAAGGAAGTTGACTACCTCTTCCCTGAAAGTCTTTCCTGTAGCTGTATCTGGGTTTGGCACAACAGGGATATGTCTTCTCAGGGGTCTTTCGGTGTGGTCAAAGAGCTAGCTCACAACAACTCAATGATAAGGCGGGATGGCAGAGCACAGACAGAGTAACTCAGGTTTTTTAAAAAATTCAGATCAGATGAAGAAGTTGAGAGGTGATCAGAATCAGGGAAGGCTTCTGGGAGGAGGTGAGACTTGAAACTTGACCTGGCAGATTTGGGTCTGGGGAGTGGTGGAGAAGGCATCCCAGACAAGAGGAACATCATGAACCCATGTCAAGGGTGCAAAAGAACAAAGGCTGCAAAAAGCAATACTTTGTTCAGGGTGTAGTGAGGCAGAGGCAGCCAGCATGGCTGAAGAGGAGATGCAAGGTCATGGTGAGAATGCGCTGTCCTGGTGGGAGAGAGGAATGGTATTTTTTCCCCTTTTGAGAACTACATGGCCTTAGGAGGTGATGGGGAGGATTTCCCTCTGTCCTCAACTCACTGGCTAAGCCCTCTGCCCACTCACACATCCAGCTTGTAGGGATAAGGGGCAACTCCTAAGATGAGGAGATTGATCCCGCAGACCAAAATCAATGTAATTATTTCACATTCATAGTGTGCACATGTGGGTCGCTGTATGTGTGTGCACGTGTGTGTGTGCATGCGCACATACTACTCTGCCAGGGTCTTGTACTCTGGGGCAAACTGAAGCAGGGCAGGTGGCAGCCTGTTTGGCCCCTTTGAGGCAGGCTGCAAGGCACAGTGGGAAGAGACAGGACTTTGATTCAAATCCCAACTCTCCCACTGCCCATCTGAAGGGCCCAGGGTAAGTCCTTTCACCTCTTTAAGCCTCATCTCATCTGTAAAATGGGAATAACAACAGGATCTACCTCCTAAACTTGGGTGGGGGTGAAATGAGATACATTGCAAAGCACCTGGCTCATAATAGATTCTCAAGCAGGGACAACATTTTAGAATAGTTTCCACTCCCCCATCTCACAACACCCCCCAGGAGCCTCCCCTGCAAGCCTGCATTCCTGCCATTAAGTTAGTCCTACCTTGAAAGGAAGTGCTGCTCAAGGCAGCACTAGGCACCATTTGTGTGGGAGGGGGTATACAAATATGAGGCAGAAACAAATGTGGCAAAATCTTGGTAGCTGTGGAATACAGATGATAGGGATTCTTTGTGGGATGCACTTATTTGTGTAGTTTCCAAATGGAAACAAAGAAACTACAAAGGGAGGCAGAGGCACTTCTTGTCCACAAGAACTTCACATTATATTGCAGCAGAAAAACATACCAGCAACTAATTGTTACACCAGGCAGAATGTGCAAGGAGACCCTCAAAGAGGGGCAGAATGCTGCAAGTACCTAGGGGAGGGGAAGATGGCTTCACGTAGGGGACTATGGCAGCTTCCTGGAGGCAGGGGCAATTCAGCTGGCCCTTTGAGAAAGAGAATTTGATCTGCAGAGAGCAGCGTGGGGGGCCTGGTTGTGGTGGTCCAGGCTCAGAGGACAGCTGCCAGCATCACAAACTCTGGAACAGAACGTGCCTGGTGTGCTTCGAGAAATGCAGTTCAGTTGGGTGTGGCAGGAGGGAGAATATATTAACCGTTAGCCTTCGATAAACCATGGTAGAGAGGGCTTAATTAGCCAGGGCAACCTGCTGTCTGCTAGTTAAGTGCACAGTCAAGATGGGGCCTATTTCTGGGTTCTGCTGGAAGATGTGGATGAAAGAGAAATGTCTGGACCTTGAGCTTGGATCTGGACACGCCAGGTGTAGAACTGGAGAGGAGGGTGAGTGTTGGGGTCGGAGTGGCTCTGCTCAGGGACCTGGGTTCAGGGCAGAACGTACAAGATAGCAAAACAGAGCAGGGTAGGGTAAAAGTGTCCTGCCCATGTCATGCCAGTGTGTCAAGGGCCCTGAAATCCCTTGCCATCTGTTCTCATTCCTTTCTAGGCACCTTGAGGATATTTTTCAAGTCAAAGAGGCTCCTCTGCATCTACAAGGCCTGGGGAGGGGCTGGCATATTACACCCCTATCAGCTTTAACTCCTTTCCTGTGCAGAAGGCATTCTTTAAATCAGTACCTACCAACCTACCTTTCAGATCCAGAGCAAGACCCTTCTGGAACAGGAAGCTAGGAGGGGAGGGGGCAAGGGGAATGTCCATAAAGTAGAACAGGACAGGCAATTGAGTGGGAGACTCCACCTGGCGGAGAGCAGGCCTTCTTGGCAGGTGACAGGGAGGTCAGGGGTCTTTAAGAGGAGAGGCAAGGAAGCAAAGACAAATAAGTTTGTCTAAGTCACAGTTTGGGGTCCTGTGCGCCCCTTTCCTCCCCACCCCGCTGACTCTGGCCCCTCCCATGACCAGTTACCACCTGACTCCACATACCATAGGAGGAAGGCAACAGCCTACCGTACCTTTTACAGGATGAGCCTGGCTGGCTGGGGAAGGTTGCTCTCGAGAGGGCCAGCCTCATTCATGCTTTCTGAGCAAGTGCCAGGGGAGAAGGCCCCAGAGTCCGACAACTCTGGGACTGGACAATTGAGCCTTAAGGGGTGGAGCTAATTCCAGGTTAATGGGATGGTCATAAGAAGTGGGAACTAATCAACTCAAAACATCCTTTTGCCAGTTGTATTTAGGAGCCTAGGGATACCAGGGTTCCATGCTTAGGGTCCATATTCACCTTTTATGGCTAATACCTACCAACCATAAGTCAACTGTTTTTTCATCTTCATTGCTGCCATTTCTTGAGTGTCTACTATGTGTTAGGTACTTTATTATCAATAATAGCCAACAGGCATTGGACACTTATAACATGGCAGGCTTGTATTATCTTGACTTGTATCTCAGTTCATCTCCACAACAACCCAGTGATGTAGGTACTACTATTGTCCCCATTTCACAGAATGGGAAACTGAGGCTCCGAGAAATGAAATAACTCGCGGAAGTCCACACAGCTAACAAGATTAGTAGAGGCAGGATTCAAAGTCAGGTCTTCTGGTCTCCAAAGCCCACATGCTGTGTGCTTGAGCAGTCCACTACCCAGCCGCCAGCACGCTCTGCTGCTTTGCTCCTCACGACACTTTGCCTTCTTCCAATTAGTAGATTAGTCATGTGTTGACACTTCTAGTCCCAGTCTAATGGCTTGTTTATTTAACTGATGGATGCTGCTCCCCATTTGAGGCCATTAGCATTTAAACAAAACAAAACAAAACTGTTGAGCCTGGCAAAGTGACACTGTGTTTACTGTTTTTCTCCCAGTGTTAATTGTGAGCATTTTCCAAATATGTATTTTGATGTGCTAACAGTCCCTAAAGAGAAATGCAGAACTGTTCAGTAATCTTCTCCTGGAGCTCCAGCCCTGTTCCCCTTCATCTCCTCGGTGAGGGGGAGGCATGGTCCAGGGGGCCAGTCTTGGCTAGGATGGGGAAGAGGAATGGTGACAATCCCAGTCTGGGTAATAAGGGGGCAGAAGTGCTGTGCTGGGCAGGCGACTCTTGCCTTGGGGGCTAAGCCTTGGAGCATCCCCCCTCCACACTTGGGGAGGGAATTTGGTATTTCTTTCTGGACAATAAGGATATCTGTGCCAAGGCAGAGGAGGAGGCCGGGCGCTCCGAGGCATCTCTGCCTGAGTCTCTTGACACTGTCTGATTGTTACTGTTTGAGTTTCTGCTTGGATCACTGACCATGTCCATTTAGAGCAGGCTGGCTTGAGTGAAGACAGTGTAGGGCTGAGGAAGAACAGAGAGGACCTGTCCGGCTGGAGACAGGGCTGTGAAGTGGTCAGGGAGCTGGGCTAACTCTAAAGTGACCACGTTACAAATGAACTGCTGCAAAAGTAGAGGGTAAATCTTTCATCCATTAAGGAGAGGAAGGAGCACTTCCACTGCCTCCCTTCCCCTGGGGTAATTGTTGTTGATCGAGTCTAGTTTGTTGGCAGCTGCCCTTCTCTGACAGATTGGGGTTCAGCGGGACTTTGGGGGAAATGCATGAAGGGCTGCAGGTTGGATCCTTAGATGGGACAGTTAGACAAAAAGCTGACAAAAAGCTGGCTACTTCCTTCCTCCCAGCTCCAGTTGCAAACTGATGGGAGTTGAAGTCGAGCGTCTATGGCTCTTTGCAAACCCATTCTAAGTACTGGAAGGTGTGTGTTCTGATGGTGATCGCAGAGCCCCAGCAAGACTGCCTGGATTTGGGGATGAACTAAGGCAGCTCCTTAGTTTTTTCCTCGCTCAGGACGTCCAGCTCTGGGACTGGGAGTACTGGGCACCAGGCATCTAACTCCTGCATAATTAGCTCCATCAGCCTTAGAACGCCATTGATGGCCCATCCCTTTGGGCATCAAGCTGTGCCTGGCACGAGCTTGTAATTCCAACCCAGTCCTGGCCCTCCCGAGTTTACAATCGTAAATCACACAACAATGACATAGATCCCGAAGAAGGGTAGTTGACGTCCACTTGTCCGTCAATCACAAGGGACCCAATGAATGAGCCACAGGGACCAACAGGGCCCCCTTCAAAGAGCTTCCAGTCTGATGGGTTAATAGTTGAGATGGCATGAGGGCTGGAGAGGAGAAATTCTGGGGAAGAAACACCTGGGCATCGCCAAAAAAACTATTTTTTAAAGTGCTTATTGGCATGTGGCTGGGTTCTCTTCTGTTGACTGGAGTCGCGTCCCCCACCCGGGAGAGAGGGTTTAATCCTAGCCTCCCACTCGCGGGGTTGATACCAAGGACCAGAGGCAATGCCGCTCCCCGTGGTATGGTGGGGAGATCCCGGCAGGGAGGCACGGGGGCCGAGGCGCTGGATGCGGACTCGGCTCCTCTCCCTCGGTAGCGTGCCGGGCGTGCCACCGGCCCTCACCTCCCTGGGCCTCACGGTCGGTCGGTCCCCAACTCTTTCAGAACGGTCCCCCACCCTGGCCCCGCTAGCCACGAGTCCCAGCTGCGCACTGCCCGTCGATGGTACAGGTTTGGGGGGGGGGGGCGGGAGCCGGGAGAAGGCTCCGGGTGAAGTTACCCGCTGAGGTTCGGTCGCGGAGTCACCCCACCCCACCCGCCCAGGGCCGACCGGCCTGTCCCTCAAACACTTCGGACGGGCGCCGGCGCCCCGGGTGGCCTCCGAGGGCCGGGCTTGGCGGGGACTGCCGGGTCTGGCCTGGGTTCGCGCCCCGGGCCGCGCGCAGGGCCGCGAGGTGCCCGCTGCCGCGGGGCGCCGAGGCTCCCCCGAGGGCTGGCTGCTGTTCGCTGCGCGGGGCCGGGCCGGGCCGCTGCAGGGCCTGGGCGAGTGAGCGAGGCGGGGCGGAGGGACTGTGTGTGTTCGGGGTGGAGGGGGGTGGGTTAGGACGAGGACGCGGGAACGGGAGCCGCCGGCCCGGGAAGAAGGGTGGGTCGGGGAGCGGCGGTGGCAGCGGCGGGAGGAGCGAGCCGGAACGGGGGAGGTGGGCCGGGCTGGCGGGCCGGAGCCGCGCGGTGGGGGGGGGGGGGAGGGCGAGGAGGGCGGAGCGCCCAGGGCGGAGATGGGGGGGGGCTGGCGGGAGGGGGCCGGCGGGGCGCGGCCAGGGGGCGGGGCGCCGGGCTCCGGGGGAGATAACAGCGTGCTCGCTCGCAGCGAGGGCGGGTGCGAGGGAGGGGCGGGGGACTTAGAGACCAAAGAGGAGACAAAAGGACGGGGTGGGTGGGAGGAGCCTAGGCGACCGGTGGTAGGGGAGGGGCACCGGGGGACGCCTCGGAGGGTGGGGTCTGTGTCTGTGGGGGGGCTTGGTGTGGGAGGGGTTTAGCGAGGGACGTGAAGGGACAACATAAGAAGGGAGCGCGGGGGTACGGGAGCGGGGGGAACAGGGGGGGAGAGGGGGAGGGGAGGGTGGGGTGAGCCGGGAGTACTTCACCGCGCTGGCCGCGAGGGGAGGGGAGGCCGCGAAGGGGAGGCCACTTGGAGGAAGGGGGATCCTGGGGATGGACAGTCCTCGAGGAAGGGGGGCCGGGGCTTCGGCGGACTCGGGAAGGGAAGGGTGAGCCCCCACGGGGGAAAGGACATGTGTGGAGCGCTGAGGGTAGGGATTTAACGCTGCTGAGCGGGCCGACCAAAAGAGCTCTGTGGGGCCCGCACAGACGGGACGGGGCTACCAAGGCAGGACGAAGACTGCCCAGGGGAAAGTGGGACCTACGAGGGCCGGAGAAGGGTGGCGGGGGCGGCCTCGGGCTCGGCAGGAAGGCGCCACCACCGCCCTCTGCCCGTCCCCAGCGTGCCCCGCCCCGTCCGGGGGCCCTAAGGGCAGCGGCCTGGGCCTTGGGGGAGCCGAGCCAGGGCGGTACCATTCGGGACAGAGAGGGGGGCTTGGGGGGAAGGGAGGAGCCAGGGGTCAGAACCCTGTTGGGGGAGGGGGGGCGCCACACCCTGGGAAAAAGGCTTGGGTACATCCGGAATGGACCAATCAGCGAGCAAGGCCAGGGTGGCGTCAAGGGGCAGCTTCGGCCAATGGGAAGGGAGAACACTTCGGAGGTTCGGAGGAAGAAAAGAAGAGAAAAAAAAAAAGCCCCACGAAACAACAATCGAATCCGTTTGGGGGCTTGGAAGGCTGGGAGAGGGCGTCGTTTACAGCACGTTCCGGTGCCTGCCCTCCCTTCAGAAGGATGGAGTCCCTTACATCACTCCTGGGCGGTGCGGCGCGCCCAGAGCTGAGGGTCCCGGGAAAGTAGACGGGGATTGGCCGCTCACTGGGGGCACTTGATTGGGCGCTTCAATTTGGGGGGTGGGTGGAACGGAGGTGGCAGCTTTTGTGCTCGAAGGAGTGAAAGAAAATATTGTGGTCCCTTACACAGAGGCATAAGTGGTTAGGGGTCCCCCATTATCCAACATTGACTGCTGACCGAAGTGTCAACGACCAAGTGGATCGTGGGTGATCTCAAACCAATGGATAACTTAAAGATGCCCTTTGAGCTCAGGACATCGCTCAACATATTGAACCTTCCCAGCCCCAGTTAGTTCTTAAAAGATGAGCAACAGGAGGGCCCACAACTACCACTGGGAAACTCACAGCATTTGTGGTATAGCTTTTGGCTTCAAAGATTAGGATTCTAGCCTCCACTCAGTCACTCATTTAATATAGAACACTGGATACATCACTCTACTGTGGAGTCTTTATTTTATAGGTAAAATACATGAGCTGATCTGCAGTGGTGGTGTGCTTGGAAAAGAGGGTCCTACTGGTGGGAGAAATTGCAAAAGAAAACTCCCAGTAGCAGAGACCTTTTGGCCCAGAGCTTAAAAATGTCTATAAAGCTCCTGAAGCTATGCACATGGGTATACGTTTGTGTATTTTTTCTGGGGAGGGTTCAGAACTTCATTACAGAGAAGTAGACATGGCCCAATGGATAGGGCATCTGCCTATCACATGGGAGGTCCGCGGTTCAAACCCCGGGCCTCCTTGACCTGTGTGGAGCTGGCCCGCGCGCAGTGCTGATGAGCGCAAGGAGTGCCGTGCCACGCAGGGGTGTCCCCTGCGTAGGGGAGCCCCACGCACAAGGAGGGCGCCGGGTAAGGAGAGCCGCCCAGCGCCAAAGAAAGTGCAGCCTGCACAAGAATGGTGCCACACACACGGAGAGCTGACACAAGATGACGAAACAAAAAGAAACAGATTCCCAGTGCTGCTGCTAAGGATGGAAGTGGTCACAGAACACACAGTGAATGGACAGAGAGCAGACAACTGCGGGGAAAGGGGAGATAAATAAATCTAAAAATAAAAACTTCATTACATACTCAGAGGGGTCTGTGACACATGAAAATTAACATGCTTTGATCTAAAAAAAGTTGGAGGATAAACCTCCAAGTTTCTTGGAACAGCAGAGTAGTATTGGCACCTATGTGTCCCCAACAAATAGGTAGTTCTTAAAAACTACTTTAAAAATATTGTTTTTAAAGAGGTACCAAAGATTGAACCCAGGACCTCCTACATGGGAAACAGGTGCTCAACCACTTGAGCTACATTAGCTCCCATTTTGTTTTTTACAGCCTATCCTTTTGGAATCAGGAGGGGAAGTTTCTTGAATTCCTTAAGAACCTCAGCTTCCACGGATTCTTTCCATTATTTCTTGTCATCCGAAGAAAAACAAGTTCCTCATAACTAAGAAACCCATAGGATCTGCCATGTAGTCAAGTAATGATTGTATAATCTATACTTTGAATCAGTGGAAAGGAGTTAGCTTAGAGTTAGGAAGGGAAGAAAATAGAACTTTATTTCCAGAAGCCCATGTACCTTATCATATATGACAAAATCTGTCGTTATGAATACAGAATGAGAAAGTGCTAGTTACATTAGACAGCAACTTGTGCAAGCTGGGAAACTGGAAGACTCCCCACCCATCCCACCATGCACAAAGGGGATGGATGGTGGTTAGACTCATGGGGACAGAACCCAATTTCAGCACCATTCTGGTCATATGATCAAGACTGGGGCCAAATTCAAATTGCATAGTTTATGCCTCCAGGTCCTAGGTTGGGAGGTTAAGAATATAGTCTTTTGTTACTATCCTGGAATCTTCAAATCACTGGTAGTTCGTTAAGGTGGCCCCCATCTGATGTGATGTATTTCAGATCACAGACTAGGGAAAATTCTCTCCACCATGATATAATACTAACTACCTAATCCTGGATAAGAAAACGGGGTCACTACTGACAAGTACAAATGGAGAAATGCAATGGAGGATGTCAAAGGTTGTCCGACTTGAAATGATTCAAGTGGGAGACAAGCAAAATACACTCCAGTTAAATAGATTTTAAAAAAGCGCCTTTATTTCTAAAATGAGGCTTAACCACGGTGGGCTAGACCAGTTTTCAAAATGGTCTGGCAGCTAAGAGTAAAACTGGGCCAGATGAGTAGTAGTCAGGGCTCCTGGTCCCCAGGCAACAAGAGGGAACTTCTCCAGCAACTCAATCTACTAAGTTTTTCTTCAGCTGTTTTTTGTGATGGATGGAGAGTCGTTTGGGGTTTCTCTGCATGACAGAGAGGTCTGATCTTGAAGAAGACCGGTAGCCCACATCCTCTGCCTTTATAGGCTTAATGATATGGCCTGGCTTGGTGACAACTTTGGGAGTGGTCAGCTTTTGGAAGGCCCTCTGGGTGTTCCACGTAGATCCTATAGGCGTCTGGATGGTCCTTTCAAATTGCTGATGGTGGGTGAATGGATATGGAAGCACCCGCACCTGGAGAGGAAGGAAGAGGGATTTGGCATCGAGCTAAGCCTGGGGTGCAGGTATATACACTACTGGGAACCGGTCAGGTAAAGTTTTGGTACATAGGTCACAGTTCTAGGAGACATCCATAGTGGGTGAAGCTATTGAGATATCAAGGCATTCTAATACTCCCATCTAGCCTTAGGCATCCAAATCTGCTTGAGGACATTTGGGAGTGGAGGGTTCTAATTTGGATTAGGAACCCCCTAGGCTGACCCAACAATCTTAGAAACCTAAAATGCACCCAGACACTGCCCCTGTCTAGCTCCAGGGCTATCGCCCTAGAGGAGGATGATTTTCTCTTTTTAAAATTGGGGTGAAATTCATATAACATAAATCACCCATTTAAAAGTAAAAAATTTGGTGGCATTTAGTACATTCACAATGTTGTATAACCGCCACTTCTATCTAGTCTGAAATATCTCCATCACACCAAAAGGAAACCTCATACTCATTAAGCAGTTGCTCCCTATTCTGTGTACTGTCCAACCCCTCCCAGCCCCTGTCAAGTACCCACCTGTTTTGTCTAAATGGATTTGCCTATTCTGGACTTTCATATAAATGGAATCATACAATATGTGGTCTTTTGTGATTGGCTTCTTTCACTCAGCATAATGTTTTCAAGGTTAATCCATGTTGTAGCATGCATCAACATTTCATTCTTTATGGCTGCATAATATTCCCTTGTGTGCATATACTACATTTTGTTTACCCATTCATCTGTTGTTGGTCATCTGGACTGTTTCCACCTTTTGGCTATTGTGAACAGTGCTGTTGTGAACATGTGTGCACACATATGTTTCAGCACACTTATTTGTTCCAGAGTTTAGTTTGCTCATAATATACTGAGCACAAGGAGCACCTGGGCATTTTTGTATCCCTATGGATTTTATGACCCTCCTATACCCTCTTCATGTTCTCAATCCCTTCCTTTCTGCTCCCTGATACAGAGGGTTGTTTTTTTTCCCCCTTGCCTAGGTACTCTCCTCCACTCCACCACAACGCAACCTTCAGACATTTGAGTCATCTTTAAACACCTCCTCATTGGCCAGAGGAGGAAGAAAATCACCAGAAAAAGGGGGAAGTTAAAATCAGTAGTCTTTGGAGATAATCAATGGAACAGCTAAGAGAAGCTGAGAACTACCCTGGGGGTAAGTGACAAAAACAGATTCCCTTTCGGTTTAGCGAATGTCTCATTTCAAGTGATACCTAGATCTGTGCATGTCACCCAGGGCAAGAGAATGAAAGCACCTGGCCAAAATATTTAGTCTCAGGAGCCCCCGCCCCCTCAGCTTGAAGCATACTTTCTTCTATTGCATGTTGGGACCTGTAGTCTATAGCTTATTAAAAAGATAAGGAAAATCAAATGAGATTCTTGGAAAACTATTTTGTCAGCCTGCTGTGACTGTATTAAGAAAACAAATAGATAAGATCCCTGGAGGAGCAGGGTGACCTTTATCGAGATCCACACTCTACCCTTCACCTGAATTCTGGCCTGTTGAAGCTCATTTTTTACCCCTCTCTTACTCTATTCACTGCCTGTTTTCTAGTTATATGACCTCCATTGGGATTATAGTGGTTACAATTCAAATGTCTGCCGTGATTGGTCCACAAAATAAGATCAAATAGATTTTTTTGGAAATGTGTATTTTCTTACCTTTCTTCTGTACCCATTAAATTGTCCTCTCCCCTCCTCCTTTTTTGGAGGGATATATAACTCATTTCAATATTTTACTAGCTGGGACAGATGCCAGGGTCACAGACTTTCAAGATTTACTAGTTTAAAATCATTCTTGAGTCCCCTCTACAAACATGCTTCTACCCCAGAGCAGCCCAATCTTGGTCTGGACTGAAGGAAAATCTTTCCTTGAATTTAATTCTGCCTCTTCTCTAAACTTCTACCTTCTGTGACTCCACATGACAGTCTATAAACTTGATGAGCACAGTTATGCTCAAATTTTCTTCTCTCCAGGGTAAATAACCCTAGCTCATTACATTATGATATAATCTGAAATCCCTTCACTTTCCCAAACAAGTACCAGTTTGCCTTTGTTCTTCATGAGACACAGTTCAAACCTTATACCCTGTTTTAAACCCTGACCATAATAAATACAAGCCTGCAGAACAGTAATTATTGGTCTGGTGAGACCCAATGGCATCAGAATTATCTGAGGTGTTTTATGGCAATGCAGATTTGGGGGCCTCACCATTGCTGCAAATATTATCTAACAGATCTAAACCTTCTTCACATTCAGTAATCAAGAGAGCAATAGCCTATCTGGAATTATTCATCTCAGAGGCAGTCAGTGAAAACAAGAGTAGATTTGATTCTGTGGTCAAGAGCAGATGTCCCTCTTGACCACAGATCACTAGACTAGCCCTCCCAAGCAAGAGAAGTGGGCAGCACAAGAGCTCTCTAAGCCCTCACCTGATGAGCTGCTGCATGGATGTTGCGCTTCTCATTGATAATCACATTTGGCAAATTCTTGTCTTTTCTTGGAGGACCCTCAGGGGTTTTAAAGAGAAACCTGAAAAGCAAAATAGTAAGCTATCTGAGTAAGAGAACTAAAGACTTAGTCAAAAGGGCAAGGAGGGCACTTAAGGGCGAGGTGGGAGAACTTGGTGCCTTTCCAATAGGCTCTCTTCCTTGTTCTTACCGGCGTCTTTTCTTGGCACTGGGCTTTAGGCCTGCGCCACCCCACTCGCCCCAGCCAGGCAGTGTCAGGTCCATATCCTTGGGCTTACTCGCCTCCACAGCTTCCCTCTTTTCTTTCAAGAAGTCTCTAATGACATCATCCCCAGCAAAAGCTTCCTTTATCATCTGCTTTTGCTCTGCCTCCTCTTTATCTTCCTGGGAAGAAACAAGAGTGAGAAGGACGGCTTTCCTTACAAGCAGTGGTTCAGAGCAGTGGTTCATGACGAGACCACTTGCATTTTGGGTCATGACGTTTTAGCGCCCCCTAGGGGGAAGTGCTGAACAATGATGGCTTTGCAATACAAACCAATCAGTGGCCAACCATGCTAGAATTTTCTCTTCTAGGGTAAATACCCCTAGCTCATTCTCATGGCACAATCTTAAAATTTCAGTAAAGAAGTTGCGGAGTGGAGGAAGGATTGGTTGGGTTAGTATCAGTAGTTCCAACCAGCCTGACCAGAGTATGGGCTTCCTCCAACCTACATCCTTAAAAGACAAGTGACAGGGCTCTTCTCATTAGCAAATTTGAGTCCCTTAATTGGGGACTTCTGAACCATTTGAGACCCGCCTTCCCACCCCGGAGAGTAAAACCGTGGCAATAACTCAATGACTTGCCTTAGAGTTTGTTCTGCCTAGGATCTGGTCAGAGCTCTGAGTGATTCCCTCCATTCCTGAGGCAGTTTTAGAATCACCCCAGGGAGGGTTTGGATGGCTGGGGATCTCAGCAGTGCTCACACATTTGCATCTACTACAGTCACTGGGCCCAACCTGCCCCATATAATTCTGGACCTCTCATCTACTGGAACTGGCCCCCCGCACAACAAAACTTCCCTCTTTCTAGCCCTTGGGCAAGGAGGACACATTCTGCACCAACTCTGATCCCCCACAATGGCCCACGACCCTGGCTCTGCTCACCATCTCCTCTATCGTTGTGGGAACTGCCAAAGACTTCACGGAAGGAGACTTTGTGGTCAGGAGGTTCTTTAGATCAATCATTTGCTCCTTCTTTTTCTTCTCCTTAGGGGCACCAGGCTGATAATTTGTGATCCTTTCCAATGGCTGCCCTTCTAACACAGGCCTGGGGAGCTCCTTACTTTGAAAACACCCTTCTTTGTCCAGCTCTTCTAGCTCCTCCTGAGTATGTACTCTCTCTGGCCTCTGCAACAACAGGGGCTCCTCGGACTCTTCCTGGACAGGCTCCTCTCTCTGAACCAGGCGAACAGTCCCCGCTGAGCTCCCTTTTGGCTTCCTGGACTGGTGGTTTTCCTTGTTGAGTTTCTGAGACAGTGCTCTCAATTCAGACAGTACCTCCTGGCTGCTAGAATCTGGAGGGGGGTGGTTTAAAAGTGGTCAGAAATGAGGCTGTAAGTGGCCTTATCAATGAGCATTATGCACACTTGACAACAAGCATTTGCACACTTGACAACAAGCGTTTATTGAGCATCCACTGGGGGCTAGGTAGCATGAAAGACATTCCAAGGACAGATGGGGAAGAGAAGATTCCATATACTAGCTCTCCTGGAGTTTGCTAACCATTACCTGTCAAGTAGTAGGCAATGGAGTTTAGTAGCTAAAAGCATCATGTTGGAAGCAGATGTCCTGGGTTCTTTTCCTGTCTTTGCCAGTGACTCACCATACAACTTGGACTGTGGCTTAATTTGCTTATACGTAAACCCGGCTTGTGGAGATCACCCAAGTCTCAAATCTAAAAAAGGGAGCCATTTTAACAGGTGGCCTCTGAATGCAACTTCATTGTAATTTATACTTAACTATTTGTAAAACACTTATCCAGGATTGTTTTATCTTGACTCCAGAATCCCCAATTCCCTATCCCGTTACCAAGAATTTGTCCAGACAGCCAGGTGAGTTTTGAAGGGAGGTAGTTTCCTAAGCAGGCTTTCTAATGTCCTGGCTTCTCCCTAGAGTAAGAGTTCTTTAACCTGTCTCAAAGCTGCTAACACTGTTAACATGAAATCTCTTTAGGGTAAGAGGTAGAAAATACACAAGCAGAGTCTAACCAGAGAGTAAGAAGTCTAATTTACCACATAACTTGTTAGGTCACTCATCTCTGTATGGTCTCCCCCAAATGATCACATATAAGCTAGCTGGCCCATGTGCAGTGCTGATGTGCTCAAGGAGTGCCCTACTGCACAGGGGTGCCCCCCCTCCCCGTGTAGGGGAGCCCCACGCGCAAGGAGTGCACCCCATGAGAGCCACCCAGCGCGAAAGAAAGTGCAGCCTGCCCAAGAATGGTGCCGCACATAAGGAGAGCTGACGCAACAAAAAGAAACACAGATTCCTGGTACCGCTGATAAGGATAGAAGCGGTCTCAGAAGAACACACAGAGAATGGACACAGAGAGCAGACAAATGGGGGGGGCGGGGGAGGGGAAGGGGAGAGAAATAAATAAAAATAAATTTAAAAAAACAGTTGAACAACAACAAAAAATACATTAAAAAAGCCACTCCCACTTTAGACACAAAACAAAAAACACCACAGCTGTAATCTGAAGTAGTTTAGTGGTGCCTCAAAATCCATCTTCTGTGTCTATAGGTGGGAACAGATTTTCTCAGATTTGCCATCCTACCATGTGCACTTCTCTCTGGTTTGTAGGGAATGGTAATGATAATTCATGCCATTTTGGTTATGTCATTTGGAAGGGCATAAGCCTTCAACAGCAGAAAGGGTGTCTGAATACACACTGTGCAGCCATGCAGGTGACTGCTTATTCGATGACTTTTTAAGACAAATAGGTCTGAATCTAATTTTTCTTCAGGGACCTAGTGCATCTCATTCTTTTTTTTTAATTAATCAATTAATTTATTCCTCCCCCCCTCCCCCCTGGTTGTCTGTTCTCTGTGTCTATTTGCTGCATCTTCCTTGTCCGCTTCTGTTGTTGTCAGCGGCACGGGAATCTGTGTTTCTTTTGTTGCGTCATCTTGTTGAGTCAGCTCTCCGTGTGTGCGGCGCCATTCCTGGGCGGGCTGCACTTTCTTTCGCGCTGGGTGGCGCCCTGTCGCGCTGGGCGGATCTCCTTACGGGGCACCCCTACGCAGGAACACCCCTGCATGGCATGGCACTCCTTGCGCACATCAGCGCTGCACATGGGCCAGATGCACACGAGTCAAGGAGGCCCGGGGTTTGAACTGCAGACCTCCCATGTGGTAGATGGACGCCCTAACCACTGGGCCAAGTCCGCAGCCTATACCTCTGCACCTGTACCTTCTTCAAAGTCCCTCTAGCCTAATCACTAGGCAGTGTGGGAGGTGGACACTTACCTTTCCTCTCACAGTCCATAGTGCTATGAAACTCCCCCATTTCACCACAACTCACCTTTTGTTTCTTGACTACCCAGTGGCTCAGGATCCTGGTTGAGCTCAGACCTTTTTCTAAAGGCTCGCCTTTCTGCAAATTCTTTCAACAAAATCTCTTCTTCAGCCACTGCTGGTCTTTCCTCTCCCTCACTTTCAGAATCCTTATTGGCCACAGGCTCTGACAGTTGTTCAGGGTTCTTCTGGACTTCAGCCTCTTTTGCGTCACTGGTCCAACTTCTGTGCATCCAGGGATTTGGTCCATCTGTATTCATTTGTACTTCATTCACTGCATCAGGGACCAGGAGTCCATGTTCTTCTCCACCTCCCTCCTCTTCCTCACTCTCAGATGCTACCTGGAGTTTCTGAGTCAGTTCTTTGTTCTTGGCCAATTGTTCCTGCATAGCTTGGCGAGCCTGGAGTCATGGGAGGAAACAGCATGGTTGTTAGGGACTACAGCAACACCTTTACTGGCCCATTTCTTAAAAGCTGCCCCCTTACTTGGTATTTCTTAAAAGTACCTATGGGTTTAAACTGCACATTATCACTGTGCTAACAGCTATGGGAAAAAATGAAGACAAATTCTTTGTCTTCTAGGAGCCAACATGTGAAACATGATAAAAAGCTCCTCTTACTGAACTTGCCTTCAATGCTATTCCCTTTCTTTTTTTAAAGATTTTATTTATTTATTTCTCTCCCCTTCCTCCCCCCCTCCCCCGCCCCAGTTGTTTGTTCTCTGCGTCTATTTGCTGCGTTTTCTTCTTTCTCTGCTTCTGTTGTCATCAGAGGCATGGGAATCTGTGTTTCTTTTGTTGCATCATCTTGCTGCGTCAGCTCTCCGTGTGGGTGGCACCATTCCTGCGCAGGCTGCGCTTTCTTTCGTGCTGGGTGGCTCTCCTTATGGGGTGCACTCCTTGCACGTGGGGCTCCTGCGTGGCAGGGCACTTCTTGCGCGCATCAGCACTGCTCATGGGCCAGCTCCACACGGGTCAAGGAGGCCCGGGGTTTGAACCGCGGACCTCCCATGTGGTAGACGGACACCCTAACCACTGGGCCAAGTCCGCTTCCTGCTATTCCCTTTCAAATCTCATTTTCCACCTTGTTCCTGGTCATTTCCCCCTCTGCCTTAGAGATTTTAGACTCCTGGTTCTTCATGTATCCTCATGGCTCTTGCCCAACTCTGGTGCAGCTAGCATCCTTATGGACTGATTTTTCTTCCAATTCCATCTCTCCTCTCACCCTGATGGTCTCTTACCTCTAGGTCATATTTGGCCATAATTGCCTTTGACTTGGCCCATTTTCCACTATTCTGGTGCTTAAGGCTCATTCGCTCCTGAAAAGAAAGGGGAGAAAGAGATCCTTAGCTCTTTCTCACAAAAACTGGTTCAAAGGGGTAGAGGCAGGAGGAAGTCTCACCATCATTCTGGCCTTTTCGATTTTCTCCAGTTCTTCTAATGCTGCACTAGGATCAACCTTCCGTAAATTCTCAAAATCTTTTAGGGCTTTCTTGGCCTTTCCTTTCTTCAGAACTTTGTGATACCTATAGGGTAATAGGCATATGGACGAAAAGGTTAGAGATACCTAGAGGGTAATAGGCATATGGACGGAAGTGCCCATGCTACCCAAGGCATTTTCCTACGCAGGGGCTAGAACACAAATCCTCTTCGTCAAAGAGCTAGCTGACTGTAGGGAATCAGTTTGAAACCTGAGAGGACTGGCAGGACTCAGTCCCTATAGCACACAGGGGCAGATCTCTGAAGAGCAGAGCCCTCTCTGCTTCTATAGCCCATGAGAAGCATAGAACAAGTTCCATAGAGGCAAAAAGCAGGCAGGAAGCCCTACTGGCCTCAACAGCTATGGAATATGGAGATCATCAATCTGTGAAGGTCTGGAAAGGACAGAGTAATTGAACAGTCTTCCTTTTTGGCAAAACTAAGAATGAAAACCAAAGTTAGAGGACAGGCCATTGCTAAAGCAGGCAAAAAGATATGAGATTAAAGAAGGGGGGCGGGGGGGGGAGGGAGCTAGTAACCATTTTGGGACCTCTTCTACATGACCTCCATTATCAGTTATCAAAGATTCTTTTCTAAGGATTCATGATTTAGCCACATCACTTTCCTTCATGAAACCCAAGGCCAGTTCACAGGGGCTTCCTTACTTTTTGCTTTTGATTTTCTTCTCTCTTCGAGCCTTAGCCTCATAGTAGGATTGCAGGGCCCGGGCCCTCTGAAGTTCTGCTCGGCGCATCTTAGCCTATAATGAATGACATTTACAGTGAACCCCTAGGCTTGAAGGTAACTGTTGGGAGAAACAGCATGCCTGGGTATGACTGGGGGCCCACCACACCTACCTCTTCCAGGCTCATGGCTTTGAGAGAGGCCTTTTCCACTGGAGTCAGTAATGGGTCTGTCACTGGCTGCTTGTTCTTATGGAGGATGTTAAAAATTTCCTGCTCCAGGGGAGTTTTTGCCTTAAGGAAATAACAAAGTGTTCTAAGTCTCAAGGTATGCCCTTACAATTCTCTATCTTTACATTCCTATGACTGTCTATCACTGACACTAAGCCAAGAGCAAGAGGACTCTGAGGCTACTCTCTAACATTACTGAAGGGGATCACTCTGTGTTCAGATTGTCAATATATATAAAACAAAAGTCCAATCTCTTAGGAATCTAAGCAGGATGCCCTTAAGGTAAATGCTGGCAGGACAGAGGAAAAGCAGTACCAGATTGCCACAAATCATAAAACAAAATAGTCTCTGTATTGTTAGGTATCTTTGAAGTACATAACTCTTCCCTAAAGCGTTCGGAATCTTAGTTTCCTATCATAAACCTCCTTTTAAGACTATTACTAGAGGGAAGGGGAGGTTAGATTTTAATATAAGTATTATTTGCCAAGGATACAAACAGGAAAACAATCTGCATAATGGCAGAGGGGAACCCCAACTTTTTTAACCACAGTCAGCTGCTATGAATTGTGTGTGTTCTTGGTATTATTAGTTACTGATAAAAAGCAAGAAAAACTTTGCATTTTTAGGCACATTCTACAAATGTAGTTTACAGTAGGGGGTGTGTGTTTTGATTTCCTGAGCGCAAGAGGATAGTGCCTTTAAAAAAAATGACCTTCATATAACCAGCCTGCTTCCTGACAGTTTAAATTTAAACTCTAGTCATTTTCTAACTTTGGCTCTAATTCCTCAGTTTCTAGTTTTGCATGCTAGCTAGTGTCTATACATAAGAAACAAATGGACTGTGAACCAGTTATTTCACATATCAACAAAAGACCCCATTTGCTGCTTGGCTGAGATTGTGAGGACAGCTAAAATAATCAGAGCAACCAAACTATGGTCTACTTTGGCAATGCACAAAGATAGCCCTAGGCAACTAATTCAATTTCAAACCTCACATGCATATCATATGTGGTTTTCTCTAATAGCCATATACATCATGGTCGGTATTAAACTTACAAATATCTGGACAAATGCATGAACACACATCATCATACGTTACCCAATGCTATTGATTTAACCATAAACCTATTCTACTGGATAGTAAAGGTGCATGTTCTTCCATTTTTAGTATCTGCAGTAGTGATCAATCACAGGCTATAAAGTGATTTATATTACAATGTCATAATCTCCCTTCAATTCAATTTACAAACATTTATTGATTGCCACTACATTCCAGGCACTTGTGCTGGGTGGTAGGAATACAAAATTGGTTAAGATCCTTCCTGTCCTCATAGTGCTCATAGCCTTCCAGAGGAAAAGTACATATACCACTAATAACATAACAGGTTAACTGTTACTGTATAGGGGTAATCACAGAGGAAACAAATTCATTATGATTTGGAGGGGAGTTAGAAGGCTGGGGAAGGAAGTGACTTTTCTGAATTAGACCTTGAAACACAAAAGACAGCTGTGTCAGGAGGAAAAAAAAACATTCTGAACAAAGAGATGAGCAAAAGCAAAAACATAAATATATGTAGATGAGCAGTAAGTCAGGGAACAATGTGTTGTCCAGTATAGCCAAAATGCTAGCTTTTATTTGCTAAGTGGAGAGCCTCTGAAGGATTTTAAGTAGAGGAGTGATAGCCAGCTTTGGGTTTCAGAAAGAAAATCCTGGTGATTGTCTAGAGGATATAGGTAATATCCCAAATGAAAGATGATGAGAGCCTAGAATAGGGCAGTGAACACGAGGGATTCCAGAGTTATTCCAGAACCAGAATTTATAGGACTAAACCGTTGTCTGGATTAGTGCAGGGGGGGGGGTGGTGGCAGTTAAGGGGAGAGGGAGGAAGCAGATAACTGAGGTTTCCAACCTAAGTGATGGGGACAGGGAGCTACGCTGTTTACAGAGTTGGAGGATGGTGGTATAGGTTTGGGGAGTCTGGGGAAGGAAAATGAGAAGCTTAGTTTGAGTGTACTAAGTTTAAGGTGCATATGGGAGACCCAGATGATGCCTGCTAGTCATAAGAATATGGAACTGGCGCTTACAAGGGGTTGAGAGTGATCTGTAGCATCTACAGGTGATATTCCAAATTCATGGAAGTGTATGAATTGCTTATGGAGTTTACGGAGCAAGAATAAAAAGGAGGACTGAAAAGGAGAAGTCCAATAGATAAAAGTTGTTTCAGTAGAAAGGTAGGAAAGAAGTTTTGCTACACTAGGAGGTCAGAGAGCGGAGGCACCAGTAAAGACTGGCTTTTCCCAAAGTATGTTCCTCACGAGAGAACAAGATTAATTTTTAAGAGGCTTAAAATTTCATTTTAATTAAACTTAATTTTTAATAAAATCAGTTTGTACCCTCTAGGTTAAATTCGGTTTCTTTAAAACAGGTTTCCTTACTATCTCTTCATGGACTTTGAATCTCCAGTAGGGGTATATAGCATGCAGCATTTTCTAGCAGTGGACCCCCCCTCCACACACACACATACTCTCACACCCTTTTGAGGACATATCAAGAGACTGTTTTGAGGAAACACACCCTTTTGAGGACATATCAAGAGACTGTTTTGAGGAAACACTTTCGGAAAGGCTAATGTAGAGTAAAATGTCTGAGAGTGGAGGTAAGGAGAGAGAAGGTGGGATGTTCAAGGAAAAAGTGACCTTACATCATTTCTAGCACTTTGCAGTTTACAAATGCTTTTACATGTATTATCTCATTTCATACTTCTCAGCTAGAGTTAAATGACATTTTAGGAAGCTGGACCAAAACTATCAGGCAGACTTTTGATTCTCAATCTCTAGAAACCTATTCAACACTAGTCCTTGGTATGTTGCACTCTAAATTGTAAGGAAAGGACTGGGAGTTGCAAGCCAGACAGCACCCCCTGACCTAAGCATTTCCATATTCCTCTGAGCCACACTGGCAGAATTTCTCAAAAATGAATCTTAGAATGAATGAATGGCATAGTGCATCCAACATGTAGCATTTGGGGCCCATTCTGTCTAGCATAGGGAATTCTGCAGAGTAGGGATTGTGCCACTCTTAGCATATCTTCCTCCCCCACCATCTCATTTTTAATAACCAACTCTGTATTTTCCTGGAATATCCAAGATTACACTGTCATTCGGAAAAAGCAAGGTGCAGAACAGTGTGTAGTATGCTACCCTGTCAGTAAAACAGGGGGGAAACATAAATAAATAAAATACCAACAACAATAAAAAACTTATAATAGGTGAGTATGGGGGTAAAAATGAGCAGATGGGGGATAGGGGTGGGGTCAGACTTTCTACTATATAACTTCTATACTTATTATTTTTGAATCCTGCAAATTGTATTACCTCTTAATTTTTTTTTCCTAAAGTCTCCCTTCCATCCTGCAGCCACACTTTAAACCTGATCTCTTTTTCATGTAGAAAAGGAAGCATCCTAGAAAGAGAATGGTAGTGACTTCAACAACATCATCAGAAATAGAGCTTATCCCCGAAATAAGTCAGTACTTGCTCAATTTCTAGCTATTGTGGCAGGCAATATTTATTTTGATAAGCTTTAATCATCTCTACTTCCCAACACATAGAACACTATCATTCCTAGATTTTCAGTAAGTGCAGGAGCATAGAGAGGTCATCTATTCATGGTTTGGGCACTGCTGTTTTGATTATTCTTCTATTTAAGACAGAACATACCATTTAAAGACCCCAGACTGATGGTGTATCAGGAAAAAAAAGGGTAGTTGTTCTAAAGCAGTGGTTGACAGAATTTTTAGATTTCACTAATAATTTCTAGACTTTAGGGACCAACACAGGATTGTCAACTTTCAATTTTGTCAAGTAAGGGCATGACTACCAATCCACTCCCTACCTTATCACTTACTACCACCATAATTTCATAAGAAAGATCTTTCAACACCATTAAAACAGAAAGAATATCCTCATAATAAAGAACAGCTGGCAACCTGGCAACCTAACAATCCCTAAATATACAGACTCATATTTATTTTTTGCTTCAGACGGACAAAAACTCTGCCAGGGATCAGTTTGGGGACCACCCCCCTCCCGGCAGCTCAGTCATAATGAGTTACTTGCTAAAATTCTAGTCATTATCAGCAATACATTTTGTTTTCACAGTGGTATTCCTCTACAAGCAAAAAAACTTTGGCTTTTGCTGAGAACCCCACAAAGGCATCATTAGTGCTATGAAGAGGTTCCTGATTTTCTTAGTTTTTCTGAATGCAGCTTTAAACGTCTTCTGAAAACATGGAAATAACCATTAGCTGTATGTATTCTACAAACTAAGGAAGGGTGACCACAGAGCTACTCTGATTGGCTACTGAACTGCATAAATGACAATGAAGATATACTACCACCCTATCCACACCTCCCCTTTCTGACTGTTAAAACTAAAATGACTTAAAAGGTGTGATGTAGGCTTAACCTGTCCAATCCAACCAAGATTTATAGGCCCTGCCATCTCCAAGTTCTGCAATGTCATCTTTCAAGGCCTGGTTTCATTTTATTGTACTCACCTCCCAGCCACTGAGCACATGTTCAATGGGAGCAAAGGCTGACTGCTCCTTCTTTAAAGGAAAAACCAGCTGCTCTGCTTTCCGGTTCTTCTGAACGATAGGATCCCATTTGGACAGGGCTTGTGAGGTTTTATTGAATGCCACTTCTCTGTGAATCTGAAGCAGGCAATTTACATGAAAGGGAGCAACAAGATGAAGTATCAAAATCAAAAACTAACAGGAAATTAGTAGGCAATGGTTCTTAGCCCAAGAAAGAATTAGGATAAGATGGAGATTATTTCTCACTTATTTCTCAGGACTGCAGTTTCCCCTAGATAATTTTTTAAACTTTACCATGGTTAGGAAATAACATGCCCTCCCATTTTTCAGGCTTTCCCCTATTACTCTGTTTTTCCTTGTCAATACAATCCTTTCCCTTTATGGACTACTTTATCTGTTAACTTACCCGCTCAACCTCTTCTTTGTCAAGGGGTAACTCCACAGTCTTCTTTGATTTGACTCTATTCAGTTGTTTTTTCACAGTGGCCAGGGAAGATGAAGTTTTAATGGGCTCAAGCAGATCCGAAAGGACCAGCTTTTCTCCTGTTCCTGTACAAAGGCCAAACTTTCTGGTCAGATTGAGAAGTGAAGAAAAATCTCAATATAATACAGGGAGATACCTCTATAGAAAATGTCAGTAGACAGGCAAATATGCAGGGAACCGGGAATATTTCTCTTTCTCTAATTTCCTATTTCTACCCATAGTGACCCCACTATTTTCCCACATTTCCAAACATGTTAGGGGTAGAAGAAAAATACATTTATTTAAAACACCACTATTTGTGTGTTGTTTTTTTTTTGGTTCTGCTCTTGTCCCACTGCAATCTGTTCTTTACCCAGCAACCAAAGTGCTCATACAAAAACATAAATCACATCACGTCATGATGCTCCTGAAAATCTTCCAACTGTTTTCCATTATGCTGGGAATAAAATCAATCAAAAGTACATAGCCCTAAAGCAGGGGTTCTTAACAAGGGGTTTGTGAGCTTGAATTTAAACGAAAACAAACAAACATTATTCTTGTGAGAATGACTTGGTGTGGGTGTGACGTATTTATTAAATAATACACAGTGTAGTGTAGCCTTAGTAAGGGGTCCATGGAACAAAAAAGGTTAAGAACCCCTGCCCTAGAGGATCTGGTCCCTGTCTACCTCTCTATGCTCCAGTCACATTGGCTTTCTTCCTATTCTTCAAACAGGTCAAGTGTGCTTCTTCCTTACAACTTTTGTGTTAGCTGTTCCTTTCCCTGGAATGCTTTCCCCTATCTTTCCACAGTTGACTCTGTAGTCATTCAGATCTCAGTTTAAATTTGGCCTCTTCAGAGGCCTTCTACGACCAACCAATCTAAAGTAGCCAATTTAATCCCTTTACTGTATAGTCCTGTTTTCATTCTCTTACTGTCCCCTCCCCCACTAGAATGTAAGTTCCATGAGATCATGGCTTATTTTCTACTGTATTCTCTCTGTCTACAATAGTTCCTGTCATTGATATACAGTAGAAGGTCGGTAAATAGTTCTGGAACAAGTAAGCACAGAGCACAGCGTTACTTGCTCTGGGAGGTTACACTAATGGTTACTACAAATGCCAGGTCAAGTTGCCTAGACTGTGAATATGGTGAAAAAGGCCTGGCTTCCAGACTTATCAGATTAAAAACCCTAGTTCTGCTACTTACTAGGTCATGTGTTCTCAATGGGGGTGATATCACCTCCCCCAAGGAGGTAAAAACTGGTCCTTGGTGGGGGTGTGAAAAAAATCTTAGATGGTTTATGACCTCCAAAGCTCAGGCCTAACTAACAAATTCTTACTTTTTAGTATTTAATTTCTTGGGGCGGGGGGGGGGGGGGGGGGGAAGGAATACATAGCAGAGGGTGAGGAAATTAAGGGAAAAAAGGCCAATGAAGGCTCCTTAGAAGAGAGATAAACAAACAAAAAAAGCCAACACTGTACTAGGTAAAAGTCCCAAGTAAGTAACTTATCCTCTCTGAGCTCAGCTGGAGAGAATATCTGCCTGTCCTAACTCAAAGGGTTACTGTAAAACCTAAAATAAAAATCAAACAGTGAAAATTAAAGAATTAAAGAATTAGTGGCTGAGTGCCTGTTTTACATATAAGAGTTCCTGGGTTCAACCTCCAGTACCTCTTTTAAAAGGAAAAAAGAGCTGTACCAATATTAAGTATGATTAAGGTAGTGAGAGGCAGCTGTCTTCATGTTTTCTATTCCACAAGTATCTCATCAAGTTCTTGGTAGGAAACCTTGATCCTAGTCTAGAAGAAATGGAAAAAAAACTCAGGGACATCAGTCTGTCTTTACCCATTCTCGAATAGGTAAGAATTTATGGGATGATTCATTCACCACATAAAAAACAGAATTCCAGGGTGGGGTGAGGTGAGGTGATCATTATGCTTTGGAACCCTACAAGCTCCACACAGACATCTTTTCTTCCTTTCTTCAACTTACCTTCAGAACTGACATTGAACTCTGATACCTTCAGACTAGCCTCTGATCTTTCAGCCAATTTCTGCCTGAAATTAGGTAAAACAGAATATAGTAGGAATGGACATATTTAGCTGGGAAACAAACACTCTCTTTTTAAACAAAGCTTTGGTTTCATGTATTTCTCTTCTTGGACCAGGTTTCATCACAAAGCAACCAGACAATCAGTTCTTAACCTGGACTTTTCTGTTTGCTAATCCTGAATGTTTTTCCTACCTTATTAGGAATGAGTGGAAGCAGTTTAACCTTTACCTCTTCTCGTAATGTAGACTTGGCCTCTTAAAAATACAATACAAAAGGCAATGCAAGGTAGGAAAAGGTTTCAGTCATACCTGGATTTGAATTCTGGATCTGCCACTTATGACCTGGGTGACCTTAGAGCAAGTCAGTTAAATTCTCTAGTGGGGAAAAGTAATGCCTGCTCAATGCTTCAAAAGACTAAGTGTGGATTAAGAAAGAATTTAAATGCACAAAGGCCTAACACAATAATAGCAGCAAGGATGGTAATAATAGCTAACAGTTATCCTATGCTTACTATATGCTAGGCTATATTTACATTTATTAACTCATTAAAACCTCACAACAACCCTACAAACTAGGTCTCTTTATTAATCTTGCTATATTGACACTCACGTCTTCACTGATTTAGTACTCAATAAATGTTACTTGCAGATAAGTCTTTCCTGGAATTCAGCTAGTTATAACCTGTCCAAACTTATGGAAATGTTACCTATTCTTTCCATCAAGGAAACTGATTGCTTCCAGAAGCTTCTGATGTTTTCTTTCTCCATCACTATCCCCCTAGATAGAGAAGAAGGGGGAAAACATCAGATGATGAGAGGAGGAAAAAGACAATATAGAAATTGAGGCCCATGTAAAATCTCTTGTCCTTTTGGTCAATGAGGATTGGGGAACCAGATGACGTCTGGTGTGCAGGCATTCCAGCTCAAACTTTAAAAACCTCTTCAAAACCCAAACCACACCTCTATAAGGAACATAAATCCTTAGTAATCTAGGAGCTAATGTCATGTCTCTGCCTTAACTTGTTTTGGGAATAAAAGTGTGAGAATCATGTTGCTGTATAGTATATATGGTATGATCCTACACTCACAGAAATCTTGACACATAGTGTTTAAGTCATATCCACAATTACCAAGGTAGCTTTTCCTAGGGAAAAAACAGCAACCAGAAAACACAAAAACTCCTTGTCATTAAAATAGGTTCTGTGTGCTCTTCCTTGTCCCCCCCTCCCTCCACCATGAACAACAACAAAAATTAAATATCTTTGTCAGGAGAATAAAGAGTTGAAATTCCTATAGCATCTGCTGGGGATCCAGATTAAAATATATAGGCAGGGATGTCGCGCGCGTTGCAGGAGGGCGCCTGGGAGGAGAACGTTCTCGTGAGGCTGTGGGGAGGCGTCCTGGCTGCCTCTGCTTTTTGCTCGTTTCTAGGGGGTTCCCGGGGAGACAGTGAGCCATCGAGGAAGCCGCAACCGAAGGCCCTCCATTAGGTAAACCGCTGGGCTGGGGGGCTTTCCACTCGCGCAGGCCCTTGGCGGGGGGCCCTGGGGGGCTGAGGGGCGCCCTGTTCTTCCCTCCGGCCTCATTTCCCCCCGCCTGAGGCCTTAGTCCCTCGGCAGAAGTTTTCCTGAGGGGTCGGCGGCGGGAGGGTCGTACAACCAAGAGATGGAAGAGCCCCGGCCTCGGGGTCCGTGTTCCCGGGACCCCAACGGGCCGGCCCAGCCCCCCGAGGCCCTCGCGAGGCGCCTCCAGCCTCCTCCTCTGCCCCGCGCTGCGGTGAGAAGCGCGGACGCCCTGGACGCTCGTGCTCGACCCTTCTGCACCTGCCGCGAAGCTCTCAGCAGTGCTGAGTTCCCGGCCTCCGAAACCTAACCCAGATCCCCTAGCAGGAGTCTCGTGAGGCCTCACGGCCACCTCTCTCTCCTGGAGGGCTGGGGCATCCTCGCCTCCTCCTCCCTGTCCTTCTGGGGGCGCTCCAGGCTCTGTTCCTGCAGCAGTCTTTTTTTTTTAAAAAGTCGCCCGGGTCAAGGGCGCGGCTCCCCCACGAGGCTGCCAAGGGGCCTGCTGAGCTCGGAGTGAAGCCTTGGCCCTCCTAGCCGCACAGAGCCCCGGCGCTTTGCTCCCCGGCCGCCCCTGCCCCCGCACGCTCGCCGCGGTCGTTCCCTTTGGACACACCAGGCTGGTGGCAGCCTCGGCCTCTTAGCCCCTGCTGGTCCCCCGGCCTTGGGGCTGTGTCCCCCCGCCCCGGCCTTCTCCTCTAGGCTCTGGAAGAGGGTACCTGCAGCCCACCGGCCACGTCAGACTCCCCAACTATGTATGGCCTGCGGGAGAAGAATGGAGTATATATTTTTAAATGGTTGGGGGAGAAATCAGAAGATTATTCGTGGCATATGAAAATTGGGTGAATTTCTCATTTCGGTGCCTGTGAATAAAGTTTTATTTCAAAACAAAAAACAAAACAAAAAAAAATATATAGGCATATGCATATTTCATTCAGACAATTAAGCAATTCTCTACAGAAATTCAAACGTGGGAAGTAGGGAAATCATACAATGAAGGCTATGTGTTTTGGTCTTATACCCTCAACTATATTTAAGCAATTTTAGGACCTTAACTTATTTTATATATGTTCTTCAAATCCCCATAGCACTTAATACAATGTATAATAATTAAACACTGTTACTTGAGAGGCAGGAACAAATATATACAATGTACATTTGTATACACATACAAATACACATTTCCTTTCCAGAAAAGGCTGCCCATCTTAATTTTGAGGCAGAGAAGCAAAGTGGAGTGTGGAATTAGCAGTTGTTACCTACCTCATCTTCACTGGCGCTCAAAGGGTAGTCTTTTGGCAAATCCTCTAGTTCTAACTGTTGGCTCAAAGCCAGAAGGCTATTAAAGGAGACAATAGTGAAACAGTATGACTTGAAACAACTTTTCTTCTTTTAAAACAATCTCTAAAACATTATAACTACAGTTCTCAGCACAGAATGACGGTATTCCCTGGCTGAGGTACAAACCAAGTTATGTGACCACCTTTGGAAATTTGTCAAGACGTTAAATTCAGACTTCAGAAGTCACCTCTTAGAGGTGATGCCCATACAACACTGTATGAAAAAGATCTAACAGCCTTCAGTGACTGGCACTCCACTTTCCCCTAACCTCTGGGAAGCTGTGAAAATGCCAGACTATAGGTTAAGGTGGCAGAAGACACTGTTGCTGACCCTCAAGGGAAGGCGGTTTCAAAACTATTTCTAAGCATCCTCCACACAGCAGCCACTCCTAAAGATGCTATTCATAAGTGACTTCTGATCACTTGTTCCCAGGAACCGGTAAACAGGGAAACGGATGAAAGTAGCTGAATGAGTAAGCCATTCTCCCTGGGGTTTGCTAGACAAAGTAGATGCTTAACTGAAGAGATAGTGTACCCAGAAGTAGAAATTACAGCTTACTATTACGATAAACAGCATATACCAACATTTGCAAGGCAACTACTATTTAGGTTACATTTAGTTCCCTAATGGTGGGAACATGAAACATCAAGAAGAGAAAAAGTCGTGGATGACTCCAATCAGCCAAGGATTTCCAGAGGAGGGTTTATAACGCATGCATTGCCTGAGCGTAGCGTTTAAGAGGGCCAAAGCGGCGGCAGGGTGGGAAAAGGAATCACATGACGAATAAAGGGAAACATATTAACCTAGTTGGAGAGGGAGAGGCCGCGTCAGGACCAACAGGGATGTGGCTAAAATGCCGAGAAGCAGAGCGAATTAAATTAAAAGGGCTTTTAAGGATGGGCCGAAGAAATAGTTAACGAATGGTGGGGCCTTGGGAATGGAGTTATTGTCTAATAAAAAGCGTTCCCACTTCCCCAAAGCAGCGCCCGACAAGACCCAGATCCCCTTTAGCCCTCACCTCTCCGCAGCCCTGATCGCGCTCATCTCAGCAGCCCGCTTCTCACATGGGCCAAGAGCGGAAGCCGAAAGGAGAGCAATTTCCGTGCCGGCCGCAAAGCAATTTCTGCTTCCGCCAATCACACGCGACAAGGTCACATCACTTCCGCCCTGCGTGGCCACAGCAGTCGAAGACGCTTTCGGACGGGCCTGAGGCGCGCGGGGAAGGTGGCGGGCAAAGGCCGGCCAGCAGGCGGGGCTTTCTTTCCCCACCCACACCTCATTTCTTACCTCTGGGAGCACCGGTGTATGTTTTCCTGGAGACCCCGGGTAGGTGAGCTTAGAGCTAGGGTGCTTTGCTGTCAGCGACGGGGCCGAGCTTTCGTTTGCCTCTACCTAGTCTAAAAGGAAAGACTCCAGAGCCTATCTGTGTTATTGGCAGCGTCTTGCCAGACTGCCGCCGGCCAGCTGGAGACTACTGAACTCCGGTGAAGAGCCAGGCATTCTGCTAGGCTCGGACGATTCCTCTCATCTTAAGGAAACATCTTTAATCCCGTGCCCCCTTCCAATTTAGCAACTCTGTGTTTCTCTTTTCCTACCTAACAAACTTTCATTCCAGAATGAGCTGTGTCAGTAGCTACACTTCCTTACCTCCCATTAACTTTTTTTAAAAAAGAGGTACCAGGGATTGAACCCGGGACCTTGTACATGTGAAGTAGGCACTCAGGCCACCGAGCTACACCCGCACCTCCTATCAACTGTCAGTAAGTTTTTTTTTTTTAATTAAAAAAAATGTTGAAAAGTAGTAACGAAAACGCTCTCGCCATTTATTCTTTTAAGCCATCCCCATTTTGTTTTTGCCCCACCATTCCACTGAAACTGCTCTGGACAAGATCATCAGTGATATTTAAATCTGCTAAATAAAATGTACACGTCAGTTTTGTAGTACCGGGTATTTGTGTGGCATTTGATACTATCGGCTTGTTTTCTGGATCATTCAGGAAATGTTCTTGACCGTCTGCTATGTGCCAGGCCCTAGGCATTGGAGATACATTGGTGAAAGAAACAGACATGTGTCGTGACTTCAGAGAGCTTACTTTCTAGTGGAATTAAAGAAAAGTTTTATTTTGTTGAAACTTTCCATCCTGGGCTTCCATGACACCACTCTCTCCTGGTATCTTAGTTTTAAGACTATCTTCCCCGGTCTTCTCTGCTGGATACCTTTTTTCATACTTATGCCCTAAATGATCACGTTCCCCCAGGATTCTGTTCCCAGCCTTGTTAGTTTATTCCACAAGCTCTTCCTATATGAAATTGCCTTTAACACCTATATGAGAATGCTAAAATCTACATCTTTAACCCAGATCTTTTTCTTGAGCTCCAGACTAGTAAGTATATCTGCTTGCCTCCTGGAATATTACCTTTTCAACCCACAGAAAATGAACATAAAATGTTCAATAATTTCTATCTTTTCCCTGAGAGTTTTGTATTTCCTATCTATATGACTGGCACCATCAACTAGCCAGTTTGGTAAGTCCAGAAGTCTGAAAGTCATCTCAGATTTCCCTCTGCCTAATGCCCTACAGTTGTTCTCCACATTGTCAGTTTTATTTTCTGAGTCTCAAAATTCTTCCCATCTTTCCCTCATTTTTACCACTGTATTAGTTCAGACCCTTGCAATTTCAAGCCCATGGTCTTACAGGAGTCTGTTATAGCAAAGGGGAGCATTATAGCATATTGATGAAGAGCATGAGTTTTGAAGCTGGGCTCTTGGGGTTTGAATCTTAGCAGTGCCACTTACTAGCTTTGCAATTCTCAAATAAGTCACTTAAAATCTCTGTGCCTTTGTTACTTCATTTTTAAAGTGGGAGTGATAATACATTGGGTAGTTGTGAGGACTAAATGAATAATATACACAAAACATTAAAATAAGTGGAAAGCCTTTAGAATAGTACTTTGTTGCAGAGTAAGTGCTCAATAATGGTAGCTATAATTATTTTTACTGGCCTCTTGGTCTTCAGTCTCTCTTCATCTAATTATGTAAGTCAGACCATGTCCTGCCCTGCTAAAAAGATGCAAATAGACCCTCAACACCTTCAAGATAAAAACCTTTAGTCCATATCTACCTCTCCATCTTTTTTTTTAATTCATTAAAAAAAAAATATTACATTAAAAAAATATGAGGTCCCATTCAACCCCACTGCCCCCACCCCCCACTCCCCCCCCCCCCCCCCACAGCAACACTGTCTCCCATCATCATGACACATCCATTGCATCTGGTAAGTACATCTCTGGGCATCGCTGCAACCCATAGTCAATGGTCCACATCATAGCCCACACTATCCCACGTCCCATCCAGTGGGCCCTGGGGGGATCTACAATGTCCCATAGTTGTCCGTGAAGCACCACCCAGGACAACTACAAGTCCCAAAAACACCTCCCCATCTCATCTCTTCCTCCCATTCCCTGCACCCAGCAGCCACCATGGCCACCCTTCCCACACCAATGCCACATTTTCTCTGTGGACATTGGATTGGTTGTGTCCATTGCACATCTATGTCAAGTGGGGGCTTAGATTCCACATGGATACTGGATGCACTCCTCCTGCTTTCAGTTGTAGGCACTCTAGGCTCCATGGTGTGGTGGTTGGCCTTCTTCAATTCCATGTTAGCTGAGTGGGGTAACTCCAATAAATCAGAGTGTAGGAGCTGAAGTCTGTTGAGGCTCAGGGCCTGGCTATCATACTGTCAGTCCAGAGATTAAAATCCCCTAAATATATCTTAAACCCCAACACCAACTACAATTCCAGTAAAGTAGCATGAAAGTCTTGTGAAAAGAGATCCCATCTGAGTCCAGTTTCATCACGCAGAAATACCAGCTCCAAAGAAGGGCCATCTGACATGGCAGTGAACCCCATCTGCCATGACCATAGCACCCGTGGGTCTCTATCCCTCAAAAGAACCAATACCTGGGGTTGTATCTACTTTATCTGTCTCTTAGACTCTGCTCAGTTGTGCATAAAGGCAATCCTTCTGACAACCTCCAGACTCTTTTTTAGAGACTCGTAGCCATATAAACTCATTTCTCCTTTCCATTCCCCCCTTACATTAGGTCAAACAGCATTTTAAAGTCACGTTATTATATGTAGACAGGGATATTCTGCTGGTCCGCATTGAACCTTTAATTCAAGGTCATTTTCTACTTGCATCTTCAGCTGGTATTTGGTAGTGATCCCTCGGTGCCAGGGAGGCTCATCCCCGGGTGTCATGTCCCACGCTGGGGGGAATGCCTGCCACTTCCTCCAAGACACTCCAAATTATATTTTTGTGGACTATTGTTGGTTCCTTAATCTTATATAGTGTGAATGAAATCATTTTAAGAAAACTTTGACTTTTAAAATTGATCTGTACATAATCAAAACAAAGACGGTATTTTTACTGTGCAAATGCAGCATTGAGATAAGTCTCCTAGGTATTTGCACTTCCAACCATGTATTAGTCAGTTGAAGGGGTGCCGATGCAAAATACCAGAAATCTGCTGGGCGTTATAAATGGTATTTATTTGGGGTAGGAGCTTACAGATACCAGGCCATAAAGCCTAAGTTACTTCCCTCACCAAAGTCTATTTGGAGCAAGATGACTGCTGATGTCTGTGAGGGTTCAGGCTTCCTGGGTTCCTACCTTCCTGTGGCTTGCTTTTCTCTGGGTTCAAGGTTCCTTCCTTCCTGGGGCTGGCTTGCCTTTCCTCTGCGAGCTTACTTCCCGAAGCTCCAGTTTAAGTCTTCAGCATCAAACTCCAACATCAAAACTTTAACATCAGAAACCCTCAACTCTGGCCTTTGCCATGCCTTTTATCTGTAGTCTCCACCACCAAGGGGAGGGGACTCAATGCCCTAATCATAACTCAGTCATGCCCAGGTACAGATCAGATTACAAGCATAATCCAAAATTTCTTTTTGGAATTCATCAATTATATCAAACTGCTACACACTGCTAACCAGATTGTTGCCCCATTTCCTTCTTATATAGAATTATGGAACAGTCACTGCAGTATTTCAGCTGAGAACTAAGGGATAAGAATAGCCAGGTTTGTGAAGAACTAGGGAAGAGTGTTCCAGGCAAATGAAACAGTGTGTACATAGGCCCTCAGTGCTGGGGAGAGCTTGTAATACTTAAACAACTGCAAAGCCAGTGTGGCTGGATTGTAGTGTAGAAGAAGATATATAAGACAGTGAAAATGATGGAGAGATGGGCAAGATTCAGATCATGCAGGGCCTTATAGGCCATGGTAAAGAATTTTAATTTCACTTGAAGTAAAATGGACTACTAATAAAGGGGTTATGTAAGAGAGAGACATAATCTATGTTTTAAGAAAATCACATTGGCTTTTGCATGGAGAGTGGATTGGGGGATGGTGTGAGATTGGGTTGTGTATATGTTACCACAATAAGATTTGTTTAAAAGGCATGGTAGCAGGGACACCAGTTAGGAAGCAATTGTGGAGGACAGCAAGAGATAATCATAGCTTGGAATAAGGTGGTGGCTGTTCCGGTAGTGTAATTGACGGGTCTACCAGAGCAATGAGGAAGGTAAGGGAAAGAGAGAAAGATGATGCCTTGGTTCCTGCTTGAGCAAGTGAGGGGGTGAAAAACTACTTACTGAGATGGAGAAGACTAGCGATGGATGGAACAGATTTGGAGAGTGAGATCAAAAGTTCAGTTTTGTACTTTTCAGGTTTGTGAACAAAATACCCAAGTGGAAATATTAAATATGCAGTTGGGTATAAGGACTGTAAAAGATAATCAGTTAAGAATCCTTAATCTTGATTAAAGCTATTAGTGATTATCAGTAAATACAAAATTAACTCCTCCTGCCACCACTATGTTCACATTTCCCTGCCTTAACATTTCACAAAAAGGATCTAAGCTCAGCCAAAACTTGCATCATGACAGCACTTGTGATTTTACCATAAGTTCATGACTTTGTACACGAGGCAGCATCTAGTCTAGTTCTTGAACGTAGTAGGGGCTCAATAAGTGAGTTTTGACTTAATGAGTAAATAAAGTCATAATAGTCCCATACTATGCTTTCTCGTAAAAGACGCATAATAATAATAATTTTACATAAGTTTAGAGTTTGCAAAGTGCTTTCACATCTATCATGCCATTTAATTCTTTTTTTTAAATTAAACTTCTAATTTTAAGATAATTTCAGATTTACAGGCAATGTAAGAAATAACACAGAGGGCACACCAATGTTCATAGCAGTATTATCCAAAATTGCCAAAAAGTGGACACAACCTAAGCGTCCACGAATAGATGAATGGGTAAACAAAATGTGGTTTATGTATACAATAGAATATTATTCAGGTGTAAAAAAGAAGGCAGTTCTGAGACATGCTGCAACGTGGATGAACCTTGAAGACATAATGTTAGATAAAATAAATCAACACAGAAGGACAAGTCTTGAATGACCTCACTTAGATGAAATAATTAGAATGTACAAATTCATAGAGTCAGAAATTAGAATACTGGTTACCACGGGCAAGAGTCAGGAAATGGAGAGTTAATGCTTAACTGGTACAGAGCTTCTGTTTGGGGTAATGGATGGTGTTGATGGTAGTACAACACTGTGAATGTGATTAACACCACTGAACCGTATACTTGAAAGTGGTTAAAACGGGATATTTTACATTGTATATATGCCACCACAGTAAAATATTTAAAAATAACACCATGTAACTGCAAAACACAGAGAACCCTACCTAATGTAATCCATGGACTACAGTTAATAATAAAATTATACGGGAAACGGACTTTGGCCCAGTGGTTAGGGCATCCGTCTACCATATGGGAGGTCCGCGGTTCAAACCCCGGGCCTCCTTGACCCGTGTGGAGCTGGCCATGCGCAGTGCTGATGCGCGCAAGGAGTGCCGTGCTACGCAAGGGTGTCCCCCGCGTAGGGGAGCCCCACGCGCAAGGAGTGCGCCAGTGAGGAAAGCCGCCCAGCGTGAAAAGAAAGAGCAGCCTGCCCAGGAATGGCGCCGCCCACACTTCCCGTGCCGCTGACGACAACAGAAGCGGACAAAGAAACAAGACGCAGCAAATAGACACCAAGAACAGACAACCAGGGGAGGGGGGGAAATTAAATAAATAAATAAACCTTTAGAAAATAATAATAATATAATTATAGTAATTATTAGTTCATTATTTTAACAAAATGCTAATAATAGGGAAAACTGGGGAGGGATAAATGGGAACTCTGTACTTCTGCATGGTTTTTCTGTAAACCTACAACTGCTCTAAAAACAGCAGCCCCAACAACAGAATGAAATAATACAGAGAGAATCTGTATATCCTTTACCCAGTTTCTTCCAATGGTAACATCTTGCAAAACTCGAATACAATATTACAATCAGGATATTGACATTGATACAGTCACGGTACAGAAAATTTCCATCACTACAAAGATACCTCATGTTGCCTTTTGAGAGCTATGCCTGCCCCCTCCTTAACACCTGGCACCCAATCCCAATACTCTTTCTCCATTTCTATAATTTCGTCATTTCAAGAATGTTATATAAATACAATCATACAGTATGTAACTTGTAAGGATTAGCTTTTTCCCCTTGGCATAATTCTCTGGAGATTTATGCAGGTTGTTGTGTGCATCAATAGTTCATTTAAATTATACAATTAGACAGTTTTTGGTGTATTCACAGAGTTGAGCAACTATCACCACAATCAACTTTAGAACATTTTTATCATCCCCCAAAGAAATCTCATACCTTAAGCCATACCCCTAAATCCCCTTACTCCTCCTAGCCATAGGGAATTGCTAATCTACTTTCTGTCTCTATAGATTTGCCTATTCTGGACATCTCATATAGACGGAGTCATATAAAATATGGTATCACTTATTTTATATGACAAATACATTCACTTGGCCTAATGTTTTCCATGTTCATCCATGTGGTACCATTTATCACTACTTCATTCATTTTATGGATGAATAATATTCCATTGTACAAATATCCAATATTTTGTTGGGGAGTGAATGCAGCTCAAGTGGTTGAACCCTTAATTTCTGATTCTGACTTCAGTGTACTTTCTCCTACATAGCATCTGATTTAGGCTAAACATAATCTGAATTGGCGGCTCTCCTTACGGGGCGCACTCCAGGCGCATGGCTCTCCCCTACTCCGGGGACACCCCTGCATGGCAGGGCACTCCTTGCACACATCAGCACTGCGCATGAGCCAGCTCCACATGGGTCAAGGAGGACCGGGGTTTGAACCTTGGACCTCCCGTGTGGTAGACGGACGCCCTAACCACTGGACCAAGTCTGCTTCCTTCTAATCCATATTTTATTCTTACATCCTGTGGACCCTGGGATGGTGATGTCCACTCCACCTCTAAATCGAAAGGGGCCTTAGATCCCACATGGCTGATGAATGCAACTCAGTTGGTGATAAATTCTTAGTTTTTGTTTATCTGAAAATGTCTTAATTTCTTCTTCATTCTTGAAGCAAATTTTCTCTAGATCTATAATTCTGGCTTGATAGTTTTCTTACACCTCTCTCAACACTTTAAAGATGTTTTGCCACTGTCTTGTCTTTTTTTAAAAATGAGAAGTCTATATTCATTCAGATTATTGTTCCCTGGTATGTGATAGGTCATTTTTCTATGAACGTTTGAAAGATTACCTCTTTATCATTGGTATTCAGTAGTTAGAGTATTGTGTGCCTATGTGTGATTTTCTTCATTTTATCCTACTTCAGTTTCACTGTCTTCTTTTTTTTTTTTTTTAAAGATTTATTTTTATTTATTTAATTCCCCTCCCCTACCCCGGTTGTCTGTTTTCTGTGTCTTTTTGCTGCGTCTTGTTTCTTTGTCCGCTTCTGTTGTCGTCAGCGGCACAGGAAGTGTGGGCGGCGCCATTCCTCGGCAGGCTGCTCCCTCCTTCGCGCTGGGCGGCTCTCCTTATGGGTGCACTCCTTGCGCGTGGGGCTCCCCTACGCGGGGGACACCCCTGTGTAGCACGGCACTCCTTGCGCGCATCAGCACTGCGCATGGGCCAGCTCCACACGGGTCAAGGAGGCCCGGGGCTTGAACCGCAGACCTCCCATGTGGTAGACGGACGCCCTAACCACTGGGCCAAAGTCCGTTTCCTCAATGTCTTCTTGACCTTAGAAAAATATCCCTCACCAAACTTGGGAAATTGTTTACCATTATTTCTCTGAGTTTTTTTGCCTGATTCTTCCCCCATTGAATTCCCTTGACACCTTTGTTGAATATAAAAATTAACCATAAATATGTGGACTTATTTCTGAACTCCGTTCGTTTCCAATGATAAATTTGTCTTTCTTACAAAACAACTCTGCTGTTTTTTGGTAAGAGCTTTACAAGTATGCTGTTTTGGTATTTGTATATCTGGGTCTTTTAAAGTATGCTGTTTGAAATCAGGTAGTGTAAGTTCTTCAGCTTTGTTCTTGGTTTTCAAAATTGTTCTATTATAGATGTAAATTTTAGAACCAGTCATCAATTTCTATAAAAAGCCTGTTGGGATTTTGACTGGAATTGGTTGAATCTATAGGTAAATTTGAGAAGAATTGACATCTTCACAATATTGAGTCTTCTAATCCATTAACATGGTATAGTTCTCTATTTATTAGATCCTCTTTAATTTCTCTCTATAGTGTTTTGTAATTTTCAATACAGAGTCTTGCGTATCTTTATTTAATTTATCCCTAAGCATTTTTGGGGGGTATATAGGAATCCCCTATATTTTAAAAATGAATTTATTGAAGTATATCACGCATACATAAACATATATAAACAATAACTCTATAGTAATAGTTGTGAACTTACAAGACAAACATATATAACATCATACAGGACTCTCATAACTCACCCTACCACCAATAACTTGCATTGCTATTAAACTTTTTAAACTAATGATTTAAGAGAATTGTCAAAATATTACTCCTAACCAAAGTATTTTCTCCCAACCAACCCTATTATTATCTTTATATCATTTGTATATGAGCATACATAAACAATTAAGTGTATAGTATAAGTTGTGAACTTACAAAGTAGACACGCATAACATCATACAGGGGTCCTATACATCAACCCTCCACCAACACCTGCATTGTTGTGAGACATTTGTTATAAATCATGAAAGAATACTGTCAAAATCCTACTACTAATCATAGTCCTTATTTTACATTTGGTGTGTTTTCCCCCCAACCCATCCTATTATTATTTTTAAATTATATTTTTTATGACAGAAGTTGAAAATTTATGAAATAATCATGCACATGTGAAGAATTCCCAAACAACACCCCTCCATCAACACACCACACTGTGGTGGAACATTTGCTACAAATAAGATAATATCATCTGATTGTTACCATGTCCGTAGTGTACATGTGGCTCCCATTTTCCATACTGCCTCATTATCAACACAGTACATCTTTTGCATAGATGCAATAATATTATATTATTACTACTAAGCACAGTCCATAAGTCACTCCAGCTGTATTTTTCCCATGCTTCTCCACATTCCCAACAGCCTGCAGTAGTGATGTACATTTGCTCTAGCTCACAAAGGACACTCTTGCATCTGTATCATCAACTACAATTATCATTCACCTCTTGGTTTACTGTGCTATTCAGTTCCTACATTATTCTCTAGCATTCTGTCACCTGGCATTTACATCTCTAGACTATCATTACTACCATTTCCAGCCATATCCCCATTTATAAACTAGCTGTTACTCAATACGTGTTACCATCCACTCTATACATTTCCAGACCTTTACAGCAAAGCTAATTAAAAACTTCTACATACATTAAACATCAGTAGTCCATCTCAGTCCTCCTCTTATCTCTTTTAAGAATTGACACCTACCACCAGGTCTTGAAGATATTTTCCTATAATTTCTTCCAGAAGTTTTGTGGTTCTTGTTTTTATTTTTAGGCTTTTGATCCATTTTGAGTTAATTTTTAGATAAGGTGTGAGATAGGGGTCCTCTTTCCTACTTTTGGCTAAGGATACCCAATTCTTTCAGCACCATTTTTTTGCATGGACTGTTCTGCCCAAGCTGTGTGGGTTTGATAGGCTAGTCAAAAATCACTTCTCCATAAACATGAGGGTCTGTTTCTGAACCATAAGTCTGGTTCCATTAATCTATGTGTCCGTCTTTATGCCAGTACCATGCTGTTTTTATGACTATAGCTAGGTAATATGATTTAAAGTCTGAAGATGCGGGTTCGCTTTTCCTTTTTATGATGTTTCTGGTTATTCAGGAACCCTTACCCTTCCAAATAAATTTGATGATCATGTTTTCAATTTTTTAAAATGCTGGTGAAATTTTTATCGGGATTGTATTGAATCTATATATTAATTTTAGTAGAATTGACATTTTTTTTCCGAAATGAAATTTATTTGAAAGGTTAAGGGGCCCCGAATAGCCAAAAATGTCTTTACAAAAGAAGAATGAATTTGGGAGACACTCACTTCTTGATTTCAAAGCATATTATTTAGCTAAAGTGGTTAAAACAGCATGGTACTGCCATGAAGACATATACATTGATCAATGGAACTGAATTGAGAACTTAGAAATAGACCCTCACATCTATAGTCAAGTATATATATATTTTTTCTTCTTTATTTTCTTTTAAATGTTACATTAAAAAAATATGAGGTCCCCACATACCCCCCATCCCACCCACCCCGCCCCTCCCACATCAACAACCTCTTCTATCATTACGGCACATCCACTGCACCTGGCGAATACATTCTGGAGCACCGCTGCACCACATGGACAGTGGTCCACATTGTAATCCACTTCTTAATTATATTTAGACTTCAAATCCATGAGCATGGATTGTTCTTTCTGTTATTTAGGCCTTTTTTTTAATTTTAAAAATTTATTTCTCTCCCCTTCCCCGCCGCCCCCCCCCCAGGTGTCTGCTCTCTGTTTGCTGTGTGTTCTGTGTCAGCGGCACCCAGAATCTGTGTCTCATTTGGTTGCATCATCTTGCTGTGTCAGCTCTCCATGTGTGTGGCACCACTCTTGGGCAGGCTGCACTTTTTTGTGCTGGGCGGCTCTTCTTACGGGGAGCACTCCTTGCACGTGGGCCTGCTCATCACATGGGTCAGGAGGCTCTGGGTTTGAACCTTGGACCTCCTATGTGGTAGGCGGATGCCCTATCCATTGGGCCAAATCCACTTCCCTTATTTAGGCCTTTTAAAATTTCTTTTAACTTTGAGTTGCAGTTTTCTGAATACAAGTGCTTTACATTATTGGTTAAGTTTATTCCTGACTATTTGAGTTTTATCTGTCATATTTTATTTCCACCACTCTTTTGACACTTCTAGTTACTTTTATTGATATAATTTTCATTTCTAGAATCTTTCCAGGCCTCTCCCTCCTGTCTTTTCTTTTCAGGCTGTAGCACACCCTTTAGTGTTTCCTGAAAATCTGGTCTCTTGCTTAGACATTCTCTCAGTTTCTTGTTTATCTGTGAATATTCTAAACTCACTCTCATTTATTTTTATTTTTATTGAAGTATATCATTCACACATGAACACACATAAACAACAAGTATATGGTAAAGATTGCAAACTTACAAAATAAACATATATAGCATCACACAGGGGTCTCATACATCACCCCTCCACCAACTCTTTGCATTGGTGTGAAACATTTGTTACAAACTATGCAAGAGCATCATCGAAATACTACTACCAATTTTATTCCTTATCTTACATTTGGTGTATTTTCCCCCCAACCCACACTATTTTAAAAAAATATATATTTTGTTATAGATATTGTGAACTTGAAAAACATTCATACAGATGTGTAGATTTCCCATACTACTCCACACCCTGGTGGAATATTTGTTACAGATTATGAGATAATATCATCAGACTATTACCACGAATCATGGTCTATAGCATACATTTGGCACACTTTTTTTCCATTCACCTCCATTATCAACACAGTACAGCTTGGCATTGATGCAAGAATATTATAGTATTCCTGTTAACTGCAGTCTATAGGTCACACCAATTGTAGTTTTCCCATGTTTCTCCATATTCTCATCACCCTGCAATAGTGATGTACATCTGCTCTAGCTCACAGAAGGACTCTCTTGCATTTGTACCCTTAACCACGATTCTCAACTGCCTCTGGGTTCACTGTGTTATTCAGTCCCTAGATTATTTTTTAGCTTTCTTTCTATTGACATTTACTTCCCCAGACTACCTTTTTCAGCCACAATCCCATTTATAAACCAGTTGCTACTCACTATAATGTGTTACTATCAACTCTAGCCATCTCCACACTTTTACAGTCAAGTTAATTAAAACTTCTACATACATTAAGCATCCATAGCTCTTCTCAACCCTCCTCTTATCTCATTACCTATACTCTAGGTTTTAATTCCATGTGTTTATTATTTGTATTTAGTTTATATTAATGAGACCATGCAATATTCGTCCTTTTGTGTCTGGCTTACTTTGCTTAGTATAATGTCTTCAAGACTCATCCATGTTATCACATATGTCCCAAATCCATTTCTTCTTATTGCAGCATAGTATTCCATCGTATGTATATACCACATTTTATTTACCCATTCATTGGTGGATGGACACTTGGGTTGTTTCCATCTTTTGGCCATTGTGAACAATGCTGCTATGAACATTGGTGTGCAGATGTCTGTTTGTGTCATAGTTTTTAGTTCTTCTGAATATATTCCTAGCAGAGGAATTGCTGGATTATATGTCAGTTCTATATTTAGCTTCCTGAGGAACTGTCAAACTGTCCTCCACAGAGCCTGCACCATTTTACTCCCACCAACAGTGAAGGAGTGTTCCTATTTCTCCACATCCTATGCAGCACTTATTGTTGTCTTTTTAATTATGGCCATTCTATGTGGTGTTAGATGATATCTCATTATTGTTTTACTTTGCATTTCCCTAATAGCTAGTGATATGGAACATTTTTTTCATGTGCTTTTTGGCCATTTGTATTTCGTCTTTGGAGAAATGTCTAAATCTTTTGCCCATTTTTTTTTTAATTTTTTTATTTTTTATTGACTTTGTAATAATATTACATTAAAAATATATATGTGAGGTCCCATTCAACCCCCCCCCCCAACAACACTCGTTCCCATCATCATGACACATCCATTGGATTTGGTAAGTACATCTTTGGGCACCTCTGCACCTCATATACATTGGTTCACATCATGGCCCATACTCTCCTCTATTCCATCATGTAGGCCCTGTGAGGATTTACAATGTCCGGTGATTACCTCTGAAGCACCATCCAGGGCAGCTCCATGTCCCGAAGACGCCTCCACCTCTCATCTCTTCCTGCCTTTCCCCATACCCTTTGTCCATTATGTCCACTTTTCCCAATCCAATGCCACCTCTTCTATGTGGACACTGGATTGGTTGTGTTGGATTGCTTGCTCTTTTATTGTTGAGTTGTATGATCTCTTTATATAGAATGGAAATCAAACCCTAATCAGATAAGTGGTTTCAAAATACTTTCTCCCATTGACTGGATTTCATTTTCACCTTTTTTTTAATTTTTAAATTCATTTTGTAAAAATATTACATTAAAAAAATATGAAGTCCCATTCAACCCCACCACCCCCACCCCACCACTCCCCCCACACCAACACTCTCTCCCATCATCATGACATATCCATTGCATTTGGTAAGTATATCTCTGGGCATCGCTGCACCTCATGGTCAGTGGTCCACATCATAGCCCACACTCTCCCACGTTCCATCCAGTGGGCCTTGGGAGAATCTACAATGTCCAGTAATTGTCCCTGAAGCACCACCCAGGACAACTCCAAGTCCCAAAAAAGCCTCCACATCTCATCTTTTCCTCCCATTCCCCACACCCATCAGCCACCATGGCCACTTTTCCCACACCAATGCCACATTTTCTTTGTGGACCTTGGATTGGTTGTGTCCATTGCACCTCTATGTCAAGAGGAGGCTTAGATTCCACATGGATACTGGATGCAATCCTCCTGCTTTCAGTTGTAGGCACTCTAGGCTCCATGGTGTGGTGGTTGACATTCTTCAACTCCATGTTAGCTGAGTGGGGTAAGTCCAATAAATCAGAGTGTAGGAGTTGAAGTCTGTTGAGGCTCAGGACGTGGCTATCATACTGTCAGTCCAGAGATTCAAATCCCCTAAATATATCTTAAACCCCAGCACCAACTACAATTCCAGTAAAGTAGCATGAAAGCCTCGTGAGAAGAGATCCCATCTGTGTCCAGCTCCATCACGCAGAAACACCAGCTCCAAAGAAGGGCCAACTGACATGGCAGTGAACCCCATCTGCCATGACCATAGAACCTGTGGGTCTCTTTAGCCCTCAAAAGAACCAATACCTGGGGTTGTATCTACTTCATCTGTCTCCGAGACTCTGCTCAGGTGTGCATAAGGGCAATCCTTCTGACATCCTCCAGACTCTTTTTTAGAGACTCATAACCATATAAACTCATTTGTCCTTTCCATTTCCCCCTTAATTTAGGTCAAACAGCATTTTTAACTCCTGTTATTATATGTAGACAGGGATATTCTGCTGGTCCGCGTTGAACCTTTAATTCAAGGTCATTTTCTAGTTGCATCATCAGTTGGTACTTGGTAGTGATCCCTCGGTGCCAGGGAGGCTCATCCCCGGTTGTCATGTCCCACACTGGGGGGAAGGCATTGCATTTACATGCTGAGTTTGGCTTCGAGACTGGCCACATTTGAGTAACATGAAGGCTGTCAGGAGGAAACTCCTAGACACAGTGCTGCAGTAGGCCTTGTTCTTATTTCAGGCATATAGGCTCACAAGCATAGTCATTAGTATCAGGGGCTCACTGTTGGACCCTCATTCCTTCCTGGTTCTTACCTTTGCACCTGGGGGACTGCCGCTGCTCCCCTAGGGACCATGACAGAGCACCCCCGGCCAGGAACCCAGTACCCCCACAGCTGTTGTTTTTAATTGTTTCTACTATGAGTATATCCAAACATTACCATGCACCCTGGACATATGCCCTGTATAACTCCCTGTCAACCATATATCACCTGTCAATAACATCCTATACCAGTATTCCTCCGCTGCCATTGTTGAACCACTCTGTGATCCAAAACTTCCTGAAAAGTGAAGCCCAATATAATGTCAGGATCCCTTACTAGTAAAATGGAATATAGCGATGGGTTTAAAGGTAAGATATAGAATACTTATTGATTTGGAAAAATTGTACATCCTATCTTTTTCTTTTCTTTTTTCCTAATTATTGAGCTTCTCTTCACAAGAGCCCTAGATCACAGTAATTCATATATACAATATACAGTACTCCCACACATCTACCAGAAAACCTTTTCCCTTCCACAGCGATATTCTTATAACTTATTCATATCATATTTACTTAAACTGATGTACAGACTCTGAGACAATAGCTTTCAAACAAGGTGACATCTGTGCTTACATTGTGGTCCATACTTTAGGATATACAGTTTTCTAAATTTTTAGTTATCCTATGTTTTACATTATGGTTTACATTATTAGTCTGTCATCCCCTATATGTTTTTGGTGTAATATTACATGTTTTATATCCATCCTTGTGTACTCTCGTGAAACTCCTCTCTTGCCCCCACATTTACCTCGGTTCCATCCATTCAACATCCATTTTCCCCTCCCCTTGGGGCCCACAGTGACAGCCAACCTCCATTTCCCGAGGAGCCACATCCAGAGATACTTGCAACAGTGTTCAGGGCCTGACTTGCTCAACTGCCCTAATGCCCTGGGAGCCACCCTTTCTCTTGAGAGATACAGTTCCCTCTGTTTGATGGCATTAGTCCTCCCCAGGATGTGGGTCCACCCCCACTCTCACTACTTGGGTCTCTACCCAATGGTACAACCCACTCTGGCAAAATTAGCATTCAGACATTCCCCAGGAGTCCGTCCCGCATCAGACCATCCCCTCCGAGCATCCTAAACAGGTAACCCTCCTAATTATATTTTGATACGATTTTCTCAGCATTTTACTCTCAACCAACACCTGACACTCTCCTATGTTCATATGTTGCCCCTCCCTCCCCCCAATTTTTGGGCAATATTACCCATCCGCCCAGCCCCAGCCCCCCTCAAACCCGCAAAGTCCCACCCAAAGGCAACCCCTTGCCCCCATTTTATCTCTTCTTTGTGCTCATACTTACCGCCAGCTCATCATAGATTCCACCCCTGCAGGCGTCGGCTCACATCCTTCCTCCAACCCCCGATTTCCTGTAAGCCTATCTTCCAGTCTCTAGCTCTCTGAGGCAGCTTGCTTATTTCATATCATTGAGGTCATGTAGTATTTGTCCTTCAATGCCTAGGTTGCTTCACTCAACATAAGGTTCTCAAGATTCATCCATGTTATCACGTGTGTTTGTAGTGTATTTGTTCTTACAGCCGAGTAGTATTCCATTGTGTGTATATACCACATTTTATTGATCCACTTGTCTGTTGATGGGCATTTGGGTTGATTCCAACTTTTGGCGATAGTGAACAATGCTGCTATGAACATTGGTGTACATATATCGGTTTGTGTCCTTGTTTTCAGTTCTGCTGGGTATATACCCAGCAGTGGTATTGCTGGGTCATATGGCAAATCTATGGTTGGTTTTTTGAGAAACCGCCAAACTGTCCTCCAGAATGGTTAGATCCTTCTGCATTCCCACCAGCAGTGGATGAGTGTTCCCCTTTCTTCACATCCTCTCCAGCATTTGTATTCTTCTGTTTTTTCATAGCTGCCAATCTTATGGTAGTAAGATGGTATCTCATTGTAGTTTTGATTTGCATTTCCCTGATAGCTAGAGATTTGGAGCATTTTTTCATGTGCTTTTTAGCCATTTGTATTTCTTCTGTGGAGAAGTGTCTGTTTAAATCTTTTTCTCATTTTTTAAATGAGTTGTTTATCTTTTTATTTTCAAGATATACGAGTTCTTTATATATGCAAGTTAAAAGTCTCTTATCAGATATATGGTTGCCAAATATTTTCTCCCATTTTGTGGGTTCCCTTTTTACTTTCTTGACAAACTCCTTTGAGGTGCAGAAGGCTTTAATTTTGAGGAAGTCCCATTTATCTATTTGTTCTTTTGCTGCTCGTGCTTTTGGTGTGATATTCATGAATCCATTTCCTATTACAAGGTCCTGTAGATGTTTCCCTACACTGCTTTCCAAGATCTTTATGGTCTTGGCTCTTATATTTAGGTCTTTGATCCATCTTGAGTTGATCTTTGTATAAGGTGTGAGATGGTAATCCTCTTTCATTCTTCTACATATGGATATCCAGTTCTCCAGGCACCATTTGTTGAATAGGCCATTCTCTCCCAGTTGAGAGGGTTTGGTGGCTTTATCGAATATTATATGGCTATATATATGAGGTTCTATATCAGAACTTTCAATTCGATTCCATTGGTCTGTGTGTCTCTCCTTATGCCAATACCATGCTGTTTTCACTACTGTAGCTTCATTTTCACCTTCTTGATGAAGTCCTTTGAATCACAGAAATGTTTAAGTTTGAGGAGGTCCCATTTATCCATGTTTTCTTTTGTTGCTCGTAGTTTTGGTGTAAGGTTTAAGAATCCACCACCTACCACCAGGTCTTGAAGATGTTTCCCTATGTTTTCTTCTAGGAGTTTTATTGTACTTCCTTCAATCCATTTTGAGTTAATTTTTGTGTAAGGTGTGAGATAGGGATCTTCTTTCTTTCTTTTGGCCATGGATATCCAGTTCTCCCAACACCATTTGTTGAATAAACTGTTCTGTCCCAACTGAGAGGGATTGACAGGCTTGTCAAAAATCACTTGGCCTTAGATGTGAGGGTGTGTTTCTGAACCATCAATTCGGTTCCATTGGTCTCTGTGTCTATATTTATGCCAATTCTATGTTGTTGTTTTTTTACCACTGTAGCTAGGTAATATGATTTAAAGTCTGGAAGTGAGAGTCCTCCAACTTCACTTTTACTTTTTAAGATGTTTCTGGTTATTCAGGGCCTCCTACCCTTCCAGATAAATTTGATAATTGTGTTTTCCCTTTGCTTAAAAATGCTGGTGGAATTTTTATTGGGATTGCCTTGAATCTGTATATCAATCTGGGTAGAATTGACATCATAATGATATTTGGTCTTCCAATCCATGAGCATGGACTGTTCTTCCAATTATTTAGGTCTTTTTAAATTTCTTTTAGCAATGCATTATAGTTTTCTGAATACAGGTGCTTTGCATCCTTGGTTAAGTTTATTCCTAAATATTTGATTCTTTTAGTTCCTATTGTAAATGGAATTTTTTTTCTGACTTCCTCCTCAGATTGCACACTATTAGTGTATAGAAACACCATTGATGTTTGCATATTGATATTCTTGTATCCTGACAGTCTACTGAAATAATTTATTAGCTCTAGCAGCTTTATTGTAGATTTTTCAGGACTTTCTAGATATACAAGCTTACCATCTGTGAATAGTGAAAGTTTAAATTTTTTTCTTTCCAATTTGGATGCCTTTTATTTCTTTTTCTTGCCTGATTGCTCTAGCTAGAACCTTTAGCACTATATTGAACAACAGTGGTGACAGTGGGCACCCCTGTCTTGTCCCTGATCTCAATGGGAATGCTTTCAGTCTTTCACCATTGAGTAAAATGTTAGCTGTAGGTTTTTCATATATGGCCTTTATCATGTTGAGAAAGTTTCCTTCAATTCCTATTTTTTGTACTATTTTTATCAAGAAAGGATGCTGTATTTTGTCAAATGCCTTTTCTGCATCAATTGATAAGATCACATGATTTTTCTTCTTTGATTTATTAATGTGATGTATTATGTGATTAATTTTCTTCTGTTGAGCCAGCCTTGCATGCCTGGAATAAAACCCACTTGATCATGATGGATAGTTCTTTTAATGTGTTGTTTGTTTTGATTAGCAAGTATTTTATTGAGGATTTTTGCATCTGTATTCATTAGAGAAATGGGTTTGTAACTTTCTTTTTTGTAATATCTTTATCTGACTTTGGTATTAGGGTAATACTGGCTTCATAGAATGCGTTTGGTAGTGTTCCTTTTTGTTCAATTTTTTGGTAGAGCTTGAGTAATATTGATATTAAATCTTCTTTGAATGCTTGGTAGAACTCACCTGTGAAACCGTCTGGTCCTGGACTTTTCATTTTGGGGAGCTGTTTGATGACTGTTTCAATCTCTTTCCTTGTGATTGGTTTGTTGAGGTCTTCTATTTCTTCTAGCATCAGTGTAGGTTTTTTGTACAGTCCTAGGAATTTTTCCATTTCATCTACATTGTCTAGTTTTTTAGCATAAAGTTGTTCATAGTATCCTCTTATGATCTCTCTTATTTCTGTGGGGTCAGTAGTAATTTTCCCCTTTTCATTTTTTATTTCATTTATTTGCATCTTCTCTCTTTTTTTCTTAGTCTAGCTAAGTGTTTGTCAATTATGTTAATCTTCTTGAAGAACCAACTTTTGGTTTTGTTAATTCTCTCCTTTTTTTTTTGTTCTCAATTTCATTTATTTTTGTTCTGATCTTTGTCATTTCATTCCTTCTACTTACTTTGGGATTAGTTTGCTGTTCTTTTTCTAGTTTCTCCAGCTGTGTAGTTAGGTCATTGATTTTAGCTCCTTTTTCTTATTTATTTATTTATTTATTTATTTTTTCAAACAGAATGTCTCACATATTTATTACTGAACCAATTTACTTATGCCAAAGCATTAAAAAAAACAAAAATAACTTTTTCTTCCAATAAAGTCCAACTGTTAGGAAAGAAAGGGTCTCCTTCAACAAGATGTAAGTGAACTCATTACAGCATAGACATGTGAGTTATTACATGTGCGATTCCTTACAGACCCAGCTTGGTTCTTCTCCAATGTCTTCTCTTGGAGTTGTACCTGATTTTATTGCCAGTTTTCATTCAAATCCATTGAGGAATGGGACGATTTTGTTTTTGTTTCTTGGCCAGGAATCGCTTGATTCTAAAAGTCTTATGAGAAGACATGGTGAAGCTTGAAGTCAAATGCACACACAATGGTGGACGAAGAGAGAGAAAGAGAGGGAAGCGACCAGGCCCTTTTTCTCTTTTAATGTAAGCATTGAGGGCTATAAATTTTCCTCTCAACACTGCCTTCACAGCATCCCATAGCTTCTGATATGTTGTATTCTCATTGTCATTTGTCTTGAGATATTTATTGATTTCTCTTGAAATATCTTCTTTGACTCACTGATTATTTAAGAGTGTGTTATTTAGTCTCCATATATATGTGAATTTTCCCTTTTTTTGCTGCTTGTTAAATTCCAACTTTAATCCATCATGATTAGAGAAAGTGCTTTGTATAATTTTTATTTTGTTGAGCTTATTGAGATCTGCTTTTTGACCCAGCATATGGTCTATCCTGGAGAAAGATCCATAAGCACTTGAAAAGAATGTATATCTTGCTGTTTTGGGGTGCAATGTTCTGTATATGTCTATTGGGTTTAGTCCATTTATCATGTTACTCAAGTTCCCTGTTTCTTTATTGATCTTCTGCCCACGTGTTCTGTCCAATGCTGAGAGTGGTGTATTGAAGTCTCTGACTATTGTTGTAGAGATGTCTATTTCTCCCTTCAGTTTAGCCAGTGTTTTCCACATGTATCTTGGAGCATCCTGGTTAGGTACATATATATTTATGATTGTTATTTCTTCCTGGTGAATCATCCTTTATTAATATGTAATGTCCTGCCTTGTCTCTAATAACAGTTATGCTTTTAAAGTCTATATCATCTGATATAAATATAGCTACCCCAGCTATTTTTGGGTTACTGCATGCATGGAATATCTTTTTCCAACCTTTCACTTTCAATTTATTGGTGTCTTAGTATCCTTAATCTCATTAGCCATATCATTGAATTTATTAAGGAGTTTTGTTTGAACACATACGACTAGTTCTCTTAACTCCTTTATGTCATCTGGAGGCTTATCTTGTTTCTTTAACTAGGCCATATCTTCCTGCGTCTTGGAATGGATTGTAATTTTTTGTTGTTGTCTTGGTATCTGGCTTACTAGATGTATTATTCTGGCACATTTTCTCTCTTTACTGTGTCAAATTACAGACCCATTTATCTCTTTACTGTGGAGGCTCAAGGTGCCCCATTGCCTCAGGGACTGATGAAGCTTCTCCCAATTTTCTCCTTTGCCAGGTGTAGGGACAGAGCCACAGCCATGTTTAATAAACTAAGTTGTGCAGGCTTAATCTGTAATCGCCCAGAGAGACTGATGAAGCTTCACACCCTTTCCCCCCTGTCTGGGGTAGGATGGAGCTGCAGGTGTGGGCAGCAATCTATGCAGTGTGGGTCCAAAATGACTGCAGTTGCCCTGGTAGATTTCCGACTATTCAGTGTGCGCAGGCTGAATGTACCTTCAGTCACCTGGAGAGCCTGGTGCAGGGCCTGCCAGTTTCCTTTCTGCTAGTGGTGGTGCTAAATCCTAGGCTAAGCCTGCAATCCTATCTGGGTAGAAAGAAACCAGTTCTTACCACCACTGTGATTTTCAATCAGCCTGGCTTCCCCTCATGCCAGGGGTGGAGTCAAAATGGCAGCTACTGGCTTCTTTCCAACCTGAACTGGTTCAAATTTCAGCTGTTTTTAGAGTTATACTTTAGCAAACTGAATTACTAATCAGTAGCTGAAATTGGTGGCAAGCAGTCTCTTCTTCCCCTGTTTTTAGGAAATGGAACTTCCAATACTAGCCACAGACTAGCTCCTGAGGCAGTTGTGCCATCATAGTAGGATGACTAGCTCCCGCAGCATGGCCTGTTTCCCCAGAGAGGCTGGTGCAGGCCCCCTCAGCTTCCTCGCTGCTGGAGGTGGGTCTGTGGCTTATGCTAGAGCTGCAATCCAATTTGGATGGAAAGAAGCTGGTCCCTATCATCACTGTGATTTTCAGTCTTCTCCACTTCCCCTTATGCTGGGGGCAGAGTTATAATGGTGGCCACCGACCTCTTTCTGACTTGGACAGGGTCAAACTTTAGCTGTTCTTAGATTATACTTTAGCCAGCCGAATTTACTAATCAGTAGCTGAAGCTGGTGCCTAACTGTCTCTTCCTCCCCTGTACTTGGGAAGTAGAGCTTCCAATTCCAGCCACAGAATAGCTCTCGAGGTGGATTGTGCTACCAGGGGAGGATGGGCACTGGCTTCCACAGCATGGAGTGCTCTACTCACGAATCCTCTCTGCAGATGGGCAGTCTCCTCCATCCATTCTTTCAAGGATGTTGCAGGATGCTCTTCTGGTCCCCTGGAGCCCCCAAACAGGTGCTTTAGATAGCTCTGGGTGATTACTAACTGCCCTGTAGCATGAACTGACTCTAGGAGCTCCTTACTCTGCTGCCATCCTGCTGGTTGTCTGGGTCTGTTAATTTCATTGATCTTCTGAAAGAACCAGCTTTTGGTTTGGTTGATTTTCTGTATTTTTTCCCCTCAATTTCATTTATTTCTGGTTTAATCTTTATTATTTCTTTCCTTCTGTTTGCTTTGGGATTGTTTCACTGTTCTTTTTTTTTTAGTTTCTACAGTTGTTCAGTTAGGTCTTGATTTTAGCTCTTCTTTTTAAATATAGGCATTTAGGGCTATAAATTTCTTCTCAGCATTGCCTTCATTGTATCCCATATGTTTTGATAAGTTATTTCTCATTTTCATTCATCTTAATATATTTACTAGTATGTCTTACAATTTCTTCTGTGACCCACTGATTGTTTAAGTGTGTGTTGTTTAGCCTCCACACATTTGTGAATTTTCCCCTTCCCTGTGTATTATTGATTTCCAGTTTCATTCCATTTTTATATTTTATATTTTTATATTTATTGGGATCTTCTTTGTGACCCAACTTGTGGCATATCCTGGAGCAAGATCCATGAGCACTTGAGAAGAATGTATAATCTGCTAATTTGGGATGCAATGTTCTGTATGTGTCTGTTAGGTCTAGCTCATTTATCATATTGTTCTGGTTCTCTGTTTCCTTGTTGGTTTTCTGTCTCATTCTTTATAATGATGTGAGTGGTGTGTTGAAGTCTCCAACTATTATTGTAGAGATCTCTATTTCTCCCTTCAGTTTTGCCAGTTTGCCTCATGTATTTTGGGGCACCCTGGTTAGGTACATAGATATTTATTACTGTTACATCTTCCTGGTGGATTTTCCCTTTAAGAAATATGTAATGGACTTCTGTATCTCTTATAACTTTTTTGAGTTTAAAGTCTATTTTATCTGATATTAGTATAGCCATCCCTGATCTTTTTTGATTCCTGTTTGCATGGAATATCTTTTTACAACCTTTCGCTTTCAGCCAATTTGTATCCCTGGATCTAAGGTGAGTCTCTCGTAGACAGCATTGTATCCCTGGATCTAAGGTGAGTGTCTTGTAGGCAGCATATGGATGGCTTATTTTTAAAAAATCCATTCTGTCAGCTGTATCTTTCAATTGGGAGTTTAATCTATTCACAGTCTATGATATTACTGTAAATGCATTATTTACTCCAGCATTTTATTCTTTGGCTTTCATATTCGTGTCTTATTTTCATATGCCTTTTTTTTAAGTGCTGAAATTTCACAATTTATTGACATACCAACAATTGGACATACTTTAAAAAAAGTACAAAAGTGACATTAGAAATTTTTTTGGAGGAAAAGTATATTGTCTAATAGCAAAGAATTATGTATCTAGACAATGAATGGCACAAAACAGCATTAAAGAGGTACTCAGTTATCACCTGGAACTCACTGACTGAGTTATGAGATAGATTCTGTTTGAGAATCTGCTCCATCTGACAAGTAGACACCAACTAATGTCACAACAATCCCTGATAGATACATTTGAATATTTCTCACCGAAAGGAAAGTGTCTGAACTCTTTAAAACTTTTTCAAAATATACTCCTGCGAATCCTGAGCACAATACAGCAATAGCAATAGCACCAAACCCCAATAATGGATTCTGTTCCACCACAACTTTAGTAGCGTGGGTGGGGTTCCACTGTACAAGTGTGACTCCACCACACAGCATAAAAACTGAAATCAACTGTAATTGACTGAGTGTCCGGTTTAACATTAAAACAGTATATAGGGAAACGGACTTGGCCCAGTGGTTGGGGCGTCCGTCTACCACATGGGAGGTCCGCGGTTCAAAGCCTGGGCCTCCTTGACCCGTGTGGGGCTGGCCCATGCGCGGTGCTGATGCGCGCGGGGAGTGCCCTGCCACGCAGGGGTGTCCCCCGTGTAGGGGAGCCCCACACGCAAGGAGTGCGCCCGGTAAGGAGAGCCGCCCAGCGCGAAAGAAAGTGCAGCCTGCCCAGGAATGGTGCCACCCACACTTCCTGTGCTGCTGACAACAGAAGCGGACAAAGAAACGAGACGCAGCAAATGGACACTGAGAACAGACAACCGGGGGAGAGGGGGAATTAAATAAATAAATCTTTAAACAAACAAACCAACAAAAAAAAAACAGTATTATATAAAGCAGTAGAGGGAATCTTTTTTCTTTCCAATCATTTTTATTTATTTCTGCTCCCCCCCCACCATTGTGTGCTCTCTTATGTCCATTTGCTGTGTGTTCTTCTGTGTCCGCTTGTGTTCTCGGCAGCACCAGGAATCTGTGTCTTATTTTGTTGTATCATTTTGCTGCGTCATCTCTCCGTGTGTGTAGTGCCACTCCTGGGCAAACTGAGCTTTTTTTTTCACACGGGGCGGCTCTCCTTGCAGAACGCACTCCTTGTACATGGGGCTCCCCTATGTGGGGGATACCCCTGTGTGGCAAAGCACTCCTTGTGTGCAGCAGCACTGCACGTGGGCCAGCTCACCACACGGGCCAGGAGGCCCTGGGTTTGAACCCTTGACCTACTATGTGGTAGATGGATGCTCTAGCAGTTGAGCCACACCTGCTTCCCAGTACAGGGAATCTTTACTTAGTAGGTCATCTGGTACACTGCTGCATCCAGATTGCTAAGAGCTAGGAAAGCCATGTTGTTCTGAACAGCATACACTAACAATGGCATGCTTAACTTCATCAGTTCCTTGGGGCTCCCCAAGATATTTTCTCTTAAAGATGCCTTGAATCTACCCACACTACCAGTTTCTTTAGCCAAAATGCCCACACTTAGCAATAACTTTATAACTTTTGTGATACACACAGCTGTGGTTGAAAAGTAGAGTTCTTTGTACGATGTCCTTCTGGATCTTAAAGCTGTAGTATAAAGTGCAGCCATCAGGGTCATCACTGTCAAGCAGTATAACTTGAATAATAAACTGACATTCTCTCTTGGGGCTGCCATTGTTCCCCGACAGCCCAGTGTGGAACTTCATATGTCTTTTATTCTTTTGGTTATACTTTCTGATAGTCTTCCCTTCTACACTCGCCTCCAAACTTCTCTCTCCTGTCTTTTTCTTTCAGGCTATAAGGCTTCCTTTAGTGCTTCCTGCAAAGCTTGATTTTTTTTTTAATGAGCTCTCTTAGTTTTTGTTTATTTGTGAATATTTTAAACTCACCTTCAAGTTTGGAGGACATTTTTGCTGGATAAAGAATTCTCAGCTGGCTATTTTTCTTTTTCAGTATCTTAATTATATCATACGACTTCTCTCCTCCATGGTTTCTGAAGTGTTCTGAAGAGAAATCTGCACTAATTCTTACTGGGCATCCCTTTTGTGATGGTTTGCTTCTCCCTTGCTTCTCTCAGCTTTTTCTCTTTATCTTTGGTGTTTGACATTCTGAGTAGTATGTCTTGTTGTAGGTATATTCAGATTTTTTTTTTGGGTATATTCAGATTTATAATGATTGGGATACACTGTGCTTCTTGGACATGTAAATTCATTTCTTTCATGGGAGTTGGGAAATTTCCAGCCATTGTTTCCTCAAATACTCTTACTGTCCCCTTTCCCTTCTCTTCTTCTTCTGGAACTCTCTTGACACATATGTTGTTGTGATTCTTGTTATCATTCAACTCCCTGAGCCCCTGGTCAATTTTATTTCCATTTTTTCCTCTCTCTGTTCTTCTCTTTCTTCAATTTCAGCTGTTCTATTTTCTGCATCATTTATTCTTTCTTCTATCATTTCAAGTCTGCTGTTATATGCCTCTACTGTGTTTTTTTAAATTTATTTTATTTATTTATCCCCCCCCCCCCATCATTTGCACTCACTGTCTGCTCTTTGTGTCCATTTGTTGTGTGCTGTGTCTGCTTGTCTTCTCTTTAGGAGGCACCGGGAACCAAACCTGGGACCTCCCATGTGGGAGAGAGGCACTCAATCGCTTGAGCCACCTCAGCCCCATGGTTTGTTTGTCTCTTATTGTCTTTCCTCTTTGTTTCTCTTTGTTGCATCATCTTATTGTATCAGCTCACTGCATCTGCCCATCATGCTTGTTTTCTGTCTTGCTCGTCTTCTCCAGGAGGCACCAGGGACAGAACCTGGGACCTCTCATGTGCTGGTGGGCATACAATTGCTTGAGCCATATCTGCTTCCACACCTATTGTATCTTTCATTTCGTTAAACTCTGTTATTCTTCCGTTCAGGTTTTCAAATTCTTCTTTGTGCTCCTCAGTATTCCCCTGATGTCCTTTATCTCTTTAGCCATATTGCTTTTCAACCTGTTGATTTGATTTAGGAGATTGTATGAACTTCATTAATTAGTTGTCTCAAATTCTGTGTCTTAACAACCATTCTTTTTTTTTTTAAAGATTTATTTTTATTTATTTTAATTCCCCTCCCCTCCCCCAGTTGTCTGTTTTCTGTGTCTTTTTGCTGCGTCTTGTTTCTTTGTCCGCTTCTGTTGTCATCAGCGGCCCAGGAAGTGTGGGCGGCGCCATTCCTGGGCAGGCTGCTCCCTCCTTCGCGCTGGGCGGCTCTCCTTATGGGTGCACTCCTTGCGCGTGGGGCTCCCCTACACGGGGGACACCCCTGTGTGGCACGGCACTCCTTGCGCGCATCAGCACTGCGCATGGGCCAGCTCCACACGGGTCAAGGAGGCCCGGGGCTTGAACCGTGGGCCTCCCATGTGGTAGACGGACGCCCTAACCACTGGGCCAAAGTCCGTTTCCCTTAACAACCATTCTAAGGTCCACAGGATGGAGGAATAGAGTATGGATTAGAGTGGACTTACTGATGTTCTATTCATGAACTATTGAGATTAGTAGTCAAAGATAATGTGGCATTGGTGTGGAGAAAGTGGCCATGGTGGCTGCTGGGGGTAGGGAGTGGGAGGAAGAGATATGATGTGGGGGCATTTTCGGGACTTTGGAGTTGTCCTGGGTGGTGCTCCAGGGACAGTTACCGGACATTGTATGTCCACCCATGGCCCACTGGGTGGACTGTGGGGGAGTGTGTGCTATGATGTGGACCATTGATCATGAGGTGCAGCGGTGCTCAGAGATGTATTCACCAAGTGCAATGAATGTGTCATGATGATTGGGGAGGTTGTTGTTATGGGGGGAGGAGTAGAGTGAGGGGGTGGGGGTTTATGGGGAACCTCATATTTCTTGAATGTAACATGAAAAAATAAATAAAGACAAAAAATTTAAAAAATTCTGTGTCTTACCTGACGCTTTGATATATTCCTTTGCTTGGGCCATATCTTCCATTTTCTTAGTATGGCTTGTAAATTTTTGCTGATGTCTAGGCATTGGACTATGATGGTGAGTTTACTCTGATGCTAAATTTCCCTCTCTTGCATAGGGATTTAGTGACAGGAGGCTCTATTTTTACTGTCATTCTTTGATTCTTTTTTTTTTAATTAAAAAATTTTTTTAAAGATTTATTTTTATTTATTTCTCTCTCTCCTCCCCACCCCCCCAGTTGTCTGTTCTGTGTGCCCATTTGCTGCGTGTTCTTGTTTTTGTCTGCTTCTGTTGTTGTCAGTGGCATGGGAATCTGTGTCTCTTTTTGTGTGTCATCTTGTGCGTCAACTCTCCGAGTGTGCGGCACCCTTCTTGGGCAGGCTGCACTTTCGCGCTGGGCTGCTCTCCTTATGGGGCGCGCTCCTTGTGCGTGGGGCTCCCCTACGCGGGGGACACCCCTGCGTGGCACCCTGTGTGGCATGGCACTCCTTGCGGTGCATCAGCACTGCATGTGGGCCAACTGCACACGGGTCAAGGAGGCCTGGGGTTTGAACCACGACCACCCATGTGGTAGACGGACGCCCTAACCACTGGGCCAAGTCCGCTTCCCATTCTTTGATTCTTGGTTCAACCTTTTCTCGCTCTTTAGGATTCAGTTGCTCAAATCTGTTCCTTTGATGGACAATTCTGAGTCATGTTCCACATGTTTCCTCAGAGCACCCTCCAGTGAAATTGAGCTCAACTTAGTCAAAATGGTGAAGAGATTGATGACCCTCTTGGGTTGGCTTTTCCTTCTTCCCTTTTCCACTCATTCCAATCCTCCCTCCTATTCTTTGACATCACTTTCCAAAATAAACTATCTACTTTCAAAGTCTTGTCTCAAGCTCTGCCTTTTTGAACTTATATGTATAATTTCAATCCTTTTAAGTTTGTTAATATTAGCTTTATGGCTCATAATATGACCAATCTTGGAATGTGTTTCATTTTTGCACTTTAGCTGAATGTATCTTCAGTTGTTGGTTATAGTTGTCTATATATGTCAGGTCAAGTTTGTTGATCATGTTGTTCGTCCATTCTATATCCTTAATGAATTTTGACTGCTTTTCCTATCAATTATTGAGGGAGATGTGTATAAACCTCCCAATGTGACTGTGAATTTATTTATTTATTCTCTAGGGTCTATCAGTTTTTTACTTTATATATTTTATGAGCATGTTATTAAGTATATATGATTTTTTTAAACTTTTAAAAATATACTTTATTTTTAGAGAAGTTTTAGATTACAGAAAAGTTACATTAGAAGTATAAGGGGGAGGAAGCAGATTTGGCTCAAGGGATTGGGCTTCTCCCTACCATATGGGAGGACCTGGGTTTGATCTCTGGGATCTCCTCATTAAAAAAAGTGTGCCCATGCAGTGAGCCGAGTGCCACACAAGTGCCTGTGTGGCGATCCAGTGCCCACACAGCAAGCCGAGTGCCTGTGTGGCAAACTGAGCACCCGTGTGGTGATCTGGTGCCTGCGCAAGTGAATTTGCAGCAAGATGATGACACAACAAAAGAGAGACAAAAGGGAGAGTCAAGGCGAGGCACAACAGAAAGCAGGAACTTAGGTAGCGCAAGCGACTTCTCTCCACATCAGAGGTCCCCAGGATTGAATCCTGGTGAATCCTAGAGGACAAAAAGGAGAAGAGAAGACAAAAAGAGAAATAGATACAGAAGATCATGCAGCAAATCAACACAGACAGCAAAAACAGCAGGGCAAGGGTGGGGGGAGGGAAAATAAAGAAGTATAAGGGGGAAACTGATATGGCTCAAGCAGTTGGATGCCTGGCTACCACATGTGAAGTCCTGGGTTTGGTTCCTGGTGCCTCCTAAAGAAGATGAGCAAGACAGTGAGCTGATGCAACAAGATTACACAATGAAGAGACACAAGGAGGAAAATGCAATGGGAGATCAACAAGCAGGGAGTGGAGGTGGCTCAAGCAATTAGGCACCTCTCTCCCACATGGGAGTCCCAGGTTTGGTTCCCTGTGCCTCCTAAAAGGAAGATGAGCACACAATGAACAGACACAGGGAGCAGGCAGCAAGTGCAAACAAGGGCGGGGGAGAATTAAATAAAATAAATCTTAAAGAAAAGTATAGGGAAGGGGGAGCACACATAGCTCAAGTGATTGAGCTTCTGCTTCCCATGTACATAGTCCTGGGTTCATTCCCTAGTACCTCCTAAAAAAAAGTATAGGGAAGGAGAGTGGGTGTAGCTCGGTTTTCGAGTGCCTGCTTCCCATGTAAGACGTCCAATTTCAATCCCTGGTACCTCCTTCAAAAAAACAGTATAGGGGATTCCTAGATAACCCACCACTTCCCCTTCCACTATATATGAATATAAGTTTGTTATAAATTCCTGTCAAATCAACCCTTTTGTCATTGTGAATAGCCCCTGTTGAACTCTAATAATGCTGATTCCCTTAAAGTTTACTCTTCTAATATTTTTACAGTTATACTGATTTTTTTTGGTTATTGCTTTCCTGGTATGTCTTTTTGCCATTTTAAAAACAATTTGTATCCTTACAGTTAAAATGTGGTTTTTTTGTAAGCAGCATATGGTTATTTTTTTCATATAGTTGAACTGTTTCTTTAATTGGAGTATTCATCTGATTACATTTAATGTAATTACTGACACATTTGGGTTTATAGCTACCATCTTTCTATTTGTTTTCTATTTGTCCTATCTATACTTTGTTTCCATTTCCCCCTTTCTTGTTTATATTTGGATTTCTGAAGTTAAAAAGATAACCCTTTTGTTTAGGAATATTTTTATATTTACGGAAAAGTTGCAAAGATAATACAGAAGGTTCCCACATATCCTCACCCAATTTTGGTTTCCCTTGATGTTATCATCTTGCATTACTGTGGTACATTTGTCAAAATTAAGAAACCAACATTGGCCCATTACTACTAACTGAACTTCAGACTTTATTAGGATTTCACCAGCTTTTCCATCAATGTCCTTTTTCTGTTCCAGGATCTAATCCAGGATACCACATTTGCACTTAGTTGTCATATCTCCTTTGTCTCCTTCTGGTTTGTGACAATTACTCATTCTTTCTTTTTCATGACCTTGATAGTTTGAAAAGGCATTTTGTAGAATGTCCTTCATTTTGGATTTGCCTGGTGTTTTTCTCATGATTAGACTGGGGTTTTGGGTTTTGGGAAAGAATACCACAGAGATAAAGTGCCCTTCTCATCACATCGTATCAGGGGGTTACATGCTATCAGCTTGACTTATCACTGGTCATATTAACTTTGTTTAAGGTAGTGTCTTCCAGGTTTCTTCACTGTAAAGTTACCATTTTCCCCCTTCCCATGCCCTATTCTTTGGAAGCAACTCGTTAAATATGAAGTGCTTTTTTTTCTTCTATTTTTATGTCTTTTAGTTTGTTAGTAATACATCATTTTATTACTCCTTTAGTTGTTAACCTAAAAATTACAGAGGGGGAAACAGACTTGGCCCAGTGGTTAGGGCGTCCGTCTACCACATGGGAGGTCCGTGGTTCAAACCCCGGACCTCCTTGACCTGTGTGGAGCTGGCCCACGCGCAGTGCTGATGCGCGCAAGGAGTGCAGTGCCACACAGGGCTGTCCCCGCGTAGGGGAGCCCCACACGCAAGGAATGCGCCCTGTAAGGAGAGCCGCCTAGCACGAAAGAAAGTGCAGCCTGCCCAGGAATGGTGCCACACACATAGAGAGCTGACACAACAGGATGACACAACCAAAAGAAACACAGATTCCTGTGCCACTGACAACAACAGAAGCAGACACAAAAACAAGATGCAGCAAATAGACACAGAGAACAGACAACCGGGGTGGGGGCAAGGGGAGAGAAATAAATAAATAAATCTTTTTTAAAAATTACAGAGGAAGCAGATTTGGCTCAACTGATAGCGCATCTGCCTACCACATGGGAGGTCCAGGGTTCAAACCCAGGGATTCCTGGCCCATGTGATGAGCTGGCCCACATGCAGTGCTGATGCGTGCAAGGAGTGCCATGCCACACAGGAGTGTCCCCCGCGTAGGGGAGCTCCCCTCGCAAGGAGCGCACCCTGTAAGGAGAGCCACCCTGCGCAAGAAAAGTGCAACCTGCCCAGGAGTGGCGCCACACACCTGGAGAGCTGATGCAGCAAGATGACGTAACAAAAAGAGACAACAGATTCCTGGTGCGGCTGACACACCAAGAATGCAGGCGGACACAGAAGAACACACAGCGAATGGACACAGAGAGCAGACAATGGGGGAAAAGGGGAGAGAAAGAAATTTAAAAAATAAATCTTTAAAAAAAATTACAGCATGTATTACTGACTGATTAAAACCTACCTTAAATTAGTATTTTTATTACTGCTTCATGTAAAGACCTTTCAACACTTTAATTCAACTTATTCCCTTACAAATTAAGCTGTTGTCATGAAGCATTCATCATGGATTTAAAACCCTACAAGGTATTTTTGGTTTTGTTTTGTTTTGTTTTGTTTGTTTGTTTGTTTTTTTTGTGTGTGGTACTGGGGGCTGGGAATTGAAACCAGGATCTCATATGTGGGAAGCTGGTGCTCAACCACTGAACCACATTGGCTCCCCTGAGTTGGTTTTATTGTTTGTTTGCTTGTTGTTTGTGTTTGTTTTTTAGGAGGTACTGGGAACCAAAGCCATACCCTCCATGTGGGAAGAAGGTGCTCAACTACTTGAGCCACATCCATTCCAAGGGCTTTTTTTTTTTTTAATCTCAAGACAATCTCATACTTATGGAAAAGTTGTAGTACAATACAAAAACTTCTTTCCCCTGAATCTTTTATGAGTAAGTTGCTGATACAATGCCTATCATTTCCAAATACTTTCACATGTATTTCCTAAAATACAACACCATTTTCTTACAAAACTACATAACTACCAACATCAGAAAGTTGACATTGAAACATTACTACAATTCATTCCTCAAATCCCTTCCAAATATTGCCAATTTTCCAATGCTGTCCTTTGTAAGCAAATAATCCATTTCAGAACCTAGCATTGCATTTGGTTGTCATGTCTGCTTAGTTTCCTTCAATTGACAATAGCCCTTTTCTCTTTCCTTGACTTCCATGATCTTGATAGTTGAAGATTACAATCTAATTATTTTGTAATGTATCCCCCAACTTGGGTTTATCTAATGTTTCCTCATGAATATTCAGGTTATGAATTTTGGGCAGGAATACCACAGAAATAATATTTTCTTTTTCTCATTGCATCCCATCAGGGAATGTGATTTCTATGTGTTCTATTACTGATGATGATCACTTTGATCATTTCATTAAGGTGATGTCTTAGTCCACTGTACAATTGCTCTTTTTCCTTTTGCAATTAATAAGTATTTTGTGGGAAGGCACTTTTTTTTTTTTAAGAAAGTACTGGGGCTTGAACCCAGGACCTTGTACATGGGAAGCAGGCACTCAACCACTGAGCTACATCTGCTCCCCAGTGAGAGCTGGTTTTTTCATTTGTTTGTTTTGTTTTTAAGAGGTATTGGGGATCAAACCCAAGACCTCGTACACAGGTAGAGAGCGCTCAACTACTTGAGCTATATCCACTCCCCATGAAGGCACTTTTTTTTAAAGGTTTATTTTCATTTATTTCTCTCCTTCCCTCTCGTTGTCTCTTCTCTGTGTCCATTCACTGTGTGTTCTTCTGTGTCCTCTTGCATTATCCGGCGGTACTGGGAAACTGCATCTCTTTTTTGTTGCATCATCTTGCTGCGTCTGCTCTCCGTGTGTGTGGCGCCACTCCTGGGCAGGCTGCGCTTTTTTCACGTGGGGTGGCTCTCCTTACGGGACATACTCCTTGCGTGTGGGGCACCCCTACATGGGGGCTCCCCTGTGTGACCTGGGACTCTTTGTGCATGGCATCACTGTGTGTGGGCCAGCTTACCACACGGGTCAGGAGGCCCTGCGGATCGAACCCTGGACCCTCCATATGGTAGATAGACTCTCTATCAGTTGAGCCACGTCTGCTTCCCCGGGAAGGCTCTTTTTAATTATATATATATATAATTATATATATATAATATATATAATATATAAAGAGTGTTGGGAGCCTCTTTAAGCTGTTTTTTTGTGTCCTTGTGACATTTCCCCATCATTATTTGAGCACTTTACTTTTCAGCACAAAAAGAAGTTCCTAGCTCATCTATCTTGTACTTTCCATCCCCAGCCCTGGATTTAGCCATTTCTTCAAAGAGCCCTGGTTTTTGTTTTTAGTGGAGAATGGTATTTTGAAACCAAGATCTGGGTGCTAGATTTGCTCATTGTTATTAGGATATTGCTTTCCAAGCGCCTCTCAATGGACTAATAGTGAGAAACCTGGCCCACATTTTCCTTAATATACTTACTTATCTGCTCAATCTTTCTGTATGTTGCCAAATCTTCCATTACTGAAATTCTCCATTATATCATTTAATTTCATAAATATATTAACTAGAATTATTTTAAAGTCTGTGTCTTAGAACTCCAATACCCAGATCTTCTGCAGATCTGTATCTATCATCAATTTTTCTGATGATTTTCAGTCAGTGGCTATCTTCTTGTATGCTTCATTATTAGTGATTAGTGATTGAATGTTAAACACTATATAAAAAATTGAAGAGATAATTTGAGGTGCTGGATTATATTCTCTTCCTCCAGAGGGGATTTATTTTTTATTCTGGAAGACACTCAAGGTGGAGTTTGATCAACTTAATCTAACTAGAGACTGAAATTAGGTTTCAGTCTTTATGAAGACTAATTTATTTCCCATTCTCTCTTACTCCTAGGGTATAGCACTCTGGGTGCACGTGTGTGTGTGTGTGTGTGTGTGTGTGTGTGAGCTAAAATTTTGTTTTTTTTCCAGGGGTCCTCCTCCTTCATGAGTCCTGAAGTTCATTTTCTCCTTTTCAGCTCCATGACACTTCTGAAAGCTCTGCTTACTTCTTAGACTTTCAGTCACTTTTTTGCTCAGTTCTTAGCTCTTCACCCATAGCTTTCAAGTTGGCAAATACCTTAAATGCAAAGTGTAGCCAGATGTCTGGCTCATCTCTCTCTAGGTTTCTCTTCTCTTCAGTGTCTTGGCCCCTCAATTCTTGGCTGCCTTGGTGCCTCTCCAAAGTCATCAAATTTTAAAAATATATATTGCCCAGCTTTTATAATTGTTCTCAGTGGTATGGTTAGTTTGAAATAAGTTAGTATGCCATTGCCAGAAGCAGAAATTCATTTATGTGCATAACATATCACTCTGTTGTATGGAGAATTAGAGGAGGAGCAGGAATGAAAGTAGGGTGACCAGTTAGGAGGTTCGATAAGATGATGGCTTAGACAAAGTGCAAATAGAGATATGTAGAAATGGACAAAGGTTGGAAGATAGGAATGAGGAAAGGCAGAGGGAAATTTAGGACAATCACATTTCATCTTACAGAGTGAGCAGCTAAGAGGTACCATCTATGGTTGATAAACCAGGAAATAGAAATTCATGAGTATTATCTAAAATTAAAAAGATAACTAATAAAGGAAATTTAAAAATATTGTTATAACTATATTGGAAGGGATGGATTGGAGGTGGGCGTGGTGGTGGTGAGATTAATCCTCATCTCCCATAACATTATTTAATCAATAATGTCAATAAAGTGATATAAAGGAAGGGACAGATTTGAGGAATTTAGGAGGTAAAATTTACAGGTCTTTAAAAAAATTTTTTTTTATTTTAAGATTTATTTTATTTATTCTCTCCCCTTCCCTCCCACTGTCTGCTTTCTTTTTATTTTTTTATTTCTCTCCCCTTCCCTCCCCCCAGTTGTCTGTTCTCTGTCTATTTTCTGCTTGTTCTTCTTGACCGCTTCTGTTGTCAGCGGCACGGGAATTTGTATTTCTTTTTGTTGCGTCATCTTGTGTCAGCTCTCCATGTGTGAGTCACCATTCTTGGGCAGGCTGCACATTCTTTCACGCTGGGCGGCTCTCCTTACAGGGAGCACTCCTTGCGGTGCGCACTCCTTGCGCGTGGGGCTCCCCTACGCGGGGGACACCCCTGCGTGGCAGGGCACTCCTTGCGCGCATCAGCGCTGCGCGTGGGCCAGCTCCACATGGGTCAAGGAGGCCCGGGGTTTGAACCGCGGACCTCCCATGTGGTAGACAGACGCCCTAACCACTGGGCCAAGTCCGCTTCCCAAATTTACAGATGTCGATGATTAATTTGATGTAGTAGATGAGGGAGAGGGAGGAAGCAAAGGTGATTTACAAATTTCTAGCTTGAGTGATTGGTTGGACGTGGCATTACAACTGAGGTAAGGAATATGGAGGAGTATCTAGTTCAAGATGGAAGATTATAAATTCAGTTTTAGTTGTGTATGGGGCGTTGTGGTAGAGATGTATAATAATGCACACACACAAGTATACAACTTTGGGGAAAGGTCTGGGAGAGAGAGATGAGTTTGGTCATCTTCAGCATATGAGTGATTGTTGAGATTATGAAAAGAGTTGATCTCTTGTGGGGCCTTCACATATTGAAATAGAGGGAAAGGCACAAAGAATAGTTTTAGAATCATGTAGGTTGGTTAATTTGGTGCTTGGAATGTAGACTTTGTATCTGATGTATGTGCTGAATATCTGTGTTGTATTTGTTTATAATTAATTGTTTAATAATGTGCATAAAATGAATTCCATATTGTGGTTCAGTCATGCTTGGCTATCTTTTTAAATTGTTCTTTTAATGTTCTGCGTTAAAAGAACCCATTCTGATGTTGTTATAGATAAGTATCTTTACTTGGTAGACCTCACTGATAACTGCAGTCAGGATTCTGGCACACAGAGTGGGCAGATGAGACAAGCCCTACCCCTTCTATGGTGCTATCTGAGTAAGGCCTGTGTTCGTCTGTGCCATACATTTCGTTTTGTCTTGCATTCATTTATAGCTCTTGGCAACAATTCTCTCCCCCAATACCTTGGTATAATTTGGCTTCATACTCTAATAAAACTTGAGAACATTGATATTCTCATACTATGGTATCCTAAAGTTTCCATAGTAACTAACGCACAGCAAGGGAAAAAAAGATGGAGAATAAATGAGAATAGCATTTTAAGAAAATAAGTGAGGAGCAAAGAGGTTTAGACATGTGATTACCTCTTGTTTGGGAATGCAAAGATATTCATCTTCTTAATAATGGGGACTATAAAAGTTGTTATAATGAAACTTGTCAGTAGCCATTTATATTCTATTTTCTTTATAATCATCACCATCAAAATCATTTAAATGCTTCTCTGCCCAATGATACTGTACAGAGTGAGTTCAGTGGACATTCTCTTGTGAGTCTCTAATCAGGATGAACAGTTCAGGCAAATGTTCATATTCTCGTATGTCAGGGAGAGCTTTGATCCAGTGGATATTTAGAGAGTGGGGATTCAGAGAATCTTTTTCAACCCTGTGGATTTTTTCTCCTTTTGTTGCAAGACTTTACCAACAACTCAACTCTCTCCTGGTTAAAGACTATTGGTATAATGTACTGCTGCTCTTCTTTTCCTGTTCCATCAGTTAATCCCCCCTCATTCCTCTTTAAAGTCCATCTTCCTCTTTCTCCAAATGTATTCCATGCACCATCTCCACCAATTGCAAAACAACCTGTTTTACTTCTTCTCTTGACCAGTTCTAAATGTTTGTATATATATGGATAGATGTATGTTCTCCACATGTATCTCAGATAACTTGCCAATTTACTAATACACGAAAAATGCTCTTTTACAGTTAAACCAGTGTGCATGTGTAACTAATTAAGTTGTTGTCAATAGGAATAGACTTTATAAGGGTGAAGAGAGGACTTAACTATTTATTTATTTGGACAACAGAGACTAAATTTCCACAGATAAAAATATTAATTGGTGGGGTATCTGTTTAACCCAGAACAGAAACCCAGAGAGTAGAGGGATAGACGATATATGAAATAGCTCCAGGTAGCTAGATAGCCTGGCTGGGATTCTGATTCTGTCTTCATTTAGAAGAGGAGGATTTTTTTTCCCATATAACATATATCATGTTTTGAAAATTAGTCTTCAGTTTAGCTTCTATGCAAATTCAGAAATTAGAAGCAATACATAATGGGACATGCCAGTAGGGTGATGTTCATCAACAGGAATTGTGGTAGATTAAATTGTGTACTCCAGTTTGGACATAGTCTACATTCTGTTGGGTGTGGGCCACTTGTAAATAACTCTTCAAGATGTTACTTCAGTTAAGGTGTGGCCCAACTGAATCAGTTTGGGTTTTAGTCCAGGTTACTGGAGTTCTTTATAAACAGAGTGAAAATCAGATGGAGAGAGAAGCCACAAGAAGCAGCCAGAAGTTGGAAACCAATGAAACCAGAAAGAGAAAGGAGAAAATACAGCCATGTGCATTACCACGTGACAAAAAAGCCAAGAAACTGCAAGGATTTCTGCCCAGCCAGAGGATACTGACTCAAGAGGAAGCCTTTTGTCCTCTTTGAAACTGTGAGCCAAGAAATTCCTGTTGATAAGCCAACCCTTGTGAGGTATTTATTGTAGCAGCCAGGAAACTGAAACAGGAATTAAAGTCAATTTCCTAGAGTTGCATAAGAATGAAGATCATTTCTCTTTGATGGCCAGAGGCCTGGTAGGCATCTTCAAGTTTAGAAAGGCCTTAGAAGTCAGATGAAAAGGGGGACTGCACCTCCATATTAGAGACTCAGTTTGGACAAGGGAAGATTCTATGGTTTGATTTTTTAAAAATTTTGTGATATTTGCTCTTACAGTCACTGGGGAAATGCAGAAATTTTGGGGAAAAATTCTCAATAAAACATCCTTTTACCCTCAAGAGATTCAGTCTCTATTATTATTGCATTTAAATTCAAACAAAGCAGGCAACTATTTATTCCTGGGATAGAATGTTCTCTGTTGTCATCTATATCATGAAGGGCTTAAGCCTCCTTGTCAATTAAATGCCATATATTAAAATATAATTAAAATTTTGGCATTGCATTGTTGCAGACCTTCGATTATCCTTAAAGTTGATGTTTTAGTGGGGTATATTGGCCAAATATAGTGGGGTATAGTTTAGTGGGGTATAGTTTAGGCCAAATTTCTTCTGTCTTATTTCAGTGCAATTTACAGAAAATCACACCAACAAGAAACATACTGCAGACATTAATCTATTTTTAGCTTTTATTTTTTACCGTAGGATTCAGAGTCTAATTGTTTGCCAGAGTATATATTTCATACCTCAGTTTTGACTATAAGAGATTCAATAATTTGACATACATTTTTAGATGAGTAGAGATTTGGCTTAAGATCCAAATACTGTAGTTTTGTACAGTGTGCTGATATAAAAATTGATTAATATTTTTTGTATGGCTATGTATTAGGGTTCTTCAGGGAAATTGAACCAACAGGATATATACATATATATGTATATGTACACATATATAAATATATAAAAAATATTGTGTGATTTATTATAGGAATTGGCTTAGCAACTGTGGGGATTGGCAAGTCCAAATTCCATAAGGCTGGCCACAGGTAGATAGAAATTCTTTCTTACTGCTGAAATCATCAGTTCTCCCTTTAAGGCCTTCAACTGATTAGGTGAGACTTCTTTCACTGCCGAAGGAAATCTCCTTTGTGATTATAGATGTAATTTGTGCATGCAGTCAACCGACTGATGATTTAAATCCATGAAATATCTTCATAGTAATAATCAGGCCTGTGCTTGCTTGACCAAACAACTGGACACCATAACCTAGCCAAGTTGACACATGAACTTAACCATCACAACCTGATATAGGCACAAGGGGCAAAATTCCAAAGTTATAAAATGGTATATACTGAAAATTCTCTCTCCCTCCCTTATCCCCAAGGTGTCTAGTTACCTTTCCTGAAGGCAACCGCTCTTGCCAATTTCTTGTGTTTCCTTCTACAGATATTCCACAGTGCTAATTCTGGTCCAGAATCTTTTCCCTCCCCTAGAAATCTCTCAATATCTCGCAGCACAAAAATGTTGCTCTTTGTGGTAAAAACTTATGGTCTGAGCAGTAACATAGGACATTTACTGCCCTTACTACTTTGTGTACCCTTCCTCTGAAACCATATTCCCCGGGCAGGCGACAAGACTTTTATCTAAACCATTTTTAATTGGACATAACAGTAACTCAGACACTTTCATTATGAGACACAAGCAATCACAACACCTATCCAATCCATACATACATTGTGTGTATGGGAAAAAGTAGATGCTTTTGGTAGATTGTTGAGCAAAGAGGGGGTTATGTTTCTATGCGGGATGGAATCAGTGAGAAGTTGTTCACTGTTTTCCAAGGAATCGGAGAAGATTTCAACAAAGAGGTGCTGCATAAATGACAGAAGGGACAAACCTTGGTACGAAGTTGCAGAGAAGCATTCCAGCATGAGTTTAACCTGGGAGAAATCTTGGAATCAGGATTTGGGAATAAAAGAAAGAAGCTAGTGTTGAAAGGTGATTTGTGGAGAACAGAGGGGATGAAGTAGATTGGCAAGAAGAGGCAATACAATGAGAATGAAGTCATATGGGATGAAAAAGCTCATTTGCATTTGCATACAGTGAAGGCTTGTCTAAGGATCTGTGGACAGAATCAGTCTATATAAATTTACTAAGTGCCTCCTATGTTCCTAGCATTGCCATCAAAACTATCGTTCAGCCCAGAAATTTTTCTCTAACAGAGGTATCAAAGAATGAATTATGGGGCATTATGTTAGTTCTCCTATATTATGTTCTTCTCAGGGGTTAACTCTATTTACTAAATGGCCCTTACTTTCTTTAATAACTTGTTATGGATCTATCACCTACACATTTATATAAAATAGATTTTTACCACCCCGGCAATACTGACATTCTAGACTGAATGCTTCTTTGTTATGGGAAACTGTCCTGTGCATTGTAAGGTGTTTAACAGTGTCCCTGACATCTGTCCATCTGGTGCCACTAGCATCCCCCAGTTGCAGCAAACAAAAATGTCATTAAACATTGCCAGACATTCTCTGGCAGGTAAAATTGCCCCCAGTTGAAAGTCACTGATGTAAAGCCTCATGAACCTGTGGTTTTTGTTCTGTGAAACACCTTTTTAAAAACTAAATGTTTTAATTAAATTTATTAATTACATTAAACTTAAAAATGGAAAAGTTTTATAATGGAGGGTGGTGATGGTAGGACAACATTGTGAATGTAATTAATATCATTGAATTATACATTTGAAAGTGATTAAAATGTGACATTTATGTTGTATTTATATTACCACAGTAAATTTTAAAAAGTAAAAATAAAATAAAAATAAAAATAAAAAAGGAAACAACATAAAACCCATAGAACATGAAAAACAAAGAGTGAACCCTAATATAAACTGTGGATTTTAGTCAATAATATAATTCTAATAATATTGATTCATCAGTTGTGACAAATATACCACACTGATGCAAATTGATAATAATAGAGAAAACTGTGTGTAAATGTGAGTGGGGTGAGAGATTATATGGGAACTCTGTACTCTCTGCACTGCATTTTTCAGTGAAAAGAAATAATTTCTTTTTAATGAGGTAAAATTCACATGACATAAAATTCACCATTTTAACTATTTTAAAGTGTATAATTCGGGAAATGGATTGGCCCAAGTGATTGAGTTCCTACCTACCACATGGGAAGTCCCTGGTTTGGTGCCTGGTGCCTCCTAAAGAAGAAATCGAGCTGGCATGATGGGCAGGCGTGGGAAGCTGATACAACAAGAGACACAAGAAGAAAAACATAATGAGACACTAACAAAGCAGGGAGTGGAGGTTACTGGTGCCTCCTAAAGAGGATGAGCAAGACAGCGAGCTGGTGTGACAGGCAGGTATGACAAGCTGATGTAACAAGATGATGCAGCAAGAGACACAAGAAGAAAAACACAGTGAGAGACACAACAAAGCAGAGAACGGAGGTGGCTCAAGTGACTAGGCTCCTCCCTTCCATATTGGAGGTCCCGGGTTCTGTTTCCAGTGCCTCCTAAAAAGAAACAAGGAAAACGAACAGACACAGCAAGTGCGAACAAAGAGGGGGTGGGGAGAAATTAATAAATCTTAAAAAAAATAAAGTATATAATTCAGTGACTTACAGCACGTTCTCAATGCTGTACAACCAACATCCACTATCAAATTACAGAATGTTTTCATCACCCCAAAAAGGAACCGCATACCCATCAAGCAGTCACACCCCATTACACCTTTCCCCAGCCCCTAGTAAATACTAGTCTGCTTTCAGTGTTTATGGATTTTTCTATTCTAGACAGTGGCCTGTTGTGTCAAGTTTCACTCACATAACATATTTTCAAGGTTCTATGGCAGATCTGCATAGTTTTTTGTAAACCCTACAAGTGCCCTAAAAATAGTCTATTAAATTTAAAAATGTTTATCGAAATAACACATTCACGAAGATAAAATAAGATAATACTTGTGATGGTTAGGCTATTGTGTCAACTCGACCAGGTAATTGTGCCCAGTTGTTTGGTCAAGCAAGCACTGGGCTAACTGTAATACAAGGGCATTTTTTTGAACTTTAGTCACCATTGATTTTACTGCAGTGGTAAATCATAGCTAGCTGGTTATATTTACATAAATCAGGGAGATTGCCATCAGCAAGAGTGACCCTTAACCCAATTAGTTGGGTTAAGTGATTCCATTTAAAAGGGAAAGTGATTCCAGCATTGAGAGAGAATTTCCCAGCTCGTTTTTTGACAGCCAACATCTCCCAGAACTCATCAAGGATCTTCACTGGGCTTTCATTGGAGCTCCTGGTTGCAGCCTGCCTGCAGAACCTGGACGTGTGCATCCCCATGGCTGCATGAGAGACCCTTTTAGAATCGCATACTATTGACAGATATCTCTTGTTTATTCTGTTTCCCTAGAGAACCCTAACTAATACAGCTTGGTATTGGGAGTGATTCTTGAGGAACAGAGTCTTAAACATAGGGTGTCTGCGGTGGTTCTGGGAGTTTTGCAATTGGCTCTCTACTATAATTAGACTCAAGGGTACTAAGGACTCCCTTTCCAATAATGAAGAGGCTGCTAACAGTCCATGGCGCGAGTTGGCAATCGAGATACGCAAAATAGCATTACTGGATTCCTCTAATCCATGCTTATAAGAAGAAGAATTTGGGTTAGAGTGTTTTCAACACCTTAACAGAGTTTTGTGGAGTCAAATGGTATAATGATGTTGGCTGGTCCCTCCTAGATATTCTAGATACTGTTACAAAAGAAAGAGATGAGTTAAAGGCTTCAAATTTGAAACTTAAACACCGACTGGATGATGAGAAAGTTTCTATGTGTGCTCTGAAAGAAAATCTTGTCTCCTGTAGCCACAGGCTTGAGATATCTGAGAACCACTTAGACTCTCATTGTATGAGTAGCAAGTAGCGGAGTTACAAAGGAAAGTAAAATCTTCAACCCCTCAGGGTTTCTACATTTAAAATGAAGTCATTGATTGGAAAAAAGTGGAACCCAGAGAATTGGGTGGATGGAGACATATGGGATGATGGTGATACTGATGGAGACATTGGAACCCTGATTTCTGCTGAGACTTTACCAGATAAGCCTGCCATGGCCTGCCCTGTCCAGACCACACCTTGTTAACCTTGTATCATCCAGCCTCCAGTCTGCCCCAGGGAGTCTGAAACAACTTCTAGCTCTGAGGTGAGTACCAGCCAAACTGAAGCCTGCAATGCCCAGCCTCTGGTCTGCCCCAGGGAGTCTGGACCTCCTCCCAGCCCTGAGGCACATACCATCCAAACTCCAGCTTGCTCTGCCAAGCCTCCAGTCTGCCCTGAGGAAACTGCCTTCCAACCCCTGCCTGAAGAAATTAATTCTGTCTCCCAGAAGAAAATACAAGCTAATGCCCTGAGGTCAGTAGGTTGCAAGGCATTTCTAATCCTTCTATTTACTCACCCCCACCACCTCTCTTGTCTTTAAGACCTATTACTAGACTAAAATCACAACAAGCCCCCAAAGGTGAAATACAAAGTGTGACCCATGAGGAAGTAAGATATACTCAGAAAGAACTGCATGAGTTTTCCAACTTATATAGACAGAAATCAGGGGAATATGTGTGGGAATGGATACTAAGGGTATGGGATAATGGTGGAAAGAATATAAAGTTGGATCAGGCTAAATTTATTGATATGGGCCCACTAAGCAGAAATTCTGGATTCAGTGCTATAGCTTGAGGGGTTAGAAAGGGCTCTAACAGTTTGTTTGGGGGGGCTGATTGAAACATGGGCCAAAAGATGGTCTAGCATATCTGAGGTTGAGATGCCCGATTTTCCTTGGTATATAGTAGAAGAGGGAATTCAAAGGCTTAGGGAGATTGGAATGCTAGAATAGATTTACCATTTGAGAGCTGCCCGCCCACCCCACAAATGTCCAGGGGACACACCTTTAACCGGGACTGTGAGGAATAAATTTGTAAGACTAACTCCATTTTCCCTGAAGAGCTCTGTGGTTGCTCGTCTCTGTAGTCCAGATATTACTGTAGGGAGGGCTGTGATGGAATTGGAATCCTTAAACATTATGGGGATTATTGGACGTCAGTCTAGTAAAAGTCAAGTATTGGCAGTTAATTGCCAAAGTCAAGGTGGGTGTGGCTACCACAATGAAGGGCAGATTCAAAAAAGCACTCAAAATAGTCTGAGTTGTGTAGAGTTATGGCATTGGCTAACACATCATGGGGTACCTAGCAATGAAATAGAAGGTCAGTCTACTAAATTTCTCTGGGATCTGTATAAACAGAAGAGTTCTAGGCCGAGTGAACGAAACCCTAACTCAAATTACAGATGCGAAGAATCATGGCCCCTTAATTAATTCCTGGATTTTAGACAATATACAGACCCAGAGCCCCTTGAATGAGGAAGAAGCCAGGTCTCCCTGGGGAAGGATCCTGTTAAAGTGCCAAAAATTTATACTATCAGTCTTCCTCCCACCTTTTCCCAAGGAGATCTAAAGCCTTTTACAGGAGTAACTGTGCAAAAGGAAATGTCAGACATTTTGGGGATTATTAGACACTGGCTCAGAAGTGACATTAATTCCAGGTGACCCAAAACGTCATTGTGGTCCACCAGTCAGAATAGGGGCTTATGGAGGTCAAGTGATTAATGGAGTTTTAGCTCAGGTCCATCCATCTCACAGTGGGTCCAGTGGGTCCCGGGCCCATTATATGGTTATTTCCCCAGTTCCAGAATGCATAAGTGGAATAGACATACTCAGCATCTGGCAGAATCCCCACATTGGATCCCTGACTTGTGGAGTGAGGGCTATTATAGTTGGAAAGGCCAAGTGGAAGCCACTAGAACTGCCCCTACCTAGCAAAATAGTAAACCAAAAGCAATACCAGATTCCTGGAGGGACTACAGAAATTAGTGCCACCATCAAAGATTTGAAGGATGCAGGGGTGATGATTCCCACCACATCCCCATTCAACTCTCGTATTTGGCCTGTACAGAAAACAGATGATCTTGGAGGATGGCAATAGATTATCATAAACTTAACCAGGTGGTGACTCCAATTGCAGCTGCTGTCCCAGATGTGATATCATTGCTTGAACCAATCAACACATCCCCTGGTACCTGGTATGCAGCTGTTGATTTGGAAAATGTTTTTTTTCTCAATTGGTATTAGTAAGGACCATCAGAAACAGTTTGCCTCCAGCTGGCAAGGCCAGCAGTATACCTTCACTGCCCTGCCTCAGGGGTATATCAACTTTCCAGCCCTATGTCATAATATTGTCTGCAGGAATCTTGATTGTCTCTCCCTCCCACAAGACATCACACTGGTCCATTATATTGATGATATCATGTTGATAGGACCTAGTGAGCAAGAAGCAGCAAAGACTCTTGACTTATTAGTAAGGCATTTGTGTGAGAGAGGATGGGAGATAAATCCAACTAAAATACACGACCCTTCCACCGCAGTGAAATTTCTAGGTGCCCAGTGGTGTGGGGCATGTCGAGATATCCCTTCTGAGGTGAAGGATAAGCTGTTGCATCTGGCTCCTACGACCAAAAAAGAGGCACAATGCTTAATTCATCTCTTTGGGTTTTGGAGACAACACATTCTTAATTTGGGTGCGCTACTCATGCCCATTTACCAGGTGACCAGAAAAGCTGCTACTTTTGATTGGGGACTGGAAGAAGAAGAGGATCTGTGTCAGGTCCAGGCTGCTCAGCAAGCTGCACTACCGCTTGGGCCATATGATCCAGCAGATCCAATGGTGCTGGAAGTTTCAGTATCAAATAGAGATCTGTCTGGAGCCTTTGGCAGGCCCCTATAGGAGAATCACAGTGCAGACCCTTAGAATTTTGGAGCAAAGCCCTGCCATCCTCGGCAGATAACCACTCCTCTTTTGAGAAACAGCTTTTGGCCTGCTACTGGGCCTTAGTAGACGCTGAACCCTTTAACCATGGACTACCAAGTTACCAGGAGACCTGAATTGCCTATCATGGGCTGGGTATTGTCTGACCCGCCAAACCATAAAGTTGGGCATGCACAGCAGCACTCCATAATAAAGTGGAAGTGGTATATACTAGATAGGGTTTGAGTTGGTCCTGAAGGCACGAGTAAGTTATATGAGGAAGTAGCCCAAACGCCCATGGTCACCACCCCTGCCATGTTACCTTCTTTCCCAGCTCACAGCTTTGGCCTTTTGGGGAGTCCCCTATGATCAGTTGACCGAGGAAGAGAAAACTAGGGCCTGGTTTACAGACGGTTTCGCACAATACACAGGTACCACCTGAAAGTGGACAGCTGCAGCACGACAGCCCCTTTCTGGGACATCCCTGAAGGACAATTGTGAGGGAAAATCCTCCCAGTGGGCAGAACTTCGAGCTCTGCACCTGGTTGTTCATTTTGCTTGGAAGAAGAAATGGCTAGAGGTGCATTTGTACACTGATTCATGGGCTGTTGCCAATGGTTTGGCTGGATGGTCAGGAACTTGAAAGGAATATGATTGAAAAATTGGTGACAAAGAGGTCTTGGGAAGAGGTATGTGGATTGACCCTTTTGAGTGGGCAAAAAACTTGAAAATTTTGTGTCCCATGTGCATGCTCATCAGAGGGTAACTTCAGCAGGGGAAGATTTTAATAATCAGGTGGGTAAGATGATCTGTTCTGTGGCTAATGCTCAGCCTCTTTCCCCAGCCACTCCTGTCATTGCCCAATGGGCTCATGAACAAAGTGGCTATGGAGGTAGGGATGGAGGTTATGCATGGGCTCAGCAACACGGACTTCCCCTTACTAAGGCTGACTTGGCTACAGCCACTGTTAAGTGCCCAATCTGCCAGCACCAGAGACCCACACTCAGCCCCTGATATGGCACCATTCCTCGAGGTGACCAGCCTGCTACCTGATGGCAGGTTGACTACACTGGACCACTTCCACCATGGAAGGGGCAGTGATTTGTTTTAACTGGAATAGACACATATTGTAGATATGGGGTTTTCATTTCCTGCACACAAGGCTTCTTCCAAAACTACCATCCATGAGCTTACTGAATGTCCTATCTACCATGATGGCATTCCACATAGCATTGCTTCTGATCAAGAAACCCATTTCACAGCAAATGATGTGCAGGAATGGGCACATGTCCATGGGATTCACTCTTCTTACCATGTTCTCCATCACCCTGAAGCAGCTGGATTAATAAAATGGTGGAATGGCTTTTTGAAGACTCAATTATGGCACCAACTAGGTGGCAATACCTTGCAGGGCTGGGGTGATGTTCTCCACGAGGCTGTATATGCTTTAAATCAGCATCTGCTCTATGGTGCTGTTTCTCCCATAACCAGGATCCATGGGTCCAGGAATCAAGTTGTGGAAATGGGAGTGGCACAACTCACTATTACCCCTAGTGACCCACTTGGAAAATTTTTGCTTCTTGTCCCTGCAACCTCAAACTACAGGTTTTATTCCCAAAAGGAGGAATGCTGCACCAGGGAACACAACAATTCTACTGAACTGGAAGTTAAGACTGCCACCTGGCCACTTTGGGCTCTTCTTACCTCTGAATCAACAGTCAAAGAAGGGAATTACTGTACTGACTGGGATGATTGATCCTGACTAATACGGGGAAATAGGACTGCATCTACAGAATGGGTGTAAAGAAGAGTTTGCTTGGAATTCAGGAGCTCCTCTAGGGCATCTTCTAGCACTGCCATGTCCTACGATTAAAGTCAGTGGAAAATTGCAACAACCCAATCCAAGCAGAATCTTCAGGAATGAAAGTTTGGGTCACCCCACCAGGCAAAGAACCACGGCCAGCTGAAGTGCTGGCTGAGGGTAATGGAAACATGGAGTGGGTAGTGGAAGAAGGTAGTGATAAATATGAACTTCGACCACGTGAACAGTTATAGAAACAAGGACTATAATGGTCATGAATCTTACTTCCTTGTTTCATTATAATGGTGATCATATATGTACACAAAATTAATTTCTTTGTCTTCTTCCCCAAATTTTCCCTTATATTACAAGTTGTGTCTGTTTCATGTCATAATGATTGAGGATGTCAAGTTTGAGTGAATAATACCTAAGAACCTGCACCTTCTTCTGTATGGAATTAATGCACTTCTGGTTGTACGCAGGATAGTTGAACACTGTTAGGTGGAAATATATATATATATATATATATATATGCATGTCTGTTATGGTTTTTACTTAGAGATTAAGTATGGTTTAAGGTAATGTGTATGGTTGTTGAGTTGACAATGGATGGACTGTGATGATTAGGCTAATGTGTCAACTCGGCCAGGTAATTATGCCCAGTTGTTTGGTTAAACAAGCACTGGGCTAACTGTAATACAAAGGCATTGATGGACTTCAGTCACCATTGACTTTACTGCAGTGGTAAATCATAGATAGCTGGTTATATTTACATCCATCAGGGAGATTGCCATCAGCATGAGTGATGCTTAACCCAATCAGCTGAATTCCTTAAAAGTGGAAGTGATTCCAGCATTGAGAGAGAATTTCCCAGCTCATCTTTGGACAGCCAACATCTCCCAGAATTTGTCAAGAACCTTCATTGGACTTTCATTGGAGCCCCTGGTTGTAGCCTGCCTGCAGAACCTGGATTTGTGTATCCCCATGGCTGTGTGAGAGACTTATAGAATCGCATACTATTTTTTTAAAAAGATTTATTTATTTCCCCCCCCCACCCCAGTTGTCTGTTCTCTGTGTCTCTTTGCTGCGATGACTTCTTTGTCCGCTTCTGTTGTCAGCGGCACGGGAATCTGTGTTTCTTTTTGTTGCGTCATCTTGTTGTGTCAGCTCTCCGCGTGTGCGGCGCCATTCCTGGGCAGGCTGCACTTTCTTTCGCGCTGGGCAGCTCTGCTTACGGGGCGCACTCCTTGCTCATGGGGCTCCCGTCCGAGGGGGAAACCCCTGTGTGGCAGGGCACTCCTTGTGCGCATCAGCATTGCACATGGGCCAGCTCCACAGGGCTCAAGGAGGCCCAGGGTTTGAACCATGGACCTCCCATGTGGTAGACGGACGCCCTAACCACTGGGTCACGTCCGCTTCCCAGAATCGCATACTATTGACAGATATCTCTTGTTGAATCTGTTTCCCTAGAGAACCCTGACTAGTACAATACTGAAGGACTTATAATGAAAGGCTATTATCTTTTGTTCCACCCCTCCCACCTGTAGTCCCATGCCCTGAGAGTTACCACTTTTAACTGTTTCTGTTTTGGGTTTTTCTAATGGTTCTTGCCAAATTCATCTATTCTATCCACCCATCCACTCATCTATCCATCCATTTATCCATTATTTCAAACAAAATATTTATTGAGAACCTACTGTATGCCAGTCACTGTTTGTGGCACTGCAGTATAGCAGTGAACCAAACAGTCAAAAATCCCTAATCTTATTGAGTTATGTTCTAGTGGGAGAAAGCAACAATGAACAACATAAATAATTTTTAAATGTAATATGTTAAAAGACAGTAAGTGTTATGGAAAAAAACAAAGCAGAAAAAGGAGATAGGGAGTTCTTGGGTGGGGAGCTGCAATTTTAAGTAAGATGGCCAGAGAATACCTCTCTGAGAAAGGGACATTTGAGTAAAGACTTGAAGGAGAAGGTAGAGTGAGATATGCAAAAGGCACAAAGGTCCTGAGATAGGAACATATCCAGTTTGTTCAAGGGTCAGCAAGGAGGCCCCTGGAACTGGTGCAGAATGAGCAAGGAAGAAGGTAGAAGGAAGCATATGATTGTGTAGGACCTGGTAAACAACTGGACAAACTATGGGTGACAGTGTCTGAGTTAAGTTTTAAAATTGTATCTCTAGACTGAAAGGGGGCAAGAATGGAAGCAGGGAGATCATTGAAGGGGCTATTGCAATAATCCGGTTTCTCTAATAATATGCTTACCCTGTCCTTCCTTGGCTTGCCAGCTCTATTGGCTTCCTGTTCTGACAGATGGGGATTTAACTCACATAGACTACAGCAGGCTCCTCTATCTCCTCCTAATACATCACTATTTCTGGTTCCTCAATTTAGTTCCCCTCTCCACAGGTAACCACTCTAATGTGTACTGCCCCCTCTCCAGATGGCTCCCTTGTCTATTTGCTCGTTGTTTTCGTTCGTTTTCTGATCATTGTTTTTTGCTCATTGTCTGTTTGTTTTTTCTTTAGGAGGCACCAGGAACTGAACCTGGGACCTCCCATGTGGGAGGCGGTCACTCAACTGCTTGACCCACATCCACTCCCTGCTCGTTTGTTTTTGCTTGTCTGCTTGTTGTTTGGTTGTTGTCTGCTTGTTGTTTTTTCTCATTGTCAGCTCATTATTTTTGTTCATTGTCTGCTTATTGTTTTTGCTCAATGTCTGCTTGTCTTCCTTAGGAGGTACTGGGACCAGAACCTGGGACCGCTCATATGGGAGGTGGGTGCTCAACTCCTTGTGTCACATCTGCTCCCTGATGTGTACCTTTTTGTTAAAATGTCCTTTTGGTTGTCGTTGTGTCTTTAGATAAGCTACACAGATGTCTATTTCTTGTTCCATCATCTATAGGTGGTATCTCTTGATTTCACACCTTCTAAAATACTAGAAATGCCTATATGCATCCTTCCATTTCCCTTGCTTTGTCTACTTTCCAACTTCTGTAAGCTATGCTTTTACATTAATTTTGTTAACATTTACTTAATACTTTGTAATCATAATTAAGTTTCTTGTGATTTGTCTCTAGGTTAGAATCCAAAAGTTGAAAACAAATAAAGGTGGTGTTTACATTACTATTATATCAATACTTTGCAGTATAAAGCTAAGGGATGTGCCAGACTACATTTCTTCTTTCTAGTTCCAATGTCACTTAAAGAAGACTATTCCATGCCTCAAGTGCCAAATAATTCCGCTTTTAAAAAATAATTCATCGATTGCTTTATATTATTATATGCTCTAGCTTCCTTTATAATTGGAAAATGGTGTTTTGAACAGTTTAGTATTTTCTTGTAATTTCCTTTTTTTTTTTCCTGTGGAGAGACTAAATAAATGCATTTTTTTCATATCTTTGCTATCTTCCAACTTCTGCCTCTTTTTGTCAATTGTTAATAATCAATTCTATTCTTCTTGAAGCCTACTTCCTTTGTTAGTTTCAGCCAGCTCTTCACGTTTGATCTATGAGTTTCTTGTATAGTTTTTGTTTTTCCTGATATTTCTTACTGCCCCTTTTTTTGTTTGTTTCTTGCATTCTGTGCCTTTACTGGTTCCTCAAATTTTTCTACCTCTTAATCATAACATCTCCTTTACTGACTCCCCCTTTTCCTGGAGTCTTCTTCAAATGTTCTCTCTGATGTTTTTCTGGGCTGTTTGACTCCATAATTGGCTATAGTCTCTGTGCATTCAGTCAATAACCTTCCCACCAATTTCTATTTTCCAGAAATATGGGAAATATATTGTCAGCTGATGTCCTCCTTTTCTTCTTTGTTGTGGGGGTATGCCTTTTTAATCCATCTACTTTAATTCTAATAGTGCTTTAGCAGAGAGAGGAGCTAAATGTATGTGGTCATTCTGCCATATTGAACAAGAGGTAGACAGATTTATCATATTTTTTTTTAATTCTTGATTTTTAAATCCCTAAAATTAGTACATGCTCCTTGTAACCAGTTCAGATTTTAAAGAAGTGTATAATGTAAAACATAAATGTTTGCTCACCACCTCCATTCCCAAGACGTAACCCACTGTTTGGTAAATATCCCTCCAGATGCTTTATTCTTATGCACATATCAGATCATACACATACATGTATATAGACAATTGGTTTTTTATTTTATAAAATTGGATTTTATAAAGGTTGAGAAACTTGCTTTTTTTTAAAGGTGTCATTTTTTATTATAGACATTTTCAAATATATACAAATATAGAACAAATGGTCTAATTAACACCCATATACCCATCACCCAACTTCTACAATTATCAAATCAAAGTGAATCTTGTTTCATCTACAGCCCTACTCATTTCCATGACCTGCATAATTCTGATGCAAATGATATAACATTTCATTTGTATATATTTCAGTGTACATCTGTAAAAGAGGTTTTTAGAAAAAACAAACATAACCACAATTTCAACTCACCTAGAAAAATCACAATAATTCCTTAAAAAATTTTTTTTTCTAAGGCTTTTTTTAATTTTAATTTTTTCTTTATTTTTATTTTTTTGTCTTTCTTTCTTTTTTTAATGTTACATTAAAAAAATATGAGGTCCCCATATACCCCCCCCACTCCCCTCACCCCACTCCTCCCATAACAACCTCCTCCATCATCATGGGACATTCATTGCACTTGGTGAATACATCTCTGAGCACTGCTGCACATCATGGTCAATGGTCCACATTACAGTTTACACTCTCCCCCAGTCCACCCAGTGGGCCATGGCAGGATGTACAATGTCCAGCATCTGTCCCTGCAGTACCACCCGGGACAATTCCAAGTCCTAAAAATGCTGCCACATCACATCTCTTCTTCCCTCTCCCCACCCTCAGCAGCTACCATGGCCACTTTCTCCATCTCAGTGCTACGTTTACTTTCATTACTAATCACAATAGTTCCAGAATAGAATATCAGTTAAGTCCACTCTAATCCATACTCGATTCCTCCATTCTGTGGACCCTGGGATGGTTATGTCCGCTCCACCTCTGTATTAGGAGGGTGCTTAGATTCCACTTGGATGATTGATGCAATTCTCCCGTTTGCAGTTGTAGGCACTCTTGGCTCCCTGGTGTGGTGGTTGACCTTCTTCACCTCCCTGTTACCTGGCTGGGGTAAATCCAATAAACCAGAGGGTAGGAATTGCAATTCTGTTGAGGCTCAGGGCCTGGCTATCACATAGACAGTCCAGAGATTCAGGTCCCCTAAGTATACACTAAACCCTAGAGCCAACCACAGGTCTGGTAAAAGTGACAGAAGAGGTTTGTGAACAAAGATCACATCTGAGTCCAACTCCATCACACTCAGGAACACAAACTCCAAAGTAAGGCCAACTGACATGGCACTGAAGTCCATCTGTCATGATCATAGAACCTGTGATCATAGAACCTCAGAAGAACTAATACCTGGGGTTGTATCTACTTTAGCTGTCTCTGGGACTCTGCTGAGGTGTGCATAAGGGTGACCCCTCTGATGACCTCCTGGCTCTTTTTTGGAGACTCATAGCCATATAAACTCATTTGTCCTTTCCATTTCCCCTTTTAATTCAAGGTCAAAAAGCATTTTTAACTCCTGATATTACACGTAGGCCGAGATATTCTGCTGGTCTGAGTTGACCCTTTTATTCAAGGTCATTCTCCAGCCACATCATCAGCTGGTACTTGGTAGTAATCCTTCGGTGCCAGGGAGGCTCATCCCTACGAGTCATGTCCCATGTTGGGGGGAAGACAATGCATTTGCATACTGAGTTTGGCTTCCAGACTGGCCACATTTGAGCAACACGGAGGCTCTCAGGAGGTAACTCTTAGTTACCTAGCAGCTCTAGTTCTTATTTCAGGCCCACAGGCCCACAAGCATACTCATTAGCATCAAGGGCTCATTGTTGGGCAATCCTTCCTTATTGGTCTTAGCCATTGCACTTGGGAGATTGTTGCTGTTCCATTAGGGAGTGTGACAGAGCTCCCCTGGCCAGGAACTCAGCACTCCCCCAGCCATCGTTCCCAACTGTAACCACTATGAAAATATCCAAACATTTTTATGCACCCCGCACATATGCCCTGAAGAACTCCCTCCCAACCATGCGCTCCCCCCGCACCAATAACACCCTATACCAGTATTCCTCCCCCGCCACCATCGAACCCCTCTGTGGTCCAAAACCTCCCTGAAAATGAAGCCCAATATATTGCCAGGTTCCATTAATAGTAAAATGGAATATAGTGATGGGTTTAGAGGTTAGATATAGAATACATACTAATTTAGAAAAATTAAAGTAAAAATAAATTGGGGTATCAAAAAAATAAAAAAATGAAAAAGATTTTTTTTTTATTTTACCTTCCATCACTGCAATAAGTGTTGCACTGTATGCACATTGGCAAGCCAACTTCTTTCATCTCTTCCTCAGTGTCTATGTCCTTTCTTATTCTTTTTTTTCCTTCTAATTATTAAGCTTGTCTTCACAAAAGTTTTAGACCACAGTAATTCATATATACAATATACAGTACTCCCACACATTCAACATCAGACACTTTGTCCCTTCCCCAGTAATAATCTTTTTACATGTTCATACTATATTTTCTGAAACTGATGTACAGATATTGAGACAAAAGCTTTCAAACAAGGTTACACTTGGGTTTACATTATGGTTTATATTTTAAACTATACAATTTTCTAAATTTTTAGTTATCTTATGTTTTAAATTATGATTTGCATTTTAGCCTATAGGCCTCTATACATTTTTGGTGTAACATAACATGTCCTATATCCATCCTTGCATAACCTTGTGGAAAACTTCCATTGCCCCACAGTTAAACTGATTCCACCTATTTAATACCTCTTTCCCCCTCCCCTCAGGGCCCACAGTGACAATCACTCTTCATTGCTTGAAGGGCCTTGTTCAGAGATACTTGCAACAATGTTGAGGGCTTGACATGCTTGACTGCCCTAATGCATTGGGAACCACCATTTCTCTCTAGAGATACAATTCCCTCTATTTGAGAACATCAGTCCTCCCCAGGATGTGGGTATACATTCACTCTCATTGTATGGGTCTCCATCCAATGATATAACTCACTCTGACAAAATGAGCACTCACACACTCCCTAGAAGCCTGTCCTGTGTCAGATTCTCCCCTTTAAGCATTTTAAACAGGTAACCTTCCTTATTACATTTTTGAAAAAGTTTTCTCAACAATATACTCCCAACCACATATCTGACAATCTCCTATGTTCATATGTTCCCCCACCCTCCCCCCAAGTTTTTGGGCCATACTGCCCATCCTCCCATCCCTAGCCCCCCTCAAGCCCTCAAAGCCCCACCCAAAAGTATCCCTATGCCCCCATTTTATCCCTCCCCGTACAAATACTTACCTCCAGCTTATCATAGATTTCACCCAGGTAGGTGTCAGCTCACAACATTCCTCTACCCCCCAAATTCCTTTAAGCCTATCATCTGGTCTCTAGCTCTCTGAGGCAGCTTGGTTTACTATTTCATATCATTGAGGTCATGTAGTATTTGTCCTTCAATTCCTGGGTTGCTTCACTCAACATAAGGTTCTCAAGATTCATCCATGTTATCACATGTGTTTGTAGTGTATTCGTTCTTAAACCTGAGTAGTATTCCATTGTATGTATATACCACATTTTATTTATGCATTCATCTGTTGATGGGAATTTGTGTTGATCCCAACTTTTGGCAATAGTGAACAATGCTGCTATGAACATTGGTGAGCATATATCGGTTTGTGTCCTTGTTTTCAGTTCTACTGGGTATATACCCAGCAGTGGAATTGCTGGGTCATATGGCAAAGCTATAGCTAGTTTTTTGATAAAACGCCAAACTGTCTTCCAGAATGGCTGGATCTTTCTGCATTCCCACCAGTAGTGGATGAGTGTTCCCATTCCTTCACATCCTCTTCAGCATTTGCAGTCTGTTTTTTTCATAGCTGCCAATCTTACGGGATTAAGATGGTATCTCATTGTAGTTTTGATTTGCATTTCCCTAATAGCTAGAGATTTGGAGCATTTTTTTCATGTGCTTTTTAGCCATTTGTATTTTTTCTTTGGAGAAGTGTCTGTTTAAATCTTTTTCCCATTTTGTAAATAGGTTGTCTTTTTATTTTCAAGATATAAGAGTTCTTTATATATGCAGTATATAAGTCTCTTATCAGATATATATGGTTACCAAATATTTTCCCCCATTGTGTAGGTTCTCTTTTCACTTTTGTGACAAACTCCTTTGAGGTGGAGAAGACTTTAATTTTGAGGAAGTCCCATTTATCTATTTGTTCTTTTGCTACTTATGCTTTGGGTGTGAAGTTCATGAAGCCATTTCCTATTACAAGGTACTGTAGATGGTTCCCAACATTGATTTCCAAAGTCTTTATGGTCTTAGATCTTATATTTAGGCCTTTAATCCATCTTCAGTTGATTTTTGTATAAGGTGAGAGTTGGTAATCCTCTTTCATTCTTTTACATATGGATATCCAGTTCTCCAGGCACCATTTGTTGAAGAGGCCATTCTCTCCCAGTTGAGAGGTTTTGGTGGCCTTATCGAATAATATATGACTGTATATATGAGGATCTATATCAGAACTCTCAATTTGGTTCCATTGGTCAGTGTGTCTATCCTTGGGCAAATTCCATGCCGTTTTCAGTACTGTAGCCTTGTAGTATATTTTGAAGTCAGGTAGTGTGATTCCTCCAATTTCATTTTTCTTTTTCAAAATGTCTTTGGCTATTCGGGACCTCTTTCCTTTCCAAATAAATTTCATAGCTAATTTTTCTACTTCATTAAAGAATGCTGTGTTGATTTTTATTGGGATTTCATTAAATGTGTAGATCAATTTTGGTAGGATAGCCATCTTAATAATATTTAGTCTTCTTATCCATGAACAGGAAATATTCTTCCATTTATTTAAGTCTTCTTTGATTTCCTTGAACAGTGTTTTGTAGTTTTCTGTGTATAAGATTTTTACATCTTTAGTTAGATTTATTCTTAGTTATTTTACTTTTTTATTTACTATTGTAAATGGTATTTGTTTCTTAATTTCCTCCTCAGAGTGCTCATTATTGATGGACAGAAATGTTACTGATTTTTGTGCATTGATCTTATAACCTCTGACTGTACTGAACTCATTTATGAGTTCTAGAAGCTTTCTTGTAGAGTTCTCAGGGTTTTCTATGTACAGGATCATGTCATATGCAAATAATGAAATTTTTACTTCTTCCTTTCCAATTTGGATGCCTTTTATGTTTGGTTCTTGCCTCAGTGCTCGAGCAAGTACTTCTAAAACAATGTTAAATTGAAGGGGTGATAGTGGGCATCCTTGTCTTTTTCCTCATCTTAGAGGGAAAGATTTTAGGATTTCACCATTGTAAATGATGTTAGCAGTGGGTTTTTCATATATACCTTTTATCATGTTCAGAAAATTTCCTTGTATTATGATCTTTTGGAGTGTTTTTATCAAGAAAGGGTGCTATATTTTGTCAAATGCTCTTTCTGCATCTATAGATATGATCACAGGATGCGTTTCCTTCAATCTGTTTATATGGTGTATTACATTGATTGATTTTCTTATGTTGAATCATCCTTGCATACCCAGAATGAATCCCATTTGGTCATGGTGTATAATTCATTTAATGTGTTGTTGAATACGATTAGCAATTATTTTGTTGAGGATTTTTGCATCTAGGTTCATTAGAGAAATTGGTCTGTAATTGTCCTTTCTTGTGGTGTCTTTGTTTGGCTTTGGTACTAGGGTAATGCTGGCATCATAGAATGAGTTAGGCAATGTTCCTTCTGTTTCGATTATTTGGAAGAGTTTCAGCATGACTGGCGTTAGTTCTTTCCGGAATATTTTCTAGAATTCGCCTGTGAAGCCGTCTGGCCCAGGGCTCTTCTTCGTTGGGAGGTTTTTAATGACTGATCCTATCTCATTACTTGTGATTGGTTTGTTGAGATCATCAATTTCTTCTTTCATCAATAGAGGCTGCGTATGTGTTTCTAGGAATTTGTCCATTTCCTCTAAATTGTCCTTCTTGTTGGAATATAGTTTTTCAAAGTATCCTCTTATGATAGTCTTTATTTCTATGGAGGTCAGTGGTGATATCTCCTTTCTCATTTCTTATTTTGTGTATTTGCATCTTCTCTCTTTTTTTCTTTGTTAGTCTAGCTAAGGGTTTGTCAATTTTATTGACCTTCTCAAAGAACCAGCTCTTGGTTTTGTTTATTTATTTATTTTTAAAGATTTATTTTTATTTATTTAATTCCCCTCCCCTCCCCCGGTTGTCTGTTTTCTGTGTCTTCTTGCTGCGTCTTGTTTCTTTGTCTGCTTCTGTTGTCGTCAGTGGCACGGGAAGTGTGGGCGGCGCCATTCCTCGGCAGGCTGCTCCCTCCTTCGCGCTGGGAGGCTCTCCTTATGGGTGCACTCCTTACGCATGGGGCTCCCCTACGTGGGGGGCACCCCTGTGTAGCAGGGCACTCCTTGCGCGCATCAGCACTGCGCATGGGCCAGCTCCACACGGGTCAAGGAGGCCCGGGGCTTGAACCGCGGACCTCCCATGTGGTAGACGGACGCCCTAACCACTGGGCCAAAGTCCGTTTCCGGTTTTGTTTATCTTTTTAAGTGCTTTCTTATTTTCTATTTCATTTACTTTTACTCTTATCTTTGTTATTTCTTTCTTCTTCCTTCGGGGTTACTTTGTTGTTTTTTTTTACTAATTCCTCCAGATGTACAGTTAGTACTTCAATTTTTGCTCTTTCTTCTTTTTTGATGTATGAATTTATGGCTATAAATTTCCCTGTCAGTACTGCTTTTGCTGCCTCCTATAAGTTTTGGTATGTTGTGTTATCATTTTCATTAGTTACAAGGTAGTTATTAATTTCTATTGAGATTGCCTCTTTGACCCAATATTTTTCTAAGAATGTGTTTTTTAACCTCCATTTCTCAGTGCCAAATTTGGGGCTCTGGCCCTTGCAGATGTCCAGCTTTACTCCTCTGTGGTCAGAGAAATTATTTTGTATGATTTTGATCTTTCTGAATTAATTGGGACTTTCTTTGTGGCCTAGCATGTGGTCTATCTTGGGGAATGATCTATGTGCACTTGAGAAAAATGTATATCCTGCTGTATTTAGGTGTAATGTTCTGTATATGTCCATTAGGTCCAGTTCCACTAATATATTGTTCAAAGTCTTTTTTTCTTTGTTGATTCTCATTTGAGATGTTCTGTCCTATTGTCATAGTGGTATTTTAAAGTCCCCCACTATAATTGTAGAGGCATCTATTCTTTCACTTAGTTTTTCCAGTGTTTGACTCACATATTTGGAGGAGCCCTTGTTAGGAGCATAAATGTTTATGATTGTTTGTTCTTCTTGAAAGATTATCCCTTTCACTAATAGGTAGTGTCCATCTTTGTCCCTCACAATTGTTTTGCATTTAAAGTCTATTTTGTCTAATATTAATATAGCTACTCCTGCCCTTTTTTGGTTATTGTTTGCTTTTAAGATTGTTTTCCATCCTTTCACTTTCAACCTCCTTGAATCCCTGGGTCTAAGATGAGTTTCTTGTAGACAATATATAGATGGGTCATATTTCCTTATCCAATCTTTCAATCTGTGTCTCTTAACAGGTAAGTTTAATCTGTTGACATTTAGTGTTATTACTTTCAAGGAATTACTTATATTTAACTATATTTTCTTTGGATTTGTGTTTGTCTTATGTTTGATTTTTTTTTCTCTTTTTGTAGTTTTAGTTGTATTTACACTCTCCTCCAACTCTGTCTCTCCTGTTTTTTCTTTCCTCCTGCAGAACTCCCTTTAGTATTTCTTGAAGGGCAGGATTCTTGGCATACTCTCTTAGTTTCTTTTTTTTTTTTTTAAAGTTTTATTTTTATTTATTTAATTCCCCCTCCCCTCCCCTGGTTGTCTGTTTTCTGTGTCTTTTTGCTGCGTCTTGTTTCTTTGTCTGCTTCTGTTGTCGTCAGTGGCACGGGAAGTGTGGGCGGCGCCATTCCTCGGCAGGCTGCTCCCTCCTTCACGCTGGGAGGCTCTCCTTATGGGTGCACTCCTTGTGCGTGGGGCTCCCCTACGTAGGGGACACCCCTGTGTGGCACGGCACTCCTTGCGCGCATCAGCACTGTGCATGGGCCAGCTCCACATGGGTCAAGGAGGCCCGGGGCTTGAACCGCGGGCCTCCCATGTGGTAGACGGATGCCCTAACCACTGGGCCAAAGTCCGTTTCCCTTAGTTTCTGTTTACCTGTGAATATTTTGAACTCTCCATCATTTTTGAATGCTAGCTTTGCTGGATAGAGTATTCTTGGTTGGAAATTATTTTCTTTTAGTACCTTGACTATGTCATACACTGTCTTCTTGTCTCCATGGTTTCAGATGAGAGATCAGCACTTAATCTTATGAAGCCTCCCTTGTATGTGATGGTTCTCTTTTCTTTTGCTGCTTTTAGTATTTTCTCTTTGTCTTGTACATTGGATAATTTGACAAGTATATGTCTTGGCGTAGGCCTGCTGGGATTTATGCTGTTCAGGGTGTGTTGTGCTTCCTGAGCATGTACATCCACCTCTCTCAATAGGTTTGGGAAGTTTTCAGCCATTATTTCCTCCAACACCCCTTCTGTCCCCTCTCCCTTTTCTTCTCCTTCTGGGATGCCTATAATGCATATGTTTGTGCATTTTGCATTGTCATTCAGGTCCCTAAGTCTCTCCTGGATTTTTTCTATCTTTTTATCGATTAATTCTACTATCTGTTTGATTTCAGATGTACTGTCTTCCACATCACTAATTCTTTCCTCTGCCTCTGCAAATCTGCTGTTATTCGCTGAGAGTGTATTTTCGATTTCTTGGATTGTGCTATTGATCCCCATCATCTCTGTGATCTTTTTGTGCATGATCACAATTTGTTCTGTATGCTCTCCAAGTGTTTTCTTAACATGCTTTATCTCTTCCTTCACTTCATTGAATTTGTCCATGATACATGTTTTCCGAGCTTTAATTACTTGTTCAGTTTTCCACTTCTCTTCCTAGTTTTTAGTTTGTTCATTGTATTGGGTCATGTTTTCCTGATTATTGGTATGGTCTGTAGTTTTTTGTTGCTGTCTGGTCATCATTTTATCTTCCTGGGTTTATTCTGTTGATTATCTTCTTATTCTAGCCTTGGGGTTTAATTAGTTGTTTTTGTGTGCATGTTAGGTCTTCTCTTTGTAACTTTTTTCTTCATATTCTATTTCCCTGTTGTTTGGCTAAGTTTCCTTGAAGAAAAATATTAGGTCCAGAGAAAGCAAAAGGGGTAAGAAAAGAAAAATATAATAGTATTATTACTACTATGGTTCACGAACCACTACATATGGTTAACAGAAGAACCATATGAGATCTAGAAGAATGGATATAGAACTCATGGAAGCTGTGTATAGTTATAACTGTAAAAAAAAAGTGGAGTACCTATAATGAGATATTAAACTGAATATGGGGAGGAATATACTATGAATTAAAAGGTCAGTGTAATCAGGAGAGAGGGAAAAAGAAAAGACAGGACAATAACATAAAGAGTGAATAAATTATAGAAAACAGATTAGAGGTATTTGAGATAAAATGTCAGAAAAATTGAGGGCTAAACAGATTGAGGTGGAATGTAGAGAAACAATAAATGATGGAGGAGAGAATGATGTAATGGAAAGGGGATAGTGTTGGAAGCCAAAATCAATACACAGAGGAAAGAGAAAATTGAGGATGAGGAAGCACAGCAAATAAGAAAAACTGCCTGCAGCACTAATATAAAAAAAAAGAAAAAGGGGGAAAGAAAAAAGGGAGAAAGAAAGAGAGAAGAAAAAAGCAGAGAGAGGGGAGAAAAAAAAGAAAAAGAAAAAGAAAAAAAAAGGGTGGTGGTGGGGATAAAGAGGAAGAGAATACAAGAAAACAGACCAACGAAAAAGACCAGACAAGGCCTCAGGCAAAGAATCCTCTTTGCAATTGAATAAACTGCTTAGGAGTCTGACCTTCCCTCTTTCTTCCTTCCTCACTTCCTTTTCTCCCAAGGCAGCAGGAAGGCTGCATGAAGGCTCCTGTAGGAAATTCAGTTGGGTCCCTGGTGAACCAACTCATCTGAGAAAATAATAACTCTTAATTTCTTGAGAGAGCACTCACCCCTTGCCAGGAACCCTAAATATGCTATTGGAAGCCTGTAAAGCATGTCCTACTGTCCCTCTCCCTTAGTTGTGCTACAGGTGGGCTGGTTAATTTTCTGACTCCACCTTCTTCCAGACCAAGTTTCCTATCCCAGGGGGTTTAGGTAAATTGGGCTCTCTCACCAGATTTGCCTCTTCTCTATTCCTAGGCTCTCCTCAAGTCAGCTAATATCTCCTCCAAACTCAATAAAAAGGGGGAGGGGGACCAGAAAATTGAACCTGCACTCCTTGGCCTCTCTGCACCTCCCACCTACACTCTCCCACTTCCGGATTTAGTCCGCGCCAGGAGGGGTAGGGCAATTCTGGATTTTTGGGAGTGCTTGGCTCGGGAAACAAAGGCCCAGGAGAATGTGGACTCGGAGTATTTAGCATGAGCCACGGGGGTTCAGGGGACACAGGCTTAGGGGTTCACGTGTTTCGGGGACATAGAGCTTGGAAACTCCGCCCCACGACCGACAGTTCTCAGTGAACTCCACGGCTCTTAGCCCTAGGGGGAAGGGATTTGCCTTCCCAGGGCTTCCGAGTTCAGTGTTAGAAACCCACAGTTCTACCTTGAGCAAATTCCAATTCTGCTGCAGTCTCTCCAGATCAATGTCCAGACACGTCCCGCCCTGCAGGTTCCTGAAACAGCCTGCTCCAGTAGGACTCTGTCACCACACAGCTGGTCTTTTGTAAGAGAGATGACGACGGTGTATTTACTCAGACGCCATCTTGCCCCACCTCCACCAGAAACTTGCTTTTTATACTTTATATATTGGACATTCTTGCATTTCAGCACAGAGAATCTTAATTTTTTAAATGAAGATTTATTTTTTATTTATTTCTCTTCCCTCCCCTACCCCCCCCCCCAGTTGTCTGCTGTCTGTGTACATTTGCTGTGTGGTCTTCTTTGCCCACTTTGTACTCTTGTCAGCAGCTCAGGGAATCTGTGTCTCTTCTTGTTGCATCATCTTGCTGTGTCAGCTCTCCAGGTATGCAGTGCCACTCCTGGGCAGGCAGTGCTTTTTTCACACTGGGTGGCTCTCCTTACAGGGCGCACTCCTTGCGCGTGGGGCTCCCCTAAGCGGGGAACACCCCTGCGTGGCACGGCACTCCTTGTGCGCATCAACACTGCAGTGAGCTGGCTCATCATATGGGTCAGGAGGCCCTGGGTTTGAACCCTGTACCTCCCATGTGGTAGGCAGATGCTCTATCCATTGAGCCAAATCCGCTTCCGGAGAAACTTTATTTTTAAAGAAAATACTTCTAATGTAAAGATTTATTTTTTATTTATTTCTTCCCCCACCCCCGCCCCAGTTGTCTGCTCTCTGTGTCCATTCACCGTGTGTTCTTCTGTGACTGCTTCTATCCTTATCAGAGGCACTAGGAATCTGTGTTTCCTTTTTTTTTGTTGCGTCATCCTGCTGCATCAGCTATCCGTGTGTGTGGCACCACTCCTGGGCAGGCTGCACTTTCTTTCGTGCTGGGTGGCTCCCCTTACGGGGCGCACTCCTTGCGCGTGGGACTTCCCTATGTGGTGGATACCCTTGAGTGGCAGGGCACTCCTTGCACGCATCAGCACTGCACTTGGGCCAGCTCCACATGGGTCAAGGAGGCCCAGGGTTTGAACCATGGACCTCCCATGGTGTAGGTGGATGCCCTATCCATTGGGCCAAGTCCACTTCCCCTAATGTAAATTTTTATTGAAATATAACAGACACACAGAAAGGCTCTTCTTTTCTGTATGTGTGCTATAGCTCACATAGTTATTTTAACAAATCAATTTTATTGATACATATTAATAAAGCTTAAATCCATCCAAAGTGTACAATCAATGGTATTTGGTATAATCACATATTTGTGCATTCATCACTCCAATTATTCCCAGAGCACTTTCATTATTCCAATAATAATAATAAACAACAAACAAAACTCATCACCTCTCAATCTCTCTATGCCTCCCCTGCCATACATATGAGCTATTCTTTTTGGTTCTTGCTAGTATATTTGTATTTATATTTTGTAAAAGCAGTCTTATATATGAAATATCGTCATATTTGTGTTTTACACAGGGTTTTACTCTCTTATACAGTCCCATGTTACCGTTTTTAGCTTTCCTTTCAGTAATATACATGACTTAGACTTTCCCTTTCAACCACCGCCATACCCATACAATAGCACTGCTAGTTACAAACACCATGACATACTTTAACCATTTCTGTTCATTTCCAAATACTTACAACCTTTTTACCAATTCTGCAAAGATTAACCCTCAGATTAATCTCTAATTAACCAAATTAAAATTAACCAAATATTATATTGTGGGTTAAAGATTAACCCACAATATAAACCCACAATTTATATTGTGTAAACTCATGGAGTTTAGGTCATAATTTAGGTCATAATAGTGCAGCCATACAGTATTTGTCCTTTTGTGTTTGGCTTGCTTCACTCAACGTAATGTCCTCTGGGTTCATCCAGGTTGTCATACGCTTTATGACTTTATTTCTTCTTACCACTGCATAATATTCCATTGTGTGTATATATCACAATTTGTTTATCCATTAATCAGTTGATGAACACCTGGATTGTTTTAGACTTTTGGCAGTCGTGAATAATGCCTCTATGAACATCAGTGTGCAGATGTCTGTTTGTGTCTCTGCTCTCAGTTCTTCTGGGTATATACCTAGTAATGGTATTGCCAGGTCCCATGGCATGTCTACATTCTACTTCCTTAGGAACTGCTAAACAGTCCTCCACAGTGGCTGTGCCATTCTACATTCCCACCAACAGTGAATAAGTTTTCCTATCTCTCCTCATCCTCTCCAACATTTACAATTTTCTGACTTAATTTTTTTTTATTTTTCAGGAAACTTTAGATTACATAAATGTTACATGAAAAATATAGAGGATTCCCATATGCCTCATCCACCACACACACTTTCCCACATTAACAACATCCTTCTGTAGTGTAGTACATTTGTTACAATTGATGAACACATATTGAAACATTGTGGAAGCAGACTTGGCTCAATGGATAGAGTGTCTGCCTATCACATGGGAGGTCCATGGTTCAAACCCAGGGCCTCCTTGACCCATGTGGAGTAGGCCCACATACAGTGTTGATGTGTGCAAGGAGTGCCGTGCCATGCAGTGGTGTCCCTCGTGTAAGGGAGCCCCACGCACAAAGAGTGCAGCAAAAGAGAGACAAAGGGAGAGTCAAAGTGAAGTGCAGCAGAAACCAGGAACTGAGGTGGTGCAATTGACAGAAAACCTCTCTCCCCATCAGAGGTCTCCAGGATCGAATCCCTAGAGGGGAGAAAATGAGAAGAGAAGACAACACGGACAGCAAAAACAGCAGGGCAGGAGGAGGGGAAGGGGGGGAAATAAATAAATAAGTCAATCTTTTTTTTAAAAAGTTCAGTGATGTATTTAAAGGCTGTGAAAACATGGTGGCGCATGGATGGTATGACCTGTACAAACTGAAGAATGGGTCTCATTCTTCTCACCTCTCTATCCCTAGTTGGCAGAGTTGGCAGTATGGATAAAGGAGGGAGGTGAGCAAAGGCAGTTGCACAGATGTCATCATAACTCATAACACAGTATTGATTGTGTTTCTTCTATATGCCAAACATTTAGCACACATTTTCTCTAATCCCCTTTATAACACTATGAAGTAGGTAATCTCTATTTTACAGGTGAGGAAACAGGTTTAGGAGGGATAAATCATTTGCCAAGGGTTACACAAGCTATTAAATATCAGGGCCAGGATGTGAACCTAGGTCTGTCTTGCACCTAAGTTTATGTGCTTTCTACTTTATATACCATCCTGCTTCTTCTGTGTCAGTGATAGCAACGCATGACTCAGAGAAACAGATATTGCTTAAGCATACTCGTTGGTCATGTGTGGGCAGGACATTCTGTGATTCTTTCTATTGCTCATTAATTAATCCTACAAATATTTACTTATTTATAGTCAGAAAGTAGGGCGAGGAGTGTAGGTCAGGTAGATGGTGTGGGAAGGACGTAGGTGCGGGGAGGAGGGTAAGGAGACATGGGAGGTTTGAGGCTAGAGGAAATAGAGAATAAAGGGACCATCATGAGCTTGAATGCAGGAGGGGGATGGCGGCTGATTTTTAGGAGGTCTGTTCTTAGATGCAGTACTAAGTGGGTCTCTGGGTAGTTGTAGAAGACAGTTTCTAGAGTAACAGTTAACAGGCAAGTTCCGATGCAGTGGTGGCACTCAGGATCTGAGGTCCTTCAAACAGCACTCTACACCTATACACCCATAGCCACACGTATAGAACCATGAAGGTGGAAACAAGTATTTTTAAACAAGCCCATGAGAAATGTGTGCATCCGCATTTGAACTGTCTTATACAATCAAAGTCTATATCTTCATTCTAGTGATATCTAGTGCTTACCACGAGATTGTAACTCCCTTTCAAAGGAGCCAATACTGATTTGGAGGCATGAAGTTTGGGAGTTTCGTTGAGAAGAAAAAAAGAAAAGAAAAATCTCAGTTTATAGTCACTATTTAGCTGTGCATGTATTAAGAATTTGAATGACTAAGATGATGTAATTACCTAGAAGGAGCTAAGTTTAATTACCTAGAACTAAGGAGTATGTTTGTCCACATAGATTTTCCTTAGTTTTATTAGTGGTGAGCACAAATAACAAATTGTAATAAAACAAGCCTGATTTACATAGCCAGTTAATCCCAGAGGCAATGTGACCCAGACCAGGGAGGGGTAGAGCTCAGGAATGTGTCACTGTGACACATTGATTCCAGGACTCCTAGGCTTCACCTGCACCTGAGGTATGGGCAAAGCATGTTTGGGTACTGTGGAGGCTTATTTTTTACTGTTCCAGGGTCAGGAGGATGGCAGCTGGGGTGACCAAGCTTAAAAAAGTGCCTCAGGAAGAACTTTGACAGTCTCTTCTGTATTGGTTCCAAGTACCTCCACTGTAGAGAAACTTCAGTGAAGCTCAGGAAAGAAGCTGTCTCCCAACAGTGTGGCACACATTTGGAAGCCAAGAGCCATACTAATGGAGACAGACCTAGTGCCCTTTAAAGTCCAGTTTATAATATAATACAATGGTTCTCAACGGGGTTTCCTTCTCCAATATCAAAATTCTCAAGAATATGACTTCTTTGGGTCAGTAGCAGTGGCATGTTGTGGCAGTGACTTGGGAGATGGAGGTGGTGGAAGAATCAACCCAGACGGTGGATGTCTTGTAAGTCCCCCTCCCAAAGTGTCATGAGGTTTCAAAAATCTAATAGTAATTTTGGCAGTCTTTACTTCCTTCCCTACCTGGAAATATTTAAGTCCCATCAGTGGGGTTTCTCTAACTCGGTGACCGTCAGTTAGTTGTTGTCGGTCTGGCACAGCAAACTGACTTCCATGTCCTTGGGACCGTTATCCCTTTCAAGTTGCTTTTTTATGTTTATTTCATTCTGAAAACCTTGGAGTTGCAGGTCAGGCTGTCTGGGACAGAAGTGGGGTTCCTAGCTACTGAATGGGACTTGGGAGGCAGAGGACTTGTCTTTCTGCATTAAAGAGTAAAATCCCGAGTTAGGGTGGATTTTAGTGCAAGCAGGGCTGGAGAGGTCCAGGGCGGACCAAATTCGGTTGGGGCCCCGGGATCTGTGAGCTGGTGTTGCTTCAGCCTGTATGTGTGTGTGAGGCTGGTCGCCGCCCATCCCTGTCCAAACGGCACAACCCTTTGCGTCCGCCTCTGTTTAACTCTTACTGCAAGGCAATACTTGACGCGTTGGCGCTGGGACCCTAAAGGGAGTCTGGCGGCGGCTTGGCAGGTGGGCAAGTAGCAGGGAGCTGGGTGGGGGAGGGGGCGGAGGCTTCGTCGAGTGGCGTTCGGGTCAGCCAATGGCAGCTCAGAGCCGGAGTGGACGGGGCGGAGGCGCCGAGGCCAATGAGCCAATGGCAGGCGAGTGACTGCTGGAGCGACCTGGTGACGTGAGGAGCGTTGCCTTCGGCCAGCGGTGGGCGGTTGTCACAGTTGGTTTTGGGCCCCGGCCACTGGGGCCCCTGGTTAGGAGGAGGCAGCCTCCCGCCCTGGCAGGACAAGTCGCTGCCACCTTTCGGCGGCCGACGCCGTCCCCTGGGGATAGCTGACTTCCTCCCCTCGGTTGCCGGCCGAGGTCAGGCTCCCTCTTCCAGGTACCGAGAGATGGGGCCGTGCGGGGCTTCTCCGGGGCTCGGCCGCATGGTGGGCTGTCCGCCAGCGGCCCCGCCGCGACCAGGGGCGCCTGGCACTGCCCTCCTCCACTGCGCCCGGGGTGACCGCACGTGGCGTGGCGACTGGGAAGTGTGTGTGCGCGTACGAGCACGGGGATGCGTGTGCAGGTGGAGGCGGCGCGCGTTCCGACCCGACTGGGGCGCTGGTCGGCGGTGCGGCCGAGGCGGGGCGGGCCTCCCCAGGCCGCGCCCGGCCGCTCGGGCCTCGGGCCTCGGGGCCCCACGCTGGTGGGCCGGGCGCGGCTTCTCCACGGATGGTGATCTTTGTTCTCCCAGGCCCTGCTCCCCTTCCTGGTCTCTCTTTTCCCGCGGGGCGGGTGTATTAGGAGGAGATGGTTTTTCAGGTTAGTTGTACACAAAGGAAGTGTTTTTCTGCACCTCTGGTGCCACTGGTGCCCCCTCCTCCCCCTTTCCCCGGCCTTCGACGTTTACGCTGCCCTGCCCAGCGCCTAGTCTCGGAGCCTTGCCCTCTCCAGCCCGAGAATGATTTCCCGTCAGTCGCGCTGCAGGCTTCCGCCTCCTTGCCAGTGTGGGGCATGTGGTGTCAGTAAATAGAGGCCACTCCACCACACCTGACAGAGGGAGGAGGGCGACAGTGACTGACAGAAACGAGGCCTGGGAATCAGGATGCCAAGTAGAGGTGGGACTTCTGGACCCTCTGAGATGTCCCGGAGAGCACCTTTAGGACTTTTCTTAGCTGCTGCCATCCTCTCCCCCCACCTCCCCACCCATCACTCTCCAACCATTCCAGAATTTCTCCTGCTTAAGTCAGCCTTTCACCTACAGGTCTGTGAGGTGGTTTTCATTTTGATTGCCACCAACATTAGGCTGGTCCAGCCAGATTGTTTCGTTTCCCGGACTCGGGAAGTTACAGAGGGTTTGATTAGGGGAAATCTGTTTGGAGTCAGTACAGTGTGTGTCTGTAAGGACAATGTCCTGAGCCTCCTGCCCCTGCCAGAGGGTGACTTGTTCCCTAGCATGATTCATATTTGAGCGCCTATTAAAGAAAGAAGGTGAAGAACTGGAGGAGAAGAGGGAATGGCTCCTTAAGGACTCTATTATTTTTATTGTCCTTTGAATGATGATTATTGAACAGTGTGGTATACTGGGAAGTGCACTAAACTGGAATTAGCAGACATGTTTCTTCATCTCAGCTTTGCCACTGTGCCACATTGGATAAGTTATTTCCTCTCTCTGGTCCTCAATTTACTCATTTAAAAAACAAAGTAATTGAGACTATCGCCTATGATCATCACTGGTTATATTGTAAGCAGAGTAGTTAATTTAAGGAAAAATATTAGCCCCCTTCCTTTTTTTTTACAGAACCATTAACCTTTCTCCTTTTAGAGGACAAGCACAGACTGGAAAGAAAACTTTTCCTATTTCCTCACCTCCACCCCTTCAGGCATTGCTCATCTTTCTGTCTGGGAAAGGAGGGTTGAACTGCATTTTCTTATTCCTGCCTCATTTTTTTTTTTCTTTTTGTGCTTTTTCTTAGGGCTACACATTGGACTTTTGATGATGCTTGACCCAGCGGCAGCAATAGCAGGCAACGTGATTTCAAAGCTGGGCTCAGTATCTCTCTTTTCTCTCTTGTAATCACAAAGCCCATTTGGACCAGGCATTCCAATCATGTCTGTGATGGTGGTGAGAAAGAAGGTGACACGGAAATGGGAGAAACTCCCAGGCAGGAACACCTTCTGCTGTGATGGCCGTGTCATGATGGCCCGGCAAAAAGGCATCTTCTACTTGACCCTCTTCCTCATCCTGGGGACCTGTACACTCTTCTTTGCCTTCGAGTGAGTTTCCATTGGGTAGAGTTGCCTGGTTATGGTTACTTTGGGTCTAGGGGAAGAATCCTCTTTTTGTGGAGATCATGGATGGTCCTTGGATGACTTTCATTGTTCTCTTGACATGTCTAGCAATCCTTTGAATTCATTGGTTACAGCAGAGAGCTCTTCCTATAAAGACCAAGGCCCTTTGATACCAATTTTATAGCTGATTTGGGCCTATCTGACACACTTGGGAAATAAGGAGTTTATCTTTATTACTCACCTCCCCTTTTCAGGGTGTCCTTTTCTCCCCTATGGTCTCCTTAGGTGCTTGGTGACAAACTGCCTCTTTCCCCACCCTCCCAATCTTAGGAGCACTCCTCACTGAAATAACTCCACCTACTGTGGTTCCTATTTCCTTAGAGTCCAGCTCTCAGCTAGCTGTTAAATGGAAAAGCCAAATGAGTGGGAACCTGCAGACCTGGGTTCCAGCCTCAGCTGTGCCACCAACTAGCTGTGTGTCTGGCACATATGTGCTTATTAAATGTGAGTTGCTTTCTTTACTGCAAAATCACTCAACATAAACAACTCTCTATTCTGTGTTTGCCTGATACCTGCCTTGGAATTATTTTTTCCCCATGAAGTAATACCTAGTACTAGAACCACTGTTTAAAGTCTGTGTAGGTCGCTGCTCTAGGGAGGTGGCCAGTTTGGATTCTAGGGTGCTGTGGGCATGGCTACTAGATGTGCTGAGAATTTTTTATACTCTATGGATGTGAGCAATGCTAATTGGTTTGGGATTGCTGTGACGAAGGCCCCAAGGAGACAAGAGGTATGTGAGACTTCAAGCCACACCTGATATGAGCCTGCTATAGTTCACATACTTAGGTAACCTGGAAATGGAACTCCCGCATTGGGGCATGGCCATTGTAGATAGGAGGGGGCTACTTGGCCAACCTTTGTGGGTAATTAAAATGAGCTCTGGTCTCTTGGGACTCATTTTTGTCCTTCCTGTGTTATGGCTTCAGACTTTCCCAGTGCATCAAGAGTGATTTTTGGGCTGCTTTGCCAGACTTCTTGATGCTTGCAGCTGGCGGGAGTAACAGCAGTGGGAGGAGGGGAACCCATTTTATAACAGGGCTGGGAAAGTAAGGTCAGAGGAGCTCTTTGTTAAAGGCTCTTTTGCGGCTGCTGTTGCTGACTTCGCGAAGCATTTGGCAAAGTCAGGCAGGTTGCTGAAGGCTTCTTAGCTGCTTTCCAGTCTGAATTTCATGGCTGAGAGTGTGTATGTATTTGTGTGTGGTACAAATAAATGAACACGTGCACTCAGGCAGCATAAGCATAACATTTAAGAACATTTTTCCCTCCCCTCACCCTTCTCTCCAACTTTTCTTTTGCTTTGTTCCTGCCTTGCCTCTCATTGGAAGTGCACAGCTGAACTCAGCTCTCTATCATTCTCCCTCTCTTTCACACCTTGCCCTGTTGAATTGCTAGCTGTTTTTGTCCTTCTGTGGTTAAATTTTTATGGTGGAAACCATTCACAACAAAGATAAGACTTGTGTCCAGACCCTGAGTGATGTGGTACTTTCTGGGCCCAGGAAACCTCTGGTTTGATTGGCCATGGGAACTTGGAAATTTGGGAGCTATTGGAGTATGGCCCTTTTTTTTTTAAAGATTTATTTATTTTTTATTTATTTCTCTCCCCTTCCCCCTCCCGCCCCAGTTGTCTGTTCTCTGTGTCTATTTACTGCATGTTCTTCTTTGTCTGCTTCTGTTGTTATCAGCAGCACGGGAATCTGCGTTTCTTTTTGTTGCATCATCTTGCTGTCAGCTCTCTGTGTGTGTGGCGCCATTCCTGGGCAGGCTGTACTTTCTTTCGCGCTGGGCGGCTCTCCTTACGGGGCACACTCCTTGCGAGTGGGGCTCCCCTACGCGGGGACACCCCTGCGTGGCAGGGCACTCCTTGTGTGCATCAGCACTGTGCATGGGCCAGCTCCACACGGGTCAAGGAGGCCCAGGGTTTGAACTGTGGACCTCCCATGTGCTAGATGGATGCCGTAACCACTGGGCCAATTCCAATTCCCAAGTATGGCCCTTTTTATACCTGGGAGCCAAGAGAGAGTCTGATCTGGGTCTGTTCTACTTAGGCCCCTGAAGGCCTCTGGAGGAAAACTGTCTATGAGAAGAAGCTTATAATTAGCAAGTGACTGTTTGATAGAGACAGGTTGAGTCTTCTGTTAAGATGGCATTTCCCCCCAAGTTATTTCTTGTGCTCAGCTCTTGTCTATGAAGGCTCAAGTTGTTTGTAAACTGCCTGAGTTCCAGCTGTCTGTATGACAGAGTAAATATTTTGGTAGGTAGGGATGGGGGAGGGAATAATGGGAGGCAGAGGGGAGAAGGAAGTAAATATGTTAGCTTAAGAGTGGAACGGGGAAGTGTAAATCTGCCCAAAGAGATTGGTGGCATCTGTGTTCATAAATGTGCATATGTGTGTGTGCATATGTCTGTCATACAGACATACAGACTCCCTAGGTGGTAGCTGCCTTGTGCTGTGCAAATGACAGGTCATCTATGGGACACCAGCATGCCCTTGAGGAATTAAGTCTCTCTCTGGTCGATCTTTTTCTTTGGCATCCTTAGTTTACTACCAACCACACAGGGGGATAGGGCTTGAGGGACAGAGTTTGGGCTCCTTTGTTAGTGTTAGATCATTGTGAGACCTAAGGAAATCAGCTGATTTAGCCCCCTGCTGTCAGGCAGGTGAGGGCTCTGAATCAACAGTGACAGATGGCTACCCATTATAATTGTCAAATTGTTGAAGAGCATAGACCCCCACATCCTCTGGCTGTTAACATTTTTCCCTTGTAGGAAAATAGTCCAAATATTGAGGCTCATCTGGATGTATGTTTTAGTAACGTGGTTCTGCTTGCATGCAGCAGGTGCTTAGGAACAAGTGTGAGTTGATTTATCGCTGCCTGTGGCACAACTCTGGGTTAGCCAGATGGCTTGAGAAGTCTGATCAGGCCCCTTAAGGAAAAACATGCAGCATTAGTAATGCCAGTGGATAGCCTTTTACTTTTGGATTTGCCTTTATAAATCTAGACATTTCAAAGGAGGGACCTGTGATTTTCAGTGGATAGACAGTAGGTCGAATTCATAAAACAAAATAAGATTGTCTGTCCAGAAGCTAGTTGACTCCATATTGTTAGAAGTGTTTCAGAAGAAGCTGGGTGGCCATCTCTTCGGGCTGCTGGCACAGAGAAGATTCCTGCTGCACAGGATGGGAAATTAGACTAGATTATCACTAAGCCTCTCACAACCCTTAGAGTCAATGAAAGTCTATGCAACTTTGTTGCCATCTGGAAGACTCAAATATGAAAAAAAAAAAGAGTAAAGAAGATGGCCAATCAGTAGTTCAATAATATATTTAAATTTAAAATCAGAGTGAAAATTGTATATTGCTTAATAAAAAGGATTTCCTAATTTGTTCTTAGTGTGAGGGCTTTAGGAAATATGAGTGTATATGCCTCTTTTAGCTTTGAGCACATGAACCATTTTCAGTTCTGTCTGCCCAAACCCTTTCCAGTTTGTATAATGAACACATAGCAACCAGCTTGGCCTGGAATGTCAGGACAATGTAGCAGAATGACACAACCTGTGAGCTGTTCAGCTACTGAAAGGCTATTGTGGTGTTTCATCAAACCAACCTTCTGTTAAAGCATAGCCCTGGGGAAAAGAACAGGTACCTTGTTTTCTGGAATTGGCTTCCCAACTTTCTCTTTTAACTTTGTGACCAGACAGCTAGTGTGGACAAGGTCTCCAGACTTATCTTTCAGCAAGAATGAGTGTATGACTAGACACCTGAAGTGGAAGTAGTTTTTTGCTATCATCAGTATGTATGCTCTCCCTATATCAAATACAGAGGGACACATACGAAGGTACTGCCAAACTCAGACTGCTCCTCGTGGGTGCTTTTGATGTCCATATTGGCAAAGGAATCACTGAATTGGATGAACTTAAAAAGCTTTGTATCGCTGGTTAGTAATTGTCCCACTTCTCATAGCCTATCCAGATTTTCCCTGTGTTTTAAGTTCCTTCATGAAAACTTTCCAGAAATTTCTGCATTTATAGGAATAATTGCATACACCACTCATTTAGCAAGAAATCATACATTTCTTATATTTCTGAATTCTATTGTTATTATACTTTTCACTTGTCTTTGTCCCCCACAGCTAGATGCGAACCTTTTCAAGATCAGGGACTATCTCCTGTGTCTTTATAGCCATCCCACTATACTGTGCCTTCCACCAGTTCTTGCATAGAGTACTGGATCAATAAATGTTGCTGAATTAACACATTCTGGGTGCACTTACAATTTAACAATGTTGACTCACAGACATATAAAATGGTAGAGCTGGAAGGGATTTTGAAGACTATCTCTATCATTTTGCAGGTGAGGAAACTGGACCCAGAGAAGTGAGGTTACTTCACCAAAATCAGTTGGCCAGCTAATATCTCTATATGACACTGCCTTTCATCTCATTGCTACCATTTGAATATGGAATCCTGAAGATACTCAGATTGCTAAAGCTGTGCATAGTGCTAGACCAGTATATTCCAGGTTCTCGTTAGCTAGTGTTTGTGTTACCTAATGACATCTTATTATATGGGTCTCCCAAGCTAATGCTCCAAGAAAGTGAGGACATCTTTGTGGAAAACTGACAGCATTCTGGCATGCCATTCTGGTAGCCTTGCAGGAACAGGGAAGCCTTCTCTAAAGATGAACTTAGAAAGTAAGGCCTACCCTAGTCCCTCCTTCCAGGATGAGGATGGCTCAGAGAAAAATTAAGCAATATGCACTCCCTATCCTGTCACTCTCTGTGTGATCCTGATGAAATGGGCTCCACATCCTTACAGACAGACGGAATAGAAAAAGCAAATCTGTTAATATAAAGTTACTGGGTTTGAGGAGATGCAGGGCTCTGTAGACCAAAGCCAAACTTTGATGTAATAGAATATTAGTGTCTGTAATAACAATGTCCAGGTTAATGTAGAATATGTTAAGGTAAGATTGGGAAGAGGAAGAAGTGCCTTTGTCATGATCTCTAATAAAGAGAACATTGTATAAGGAATTACTATAAGGAGGTCAGTCTTGTACTTCTTGTAGCCTAGGATTCTGCCAGTGACTTGGCCAACCAAATAATAGTATTAGAAAGGTGTGGTTTTCTCTTTGATATAAATCTGTTACAGCACTTAGTTAAACTTACTTCCTAATAAAGCAGGTTCCCTGGGGAAAGGATGGAGTATGTCTCCTGACGTTTGCTTTCCTTTAACAATTCTTTATGGTTCTTTCATTTGGAATTTATCTGCATATTTTCAGCTTCTACTACCTTTTGTGGTCACAAGTTTCACAGGGTCAGTCTCCACTGAATGTATCTCCCATCCTTAGAGAATGAGTCTTAATTGTGAGCCTCTGTTTTGGGAAGAGCAAACACAAAAAACATGTCCCTCAGTATGTTGACATCAGTCAAGACGTTTATTATGAGAGAGAAGAGACCCTCGAAATCTTTCTCCTCAGAGATGCCATAGATGGCATTGTGTTTAAGAACAATGGGGGCACCTCATGCCTCTTGCAGTAGCAAGAAGCTAGCGAATTTAGGAAAATTAATTGGGTGTTTTTGGAATGGAACATTGAGAAGACAGGATTGATTAGATAAGGCCAGTTAATGGAGGGCCTTGACACTGACCTGTGGAGTTTGGGTCTTAATATATTAGGCAGCAGGGAATTGTTCTAAATTCTTGAGCAGAGGTGTATTATAATTCCCTCTGAAATTTGGCAGCTGCTGAGCAGGTTGTCTGAATAGAGATTTTGAACCTCCTCTGTGAGAGGATGGCATATCATCTCTGAATTGAAAATGTCCCTGTCTGATTAATTTCCCCCATTGCCACTGGAGCAAAACACAGTCGTGCATTTTCCTCTAACCTTCACATAGCAGTATATCTGGAGGCTGATATTATGTTTCTAGTGTTTCAGGAAACTATTTTCCCTCTCAGGAATGTCATCAGAAGAACCTTAAAACAGTCCTATGGGTGGTTCTACTTGTTTCCTTTGCTCTAGAGGTAGGTAGTATTTGTAAGAGAATAGATGGCCATCTATGTCAGGGAGGATGCCTATCATGTAAGTCCAAAGGCCATCATGGGGCTCTGATCCTTGGGCCCTTCCTGCTATTCCAAGCACAGTGCTTCCTTAAAGCCATCCTTACCTACTGTTATTGGAGCATTTTAAAGCAGTCACCAGCAACCCAAGAGAGCTTTTCTCTGCCACTTATAGTTCTTGATCTGAATCACCATTCTAACACTTTATTGGTCTTACTGTATTTTTTAGCTGTTTCATATGTTAGTTATGTTTTCCCAAACAAAATGAACTCCTACTTCTCTTGTTCTTCTTTTGTTAGGCCCAAGAAAGACTCGTTGGTTCATGGATTGCAGTGATAAAAGAACAAATGGAAAAAACATAGTGAGAAAGCTGTTAGGGAAACTTAGAAGCAGGATATTGTATGGAATATCAATCCACACTTCCAGTCTATGGCATAGACCTCCATGGAATCTGTCTGGTTTCTTATCAGCTCCATTTTTGAGATTTTTCATGTGAATGGAATTCTGTCATTGTCGCTGTTTCTCCCATGAACTAGCATACTAGGGATATGGGATGGAACATGATGCCCTAGCCCAGCCTGGCACTGCTGGTTGCTGCTGGTCAGTACCACCATGTGGCCCAGGGGACCAAGTAGGAGTCCTGTTGTCCAGCCCAGCTCTGGTAGCTTAAGGCCAGTCAAGAAACTGGTAAAGGATGGCTTCAAGTTATGGCATTTCTTTAGGTGGTGAAAATGAAGATTTAGTGGGGACGTGATTGTATTTGTAAAATTCACAATGAAGCAAAGGAATTTCTGATCCCCCTGGAAGGAGGAAAGCCTCTTGGTACTTTGAAACAAAGGAGAGTTCTGTTTCAGGAGGTGTATAGATATCACTATTCCAAGAAGTGATATAGATTGAAAGTACTAGGGGGCTTCAGAAACATTCAGCTACACTCAGGATGACAGATCCAGACTTTGCTAATAGAAATTATTCTTTTTTTTATTTTAATTTTTTTTAGAAGTTGTAGGCTTACAGAAAAATTATTCAAAAAGGACAGATTCCCCATATACTGCTCCCCCACTCAGTTTTCCCTATTATTAACATTTTGCATTAGTATGGTACATTTGTTGCAATTGATTAATCAATGTTATTATTATATAATTATTAACTAAAGCCCATATTTACATTAGAGTTCATTCTTTGTGTTGTACAGTTCTATGGGTTTTTAAAAAAATTCTTATTGTGGTAACATGTATACAACATAAAATTTCCCATTTTAACTACTATCAAGTGTACAGTTCAGCAGTGTTAATTATATTTACAATGCTTTGTTAACACCAACACCATCCATTACCAAAACTTTTCCATCATCCTGATCAGAAACTCTTGCTAATAGAAATGACTGATGTTTGAGGATACCCCTGACTTTTGTCATCAATATTGGAAATAACTAACAAATCTTCACGTTGCTTATTCCTGTCAGAGACAGAGCTCCAATTTACTGTAATCATGAGACTAACATAGGGGGGCATAGTCGTTCATGACTATTAAAGACAGACACGAGGGACTGTACTTCACAATTGCCTTAGCCATTGGCTTTCTAAATCTCCTCTTACTTAGAGTAGAAAGGCCTGCTGGTCGGACATCTGCCTTCCCAGCCCCACCCACTTACTAGTGACCACTGGCTGCCAATAGCCTCATCTCTGGAGGAGAACAATATAATGGGCCTGTTGTGTATTTGTTGACATACAGAGTGGATTGTTTTAGCAGGTGCAGAAGATTGTGTGGAGATTACAGAGACCTTTATCCTTGATGATGTAGTATAATTCAAATCTAAGTTGTCCTTTGTTGGTCTACAAGCAGATGCTGGAACTGGGTTTAGTTAAGCTTGGATCTTTCTGTGCATGGAGATAGCATTAGTTTTGGTTTTCTGTTGTTGTTTTATTCTCTCTGTATCTTTTCTCTGTAATAAAACTTCTTTTGGTGACCAGACATATAGCTCTGATTTTTCTGAGGCTCTTGATTGGAGGCTTTAGACCCAGGGCAGTTTGAATCCTGGAGATGTTACTTTGTTTTCAAGAGTGATTTTACTGATGGCCAGTGACTGCTTTCTTTTAGTGTGGTAATTTCACTTGGCTTGTTCATGGAATGAAGCCTTGTGTTTCCTATGTCCTTTGGGTCCTTGATAAGTGGAAGTGACTTTCATTTCTTGATTATCTGTACTAGTGAAGGGAAGAAATAGAAAAGAGTGTAATCCACAAGCTGTTGATAGGGAGAAACTTAATTTTCCTGAACTCAAGCTAGCCAGGTCCTTCATTCTTCGAATTTTTTTGCCTAACCCTTGGCTTTTTTTTTTTTTCAAATTCTACTCAATTTATTCATTTTTTAAAAAGATATTACATTAAAAAAATATGAGGTCCCCATTCGCCCCCACCATCTCCACCCCACCACTCCCCCCACAGTAACACTCTCCCCCATCATCATGTCACATCCATTGCATCTGGTGAGTACATCTCCGGGCATCGCTGCACCCCATGTCCCATGTTCCACACCATAGCCCACGCTTTCCCACGTTCCATCCAGTGGGCCATGGGAGGACATACAACATCCAGCAATTGTCCCTGGGGCACCACCCAGGACAACTCCAAATCCCGAGAATGCCTCCACATCTCTTTCCTTCCCCCAATTCCTGCACCCAGCAGCCACCATGGCCACTTTTTCCACATCAGTGCCACATTTTCGCCATTATTAACCACAATAGTTCATGAATAGAATATCATTAAGTCCACTCTGATCCTTACTGTATTCCTCCTTCCTGTGGACCTTGGCTTGGTTGTGTCCATTCCACATCTATGTCAAGAGGGGGTTTAGATTCCACATGGATATTGGATGCAATCCTCCTGCTTTCAGTCCACCACACCATGGAGCCTAGAGTGCCTATAACCCTTGGCTTTTAGGAGAAAGACGTTAAGTACTGTAAACCTTTAGAAAACAAACTAAGAGCAAAGATTTTGTTAAAATCAACCAAACAAGCAAGAAAGCACAAAAGCCCCTGAAGTAATCTTCCAGGTTCAATACATATGTTCCCCTTCATAACAAACTGCTTAGTGTAATATTACAGTTAGTTTCCACCCCCCTCCCATATAGTTGTGTGTATGGTGGGGAGGCAGGAGTAGGATCTCCTGGGGGTTGTTCCAAAACTGCAGCGAATATACAACTCAAGGTTAAACATTTGCTCTGAATGGACAGCAGCTTGCTTAATCCCCATGCTGATGAGGTAAGCCTTTTTCCTTGTTTACTTTCCCTGCTCTCTCTCTGGTCCTTGCTCATCCACTTATAGTGTTGTCTGCAAGAGAAGATCTCTGTTTTGAAGGAGAAAATGTGCCTCAGGAAGAGGAAAATAAAAATAGATCAGTGATAACTTTCATCATATATTCCCATTTACTTGGTTTGAATTCAGTTAAAATCAACAAGTCTTTACTGTTACCTTCTTTGTTTCCATACTTGTATTAGTCTGTGAGTGATAAAGGATCATAATAATAATGCCAATAGCTAATGTTTATTCAGCATTTACTGTGTGTCAAGCACAGTTCTATGCAGTTTATTTATATTAGCATACTTTGACCTTCTAACAACCCCATGAAATACTATTATTACCCTCATTTTACAAATAAAGAGACTGAAGTTTACTAACTCACCCGAGATCACACAGTCAGGAGCTGGTAGAGCTAGAATTCCAACCCAAGCAATCCCACTTCAATAAGAGAAGGTTGTTTGTCTTATGACAGTTCATTTGGGGGAAATGAGGTCCACACACTGAGAAATAGCTTGGAAATGCTACAAGACTCTGGCAGTGAGGGCTACTGGGGGTAGAGAAGGAAGAGATTGGAGCAGCTTAAGAAAGGCCTTTTGGAGAAGGCAAGACCTCTCTAAGTCTCAGGTTCTTCATCCATCTAATGGATATAATGGAATCTATCTCATGGATTTATTGTGAGAATCAGATGAGATAATGCCTATCAAGAGCTCAGTGTGGTGCCTGGCATATGGTGGGTGCTTAGTAAATTGTAGTTGCAATGATGATGGTGATGATATTGATACTTCCAGGTCTTGAAAGTTGGGATATTACAGAGGGGAAGAGGAATGACTTTCCACATGTGTTATGAGGAAAGGGTGAGCATGAACCTGAGGTTGGAAAGAGGTTGTAAGGAGATACAGTTTTCTTACTCCCTTGCTTATAGTTATTAACCATCTACTAGCTGGGCTAATTGAAGAGAGTAGAGGAATGGATGTTACAAAGTCAATCAGGAGCCTTAAAGCTTTTCATTGGCCTTGAAGCATGCTGAAATGCTCTGTCTGACACTATAACCCTGCTTCATTACTGGTTCTCATCTCTTTTTCCTCCTCATTGAGCTCAGGCCTAATGCCAGATGGGTGAGTACAAAAAACCCTAGACATTTCCAGAGTGAGTTCAACCTATAGTACTTACAAATCCTTGGCAGGCCCGAACCTTTCTTGAGGCAGAGAGGAAATGTGGTTCTTAGCAGGCTAATGGTAGGGACAGGGCCCAGGGATAGGGGAGGTCCCTTGAGGCTGTCTTCTATCTATATGTTATAGGTGGCATCAATTAATCCAGTATTTGTTGAATTCCTACTATGTTAGAACCATATGCTAGATGTTGTGGGTGATTCAAAAGAAGTAAAAAGCATGGTCCCTGCCCTTGAGGCACGGCTGATTTTGTTGTTGAGACCAGATTGACATAGTTGCAAGAATTAGAGATCCACATAGGGTAGGTATAATTGAATGTTTAATTGTCTGCTTTCTTCAGGTGCCGCTACCTAGCTGTTCAGCTGTCTCCTGCCATCCCTGTGTTTGCTGCCATGCTATTCCTTTTCTCCATGGCTACACTGTTGAGAACAAGCTTTAGTGATCCTGGAGTGATTCCTCGGGCCTTACCAGATGAAGCAGCTTTCATAGAAATGGAGATAGGTGAGTTTCCCAACCAGCTGGTGAACTGCTGTACAGTGTGTGGCCTTAAACAGTGAGAGAATGGAATCATCATAGTAGTTGCAGATTAACCATTACTTCCAGTCTATACCTCCTGAGATCCTGACTCTAACATCATGACCACCCTGTAAGTTTGGTCAGGCAAGATTGTAGAGTCATATGTTTCATTTTTCCTTGTGTTGGGTTCCAGTTCAGGAGGGATTTGTTATTAAGGTCCTGCTGCATTGTTCCTTAGAGGATTTTTTTTTAAACTTTTGGGTATCATTGACACATTTGAAATTTTGACAAAATTGTAAACCTTCTCCCCATAAAAATATCCTTACGTGCATGCACATACAGACAATTTTGGTTGTAATTTCAGGGATTCATAGAGCTTAAAAGCCCATTCATGGGCATCTGACCAAAATGACAGAACTCCTGCGTTAGGGGGACACACAAGGTGAGACTTGGTAGCTATCATGCTACCAAGCTGAAATTTCTAGAAAGATGAAGGAAGCAATTAAATGACCAGTACTGGGCAATCTGCAGCCCAGGGTAAGAATTGTTGGGGCATAGATAAATGGTTACACCACCTAGGATTCAGAGTGGCTTCAAAAGCAGTACCCTCCAGGGCTAGGGTAGGGGCTATCTCAGGAGCTAACAGTGAGAAAGAAGCCTATGGTGCCAGTATTGAGATGGACTGGGAGCCCACCACATCCAACAACAGTGCCTATCTAAATCATTCTCAAGTTGGATACCCAAGTAGCTTGAGTCAGCATCCAAGCCAGATAGCATAGCAGAAAGGGACTCAGGACTTGTAAGACTAAGAAGCTATGCCAGTGGAGCCAATCTGTGGCTAGGCTTTAGTTGTTTTAGGATGCTCTGAAGGCTTCCATGCTTTTGTGTATTTCTTTTATTTTAGCTGTATCTCCCCCTTGCTTGTTAGTGGATTTCTTTTTGAAAAACTCCAGCCTGCTTTAGTTGAGCTAAGAGGAAATCAGCCTGTGCACATCTGAACTAGAACTATTTATGTGTGGGATGATATTGGGAATAGTGGGAAGAAAGCAGAGGCTAGGTATCTTGGCACAGCTGGAGTTCTGGGGTGACCTGGTAGAATTGGTGTAGTTAGGAGCCAGTTAAGGAGGGAGAGTTGTGATTGCTGCTTTCTCTCCACCTGGGTTTATTCCTTTATAGTTCCTTTTCATTTACATACGGAGAAGCTGAGGGTCAAGGTACTGCCTTGACTTGTTTCTTGCACCACGCACCAGGTTGTTAACAAGGTTAGCTCTTTTTTGCCAGGTTACTAGGCCCAGTGACTAGCTGTCATGCTGTGACCTCTACATTTAGCATATTTCTCTAGATAGAAGAGTATGTTTTTGAGTTCATACTTAGGTTTATATCAGCAAGTTTTTATCAACTTATATTTAGCCCTGTACTGGATATGCTGTGGGTGGGGACTGTAGGGTGGGGAGAAAAGAAGGCACGTGATTCCTTTACGTCATATCTCCTCATGGGGAGGGTGAACCACAGACTCTGCTTCCCAGGTACCTTCATGCAAAGCATATGCAAAGGAATATAAGGTGACGGCTTGTTCTTATATCATCCTCTAATGAATAGCTATTCCTCATTGGTTTAAGATTGTGACATACTGTTATTGTTTGATTTCACAGCATCCACCCCACTCCTCAAAAAAGGAAAAAAGTTCCATATGGCAGATATTTTAAAAATAAGAGTGATTTGAAAAAAATATTCTGTTTTTAGAATTATACTGCACAGTGAGGGTGCAGCGAGACAAGCACTCTCATATGCTCTGGATGGCAGGCATGCAAATAGATACAGTCTGTTTGGGAAGCGGCTTGGCAGTACGTAATTTGGGTTTTGAGGGTTACCCTTAGACCTGGTAATTCCACTTCTCTAAAGATGTATTATCCTAAAGGAAATAATCAGAGATTTATACAAGTTACTATGGAAGGATTTTTCTTATATCATTTTTTTAAAAATTTTATTCATTTTGTAAAAATATTACATTCCAAAAACATGAGGTCCCATTCAACCCCACCACCCCCACCCCACCACTCCCCTCACAGCAGCACTCACTCCCATCATCATGACACATCCATTGCATTTGGTAAGTACATCTCTGGGCATCTCTGCACCTCATGGTCAATGGTCCACATCATAGCCCATACTCTCCCACGTTCCATCCAGTGGGCCCTGGGAGGGTTTACAATGTCCGGTGATTGCCTCTGAAGCACCATCCAGGGCAACTCCAAGTCCCAAAATTCTTTTTTCTTTTTAATATGAGCATAGCTATTTTAATGCCAGCAACTTCATATTACTGCTCAGACTTCAACATATTAATACTTCTCTTTTTTCTTCTTCTGTTTAAGAAATTAGTTTTAGTACATGAATACAATCTTGGAGAAAGAAGGAGACTGGGGTTGGGGTGGTAATCAAATGGAGTTTAAGCTTTATCTGTAATGTTTTAATTTTTTTCATTCAGCAATCATTGGTTGAACATATAGGAATCAAGCCCATGCTAGGTTCTGGGTATTTAACAATGAGTAACATTCCCTTTCTGTTCCCAGGTTGGATGAGACAGAAGTGCAAACAGATAATAAAAATATGAATATGAGAAGGTCTGATATAAACTTGTTTTTGTAATCTGGTAGATTATATATCCTAAAAATTCTATTATAAAGCACCTGGAAATACTACATTGGGCATTCAAAATATGCTTTTAAATATATGGTTGATATTCCAAGAATGTAAAAACAAAAGCGTTAAAAGGCACTTGCTCCGTTCCTCCTCCCAATTCTTTGGTAGTCCAACCCCACCCTACTTCCCCTTACAGACTAGCACCACCGAACCTGGAAACAGCAGTGGTTAGTTTTCCCTGGAGCTGCTTGAGAACATTTGCTGATGTAGGTAACGTGGATGCTTAGGTGTTAATGGTCATGTGTAGGCAATAGGAATGAGGACTTCCTGTACAAGTTGGAAAGTTGAAACCAGGAACCTTGAATATATCTCAGTGCCTTAAAGGATTCCTCTCAGTGAAATGGTGGAAAAAAAATTCTGCTGGTGAAGAGAGCTGACCAGAAAATTTTCTATCAAAGCCTTGGCTCTAGGTGGGGAAAATATTTCTTTACATGCAGCATCAGTTACATAGTAAAAAAGCAGAGGCAACTTAAATGCCCAACAATATGGAATGGTTAAATAAATGATAGTACATTCATGCAGTGGAATATTATATTGCCCATAATGATGTTTTTAGGGGAAAAAATAACAACCATGGAAAAAGTTTCACAGTATAATGTTAAATGAAAAATATAGGGTACAAATGTTTATTTATAATATGATCTCAGATTTTTAAAATTCATGAATGTTTACTTGTCTGTGAAAAAAAAGATTAGAAAGAAATACACCAAAATGTATGAATATCTTTAGTTGAGAGACTATAAGTGATTTTTATTTTTTCTTCATTATCTTCTGTTTCTCCCAAATGGTCTACTGCAATCAGCATATATTACTTTTATTTTTAAATAATTGTTTTTCTAATTTTAATTATTACTAGTTTATGTGTTTATTTTATTTTTGCAAAGTAGTATCCTTTTATATATATTGCTTTTAGCTTAATTCTCATTTTGCAATATATTGTAAATATTTTCCCTGTCATCATTCATCTACATCATTTTAAATAGCTGCATAATACTCCATTCTATGCATGTATCATAATTTACTTATGCAACCTCCTACTGTAACATTGAAGTTATTTTCAGTGATGTATGGGAATCCTGTATGTTATGCATGATAGTTTTATAAGCTCACAACTTCTCCTATTAAAAAGAAAGAAAAAATAATAGTGACTGTACCACACTAGTTCAAGGTATTAATAATAGAGTGGTATATGGGAAGTCTGTATTTTGTGCATGTTTTCTGTAAACCTGCAACTTCTCTATTTAATATAGAAAGTGACTCTGTGAATGATAGCCTTGTATAAACATCTTTTAGAACATATCTTTTTAATTTTGATAAATCCCTAGAAGTAGAATTGATAGATCATTTAAAATTTTGGTGACCACTGCTGTATTGCTTGCTAATAATGTCTGAGAATGACCTTTTCCCTCATCTCTTGCCAACATTGGGTATTTTTACCCCTTTTAATATTGGTAGAATTAGGTGGAAATGATATCTTTAGGTTTTAATTTTTATTTCTCTGATTATTAGTAAAGTTTAATGTTTTCATTTCATATGCTTTTTATTTTTTTATTCTGAAAAATATATACAACCTTATGTGATTTTAAACCATGTTTATTTCTTTTTTAATGAATGTGTTTCTGTGTAGTCAGACAAAAAAAACCTTGAAGAAATACTTTTTTATATGTACACAGAAGAATTACATGACACTCAGTGGAATTTTGGGGAGATACTCTGTAACATTGAAAGTCTGGTCTGGAAATGCTGGTGTAGAGAAGACAGTGGACCTCGGGAACCTTTGATTGCCCCCATTGCTTTTGGAGATGCTTTTGGGCTCAAATAATGGCCAGATGTGAGACTAACTGTCTTTACCGGTTTACAGAAGCTACTAATGGTGCAGTACCCCAGGGCCAGAGACCACCCCCCCGTATCAAGAATTTCCAGATAAACAACCAGATTGTGAAACTGAAATACTGTTATACATGTAAGATCTTCCGACCTCCCCGGGCCTCCCACTGCAGCATCTGTGACAACTGTGTGGGTGAGTAAAACTAAGGTACTTTGCCTGGGGGAAGACTGAGTTGAAGAAGATGGTCAGGGTGGTTTTCGATTCTTGGGGAAAACCAAAGGGAGTGGTATGATAGATTAGAACTCATTTTAGATAAGAAACAAAGCTCCTCAACAACTCTGAATCAATTGTACTTGTGTAGATCAAATCACAATTTAAGTATCCTCTTGGCTAAAATAAAAAACAAACAAACAAACACCTCTTTGGTAAATGGGAAAATACACTTCTTTAATTTACCTGTTTTGCAAACCCGATTTTCCTCTACTGGATAGATCTGTTTCAAGTGGGGCCCACCTTACATAGGGGGAGTAGAACCCTAGTGTACTGGAGGGCAGCTTCAGGGAAGGAAAGGCTATATAAGAAGTTGTACTCTCAAGAAGAACAAAGTTGCTAGTGTTTAGTGAGTTGCTACTACATCCTAGGCACTGTGCTGTGTGCTTTCCCTTTCTTTCATTTAAGATTCGTAACAACCCCATGAGGTAAGTATTATCCCTATTTCACAGATGAGGAAATAAGTGAATCAACTTTATATAAGTTCATGTAATTAGTATGAGATGGAGCTGATTCAGATCTGATTCCCAAAACATCATTTATTCTGTCTCTGCTATTGCTACATGGGTGGTGGGATTATGTGAGCATAATAATGGTTCTGTGCTGCCATTTGCATGTATGTGGCTTAGTGTATTCACTGCATACTTTGAGCTGAACCCTGAGAAACATGAGAAACAGGCAGTAAACATGCCTATGGATAAGTATATATATGCAATTCCTTAATATAGGCATAGTTCTAACATTATTTATATATGCCATGTAGCATGTCTAAGCACATTGCTTTCCTTTCACTACCCAATTCTATAGGCAAAAGTTGGGGAAGCTTGGTATTCGAAGAAGGTCTGATGTGATGGTTTTGTAAATAAAGAATTCCATCTCCTTATTAATACCCTTAAATATAAAGAATTCCTACAAATGGATTTTTTTAAAGAAAACCTTAACATTCTGGTAGAAATATGGACAGTTCATAAAACAGGAAATACAATTGGCTAGGCGACATGAAAAAATATGTTTATCCATACTAATAATCAAAGAAACAATAAAAATCGAAAGGATGCCTTATTTATTTATTTAATTTTTACAGCCTGAGGATCAAATGAGACTTCGCATGTGAACATCCTCTGCAACTAATTATGAATTGTCCTCCCCCTCTTCCTCTTATGTCCCAACAGGCGGTGTGCTCTTTTCATATCCCTAGGGCTATAGCATCCTAAAACAATGGCTTTTTAATATAGAAAATAAGCTGAATAACGCTTAGTCCTACGCTGGTAAGAGTGTAAACTGGAACAAACTTTTTGGAAAGCAATCTCATAAGATTCATCAAAAGTCCTAAAACAGGTACACGCTTTGATGCCAGTGATTCCTTTTCTAGGAATCTATCTCAAGTAAGATGTGGTAAGAGGTTTAGGTATGGAAAGATTTACCTCAGGATTATTATAACAGCGAAATATTGGAAGGAACCTATTTGTCCACCAATAAATGAGTGGTCAAGTAAAATGTGGAACAGTCACTACAATACAATTTTATGGGAAAAGCTCATACCAGAAAGCTAAGTGAAGTAAAACAGAAGATAGGCTACATTTGCAATGTGATATCAGTTACATGTTTTAAAAAAATTGTAGGTGTGTATAAAGAAATCTACAAAGAAATACACCAAAATGCTCATAGTTATCTGTAGGTTGTGGAATTAAGAGTGGTTTTGTTTCCATCATTTTTCTTTTTCTTTTTTCAAGTTTTCTACAATGAGCATGTATTACTTGTATTATCAGAATAAGTGTGATTTAAGATATTGTAAAAAAAATCTGAATAAATCTGCATTCGCTAGGGTTTTCATATGGCAGGTTTGTTTAAAGTGAGGCTACATCTACAGTTCTTGATCCAGATATTGCCCTAACCGCTTGGGCATGTCATTCTTTTCTACACCTTCCTTCTCTTTTCTGAATAGGTGTCTTGTAATTCTTCAAACCAGGAAACTATTCAGCCTTATTTTTTGACCAGTACACAACTCATTGTTCTTTAAAAATGATATTTTATTTTTTCTGTTAATTTTGATTAAAGCAATACATGTTCACTGTAGAAAATATGAAAAGTATAGAAAGCATAAATAAAATTTAATCCTACACCTCTCTCCATTTTCCTATATTTCCTTCCAGTTTAATCTTGTTTGCAAAATTGGATCATACATTATAGAGTTTTCAGCCTGCTTTTTCCACTTAACATTATATCATGAGTATTGGTAATACTCTTTAGTAATTTTTTTTAGTAATTAAAAAAATATTTTAATGACTGCTTAACCCATCAAATGACTATACTCTTAATTTATTTAGGCAGTCTCCTGTCATTAGACATTATTCACTATTCCATTTTATTCATTATTATAGCACTCCAATCAATATTATTGAACTTACATTTCTATGCACATCTCTATTTCCTTATGCTAAATTACTGAAAATGGATTTATACTACTGTCACAAGGTTATGAGTGTTATTGAGGCTTTTGACACATAGTGCCAAATTGCTTTCCAGAAAGGTTCTCTCATTTATACCCTCACAGTCAGTATATTTGAATGTCCATTTTACCCTATTCTCACTAGCACTAGATATTATTTTTTATATTCTTATTTTGATAGGCAAAAACTGTCTTAATGCTTTACTACTATTTATTAACTGTTTTTGCCCTTTGCCTATTTTCTTGAAGAGGCATTTGTTTATTTTTCTTATTGATTTGTAAGGACTTTTCATATAGTAAAATACAAAATTCGTGTATATTTCCAGTTGTGTTTTTTTTCTGCTTTAATTTTCTGTATAGTATTTTTAACATATACAAATATATTTTAATGTTTATGGAGTCAATTCAGTTTCTTCTGTGGTCCATGTTTTCTTCCATTACTTTTATGCTTAAAAGAATCCTTCTCCATCGAGAGAATAAATGTTAAGCTATCCTTATAGTTGTTTTATGGTTTTACTTTATTTTTATACTTAACTATTTATTTTATGTATACTTGTTTTATTCATAATTTATAACGTACTGAGATACCAAAGTATTTCTAATGATGACTGAATTTAACAAAAAAATTTTAGCCTCATCTTAAAACATCCACTGATCCATCTCAATCAATGGCAGTATCATATCAAATGTTCAACGGAACACACACACACACACAGACATGCACACAATTGCACAGTTTTCATAAAGGTTGATTTCATTATTAGTGGGTAGCACATTTAACAGTCAAATACATTTAAATAATGTATAGGTGACTGCAAACTGCAGCATTGGTAACTGGATAACCAGTTCAACTAGAGACTAGCTAAAAGTAAGTGTCTAAATATTTAAAATACAGCTCTTGTTTAGATCATCCTTTGTTTTGATCACCTTCTTGGTGTGTGTGTGTGGGAGGGATGTCTGCTGGTCACAATGGAAATATATTAAGGCCAAATCTTCTGATAACCATTCCCAGAGGCTTCTTTAGCTAGATTAAGTTTCCAATTCCAGGGCAATCCCACGTTTGTGGCCTCCAGCACTAATACTCTTCCTATCTACCAGGCAGACAGCATAAGCTTCAGGCCTCATTGTCTTAGTGTAGCCCACTCCAATTAAACTAGAGTTGTTGACATTTGCAGAAATGGAAGCAGTGGGATCCAACTGATATTTAGCTGCAATGCCAAAACAAGTGTGGTTGGTACCCGATGTCCAAGCAAGGTTTACTGAGGTGTCAAGATCTTCCCATACTTTCTGATAAATTGATCCTCCAAATTCTGTCCCATCATTGACATTAGTGTGTAGCTGAAAGTCTCCAGTCCTGTAGCCCACTGCAAAGTTATTCCTTGTCATCTTTGATTTGGTACTGTCAAAAGTCATCTGGTAACCAGCAAGCTAGCCCTCATAACCAAAGACAGCTGAACCATGGATTGCAGGTCCAGCAGAATCAAAGTCAGCATCACAGCCAAGGTTTATACACTCCCTCTTGTAAGAAGACTTGCTTTTATCACTCTTTCCTATGTTTGGTGAGAAGGTGGTATCAAATGTCAGTTTCAGACCTTGGCAAATCTGGTCTTTGATTGCGATTTCTGTTCCTAGAGTGTTAGAGTGTTATCAGTATTCCATTTTTCTGTGAACGAGTGACCATACTCACACCATTTGTGTTTGGTCTCCAAGGTCCCAGTAACTTTACTGGTGTCTATATTAGATGAACCAGATGTTGTGAGTTCCACGCCACTGCATGACTTTGTTTTCACATCCGGTTTCACCAACCAAAAACCAAATCCTTTGTTAAAAATATCTCTGGCAGCTTTGCCAAGGTCAGCGTATGATGGAGGAATACACGTTGGTCACACACAGTCTGCCCATAAGTTGCCATAGTGAGGTGGTGGGAAGGGGTGATCTGGTTGTCTACTGAGGGGTGCTGCCGCCACCACTCTGCTTATAGCTGAAGTCACTAGGTTCGCTGAAGAAAGGGATGCAGCTGCCAGGGCCGGAGGGTGAAGTCTACACTTAACTCTTTAATTCATCTAAAATTTATTTTGATAGTGTGAGAAAAGAAACTAACCTTATTTTCCCCCAAAATAGCCAGTTGCCCCAGAATTGTTTGTAGAATAATACTTTCTTTCACCATTGATTTCATAATACTGCCTTTATTAGATAGTAAATCCTTCTATATTCTAGAGTCTTTTTCTGAGCTCTGCATTACATTGAGCTAACCCACATCATTTTAAGTATTGGAGATTTATGATATTTTTAGTAACTGGACATCAAGAAAAACCCCAATACTCCTTTTTCAAAAATTTCTTGGCTATTTTCACCTATTTATTCTCCCTGAACTTAGTAGGCCTACTTACAAAGATTTTTATTTGGAAAAGCAATGGCTCTGCCACTAACTGGCAGAGTGAGGCAGTTCACTTAACACCTCAGTGACTTAATTTCCTCATCTGAAAAATGGGAAAAGAATTTCTCCTTTTTCCTAATTTACAGGGTGATTATAAAGATCAAGTGAGATTGCTATAAAAACGTTTTGAAAAAGTAAAATATAGAAAGCAGTATTTTTTATAATTGAAATAGGCAATGATCCTGGAGGACTTTGGATTAGGTATTATGTGTAAAATGGGATTGCTGTTTGTTCTGGAGGCTATGGCAGTGGACTCTCTCTTTCTTCCACAGAGCGCTTTGACCATCACTGCCCCTGGGTGGGGAATTGTGTTGGAAAGAGGAACTACCGGTACTTCTACCTCTTCATCCTTTCACTCTCCCTCCTCACAATCTATGTCTTCGCCTTCAACATTGTCTACGTGGCCCTCAGTGAGTATGCCTGCTTTTGGGGGAAGACTTAAGGATGGCTTAGATGATTGATCCAGTTTCCTGGTGGGAATTTACCATTTGTGAATGTACCTTAGGACCAGTTACAAATGAGCAGGGCTCCAAACCTCAACTCACATCAGTAAGTATTTACCAAGTATGTTGACCTTCCCTCTGGCCCTTTTGAAGACTGGAGCCGTAATCACTGGTCTGTACCTAGAATACTGCATATTTCTGAGCTGATTTCAAAGGATGGGGGTATATTTTTCTATATGCATCCTTTATTCTTCTACCTTGTAATACCTGCCCTGTTCTAGGTGGTAGAAGGGGTTATAACAGAAATGTCTTTCAGTAGCTCGTGGTCTACTGTGGGAGATAGAAAAGACACATCCACATTTGTGCGTGTGCACACACACTCTCCCCCTCGCCCACCCTAAGGGCAGATGGGATGTGGAGTTAAAGAGTGTCATTAATTAAGATAACTTCCTGGAAAGAGATGAGGTCTGAGCTGGATTTTGAACAAGGGAGGGACATATATTAGTGAGGAGAGAGGCTTTTCCTTAGATGTTTTTGATTTCTTTCATCTGTTAATATCCACATGCATGCCCGTAGTTGGAAGCTAGGAAAAAGGGAAGGAAGCTGATGCTTACCTTCTGCTCGACTCTCTAGTCCAGTGACCGGGTGCTGCATTGGAGATGTAAAGTCTTTAGTCATGACTACCAGCTTAGAGGTGAGAGTCCCTTGCTTGAGTGAGAGCTTATCCCTTGCCATTTGTGACAAGGAATAGGGAGGGAAGGAAGTGAGTAGGCACTGGGGCAGTGTATATTTTTACTAAAGTCACTAATCTTTCTCTCTTCTCTCAATCTCACAGAATCCTTGAAAATTGGCTTCCTGGAGACATTGAAAGAAACTCCTGGAACATATCCTCTCCTGGCAGGATGTCCCTGTGAAGCCCTATTAAACTACTTTTCAGCTTGCTTTCTCCCTGTAGCTCTCCTGCAATCTAATTTTTCAGACATCAGAGGGTATCAAAGTCTAAAATAAATGATATAGTTTTGGTATAGCAATCAGAATGGAAGATGGCCAGGGTGTAAAGGGATGCCTTTCCCTCACCCACTCCTTCCTTACCTCTCTCCCAAGTCTCAGGCTCAGCCTTGCCTCCTAAGCACATCTCTTATGTTACTTACTAGGAGCTCTGCCTTGCTATTACAGCTAAGGCTTATTTTATTTTAATTTTTTTACAGCAGTTGCTTTTCTGAAAAGAAGATTCAGGTGGGATTTCTATAAATCACATCCTGTTTTCCCCTCAATTTTTCATTAATAGAGTTTTTCATCTGCCCCCCAATAGCATTTGTTTTTTGATGGGTTTTCCATTGGCAGTGATGGCCAACATTGTTTACTTTGGCCCCTTCCTAAATTTCACTTCAAAGACCTAATGGTGAATAAACACTCACATACACTAAAGATGCTAGAAATCTATCTGTAGTGAATAGAAGAGAATCCTTTACCTTTCACAAGGGATATATCCAGTGAATTTAGAATTCATCTGTTGTTTTAGATGGATACTTAGCCATTTGTGCCATATTTTCCAAAGATGGTGTGGGCCATGCCATGAGTATGGGCTGAGACCTTGAGTTCCCTGGGGTGGCTTCTTAAACATTCCTTAACATCACCTTACTGTTCTAGAAGTACTCATTTGCTTCTTCACACTCTGGTCCGTCGTGGGACTAACTGGATTTCACACTTTCCTCGTGGCTCTGAACCAGACAACCAATGAAGACGTGAGTCAACTTCTTCTCCTCACATATGCTTCTTTTTCTAAAAAACTTTTCTCATTACCTGCTAAAGAATTGAGTCTCCAGGATCTGGAAAGTCGAGGCAGGCAAATACCTGGCATGTGAGATTCTTCAATCATGTACATGTGTGGAAGAGAAAGCAGACTATTACTTTGTTTGGAGCTGAATGTCTGTAGGGTGTTAGAAAGAAGAGATTGGAAAGTTGGGTGGGTACAAGGTCTTTGGCTGTTTTAGATCCTTGAAGGCTAGCTGGGGACTTTGGATTTGGAATGGAGAAGGACAGGTGCACTGAATAAATCTTTGCTTTTTATAATTAATTACCAATTAATCCATGCTTATTGTCGAAAATACAGATGAGCAAATAGAAAATGAGTCCCTATAACTTTAGCTCCTATTGTTATGGTATAATTTGTAGTTCTGTAGACTTGTCCAGACCTGTTCTCATGTTTATATGTATATATTATGCATATTTTAATAAAAATAAAACATATCATTCAGTTGCCTGCTTTTCTCATTCACTCTATTATGAACATTTTTCCATGTCTATGTGTCTGTTTCTTCAACATGACTTTTAATGTAAGCCTTGACTTTTATCTTACAGATCAAAGGTTCATGGACAGGGAAGAATCGTGTCCAGAATCCCTACAGCCATGGCAACATTGTGAAAAACTGCTGTGAAGTGCTATGTGGCCCCTTGCCCCCCAGGTACTCAGGGGACTAGAAAGTCCTGCAGTTCTTGGGATGAACAACTCAACCTGATCCTGTTACCTGGTCTGATGCATTCTGAATGTGACCTTTTGGTGTCAAATACTTCTTTCCAGGGATTGCCCCTTAGAGCCATATGAACTGTAGACATGAACTATAGACCATGAACTGGTTGTTTTGGAAGGATGGACATTTTGTTCTTATTTCATCTGTTTGTTCCCTGGTTAATGTGGTGTTCTTGGTTTGTGGGAGAAAAAGTGAATGGAAGACAGGAGACATGCTAGGATCAGACTAGATTGCCAAAGGACAGGTTTATGTTTTCCAGTATACACAACAGGGGTTCAGTGAGATGTGTGGGTAGAGGAGTGACTGTGATGTGCTTTATTAAATCTCTTATCTCCTGGCCCTTTAGTGTGCTGGATCGAAGGGGTATTTTGCCACTGGAGGAAAGTGGAAGCCGACCTCCCAGTACTCAAGAGACCAGTAGCAGCCTCTTGCCACAGAGCCCAGTAAGTGTTCCTGACTTTAAGGTTAAGACAGTGATAGAGAGGGTGTAGGCTCAATTTACAGCTTAAATATATAATTGGGCAATTTTGTTTTTTGTGTGTTTTTAAAAAATTTCTCTCCCCTTCCCCACCCCCAGTTGTCTGCTCTGTGTGTCCATTTGCTGTGCGTTCTTCTAAGTCTGCTTGCATTCTTGTCAGCGGCACTGGGAATCTGTGTCTCTTTTTGTTGCATCATCTTGCTGCTCCAGCTCTCCATGTGTGCGGCCCCACTCCTGGGCAGGCTGCACTTTTTTGTGTGGGGTGGCTCTCCCTACGGGGCGCACTCCTTGCGTGTGGGGCTCCCCCCCTACGTGGGGGACACCCCTGTGTGGCAGGTAGCACTCCTTGCGTGCATCAGCACTGCGCGTGGGCCAGCTTTACCACACGGGTCAGGAGGCCCTGGGTTTGAACCCTGGACCTCGCATGTGGTAGGCGGATGCTCTATCCATTGAGCCAAGTCCACTTCCCTAATCGGGCAATTTTGTATCCTATTTACCCCAGCTTCCCTGTCTCTGCTTCTACTCTGACATGCCCTTGGGGTAGATTGAGATTTACTCATTTATTCAAAATATATTGAGCAGCTACTCTGTGCCTGCCACTGTACTTGATGCTAAGGATAAATCAGTGAACAAGGCAAATGATGTTCCTGCTGTCAAGGAGCTCAATGTCTAGTGAGGACAAGAGTTGAAAATCAGTCATTATCATTGTTGTAAAAAGTGCCTTGAGAAGGAAAGCATAAAATGCTATAGAAGCAGAGAAGGGGGTCAGGGGATGGTGTTAGAGTTAGTGAGCTAGTTACTTTTAGAAGGAGGCTTCCTCACTAGAATATGCAGAAACTGGGGAAATGGCCCCAGCTGTCCTGCCCAAGGTAGATTTTATAAAGTAAGCATGTTCCTAAAAAGTTGTTTTTTGAGCTTTCTTTTTCTGTGATAGCTTTATTGGGATCTAATTCATATACCATACAATCCACCTATTTAAAATGTACAATTCACTGGATTTTAGTAGTATATTTACAGAATTGTGCAAACATCACGGCACTTAAATTTTAAAGTATTTTCATTACTCCTCCTGCCCCAAACCCTGTACCCATTAGCAGTCGCTCTTAGGAAATTGCTAATCTACTTTTTGTCTATAGATTTGCCTTTTCTGGACATTTCATATAAATGGGATTGTGCAATATGTGATCTTTTGTGAATGGCTTCTTTCTCTTAGCATTATGTTTTCAAGGTTCATCCATGTTGTAGCATGTATCAGTACCTCCTTCTTCTTTTTTTGGCTGAATAATATTCCATTTTGTGGTTATACCACATTTTATTTATACACTTCATCAGTTGACTGACATTTGGGTTGTTTTTTGTTTTTTTTTTAAGATTTATTTATTTATTTCTCTCCCCTTCCCCCCCACCCCAGTTGTCTGTTCTCTGTGTCCATTTGCTGCGTGTTCTTCTTTGTCCACTTCTGTTGTCAGTGGCATGGGAATCTGTGTTTCTTTTTGTTGTATCATCTTGCTGTGTCAGCTCTCTGTGTGTGTGGCACCATTCCTGGGCAGGCCGAACTTTTTTTTCACGCTGGGCGTCTCTCCTTATGGGGTGCACTCCTTGCGCGTGGGGCTCCCCTACGTGGGGGACACCCCTGCATGGCATGGCACTCCTTGTGTTCATCAGCACTGCGCATGGGCCAGCTCCACACGGGTCAAGGAGGCCTGGGGTTTGAACCACGGACCTCCCATGTGGTAGATGGACGCCCTATCCACTGGGCCAAGTCCGCTTCCCTGGGTTGTTTCTTCATTTTGGCTGTTGAATAATTGTGCTAGGAGCATTCATGTACACATTTTTTTGTGGCTATATGTTTTCATTTCTCTTGATTGTTGTATTAGTCAGCCAAAGGGGTGCTGATGCAAAGTACCAGAAATCTGTTGGCTTTTATAAAGGGTATTTATAAGCTTACAGTTAAAAGGCCCTAAAAGAGTACAACTCAAGATTGGTTTCTCACCAAAGTCAGTTGCTGTGTGTTGAAGCAAGATGGCGGGTAGTCTCTGCCTGGTCTCTCAGGCCTTAGCTGTTCAGCTGCTCTGTTCTCTTCAGCAGCAACTATCAGGCGAATGGCTCATCTCTCCCTGGGGCTGCAGGATCAAAGGTCTCTCCTCTTCCGGGTCACGACAAAGTTCTCTCCTTTGGCATCTATGGAGCTCTTTCTCTTTTCTTGTTTATCTTCTTCTGTGAGTGTCCATTTATATCAGCCCAAGAGGGTGGGGACTCAACCCTGAGTCATGCCCTACTGATGTCGTTGAATCAAAGCCTTAATCATAACAGATAATTTAATCAAGACATGTCAGTTGAATCTAATGCATTCAAAAGGTATCACACCCAGAGGAACAGACCAGTTTACCAAGTTCAAGGAATTTAGCATTGATATAATGTTTATATTTTATATTCTAATTTTTTCTTATATCTCAATAATGTCCTTTTGTACATTTTCTCCTCCATTCCTAGATCTCATCCAGTATCATGTATTTTATTTAATTGTCATTATCTCTTTAGTTTCTCTTTCTTTTTAAATTATGGAAACAGATATACTACTTAAATCTTCCCATCTCAACCCCTCCCAAACATACCATTCAGTGGGATTAATCACATTCACAATGTTCTAGTAACTTCCCCACCATCCATTATTAGAATTCTAGTTCACCCCCAACAAAAACCCTACACTCATTTTGCATTAATTCCCCATTGCTCCCCCCACCCCTAGTAACCTGTACTTTACTTTCTATCTCTATGAGTTTGCATATTTTCTCTGTGGTTACCATGGGTGTAAATTTAATATCCTAAAGCAATCTTCTTTACTTTGATACCAAATTAACTTCAATAGCATACATAAACTGTGTTCCTATACCCCTCCATCCCTGTACCTTTACATAGTTCTTGTCACAAATTCATGTTATGTGGGTCCAAAACCACTGATTTATCATATTTTCTGCATTTGCCTTTTAGATCCTGTAGGAAGTAAAAACTGGAATTACAAACCAAAAATACAATATTACTGGCATTTATATTTACCCATGTCTTTACCCTCACCGGTGATCTTTATTTCTTCATGTGGCTTTGATCTCTTGGCTACCTCCTTCCCATTCAACCTACAGAACTCTCTTTAGACACCATCTAGACCCTGGTCATGAGATCCCATTTGGAACTCTTTCTGGGGTCAAGGGGAAGCCCCAGATAACTCCAAATAACAGGCCTCCCTATTGGCCTCCTGAGAGCTAACAGGTGGGGCAAACAATCAGAACAGCAAACAGTTGGGGCCCCTCCCCAACATTAGGAAAGGGGAGGAGGAAAGGCTTTAAAAAGGCCTAACCTGGGGTCCCACATGTCCATCTCACCCTGCAGCACATCTGCAACCATGTCTAGAGTTGTGTACTGCTTTTTTTTCTTCTTTCTTAATAAACTCTTTACTCCCTTGCCTAAAAAAAAAAAGAGCTCTCTTTAGTATCTATTGTAGGGCTGGTCTAGTGATGATGAACTCCCTGGGCTTTTGTTTGTTTGGGACTGTCTTAATCTCTCCCTCATTTTTGAAAGACAGTTTTATCAGATATAGAATTCTTGGTTGGCAATTTTTTGCTTTTGGCACTTTAAGTATGTTTTCCCACTGCCTTCTTGCCTCCATGATTTCCAATAAGAAATCATCACTTAATCTTATTGTGGCTCCCTTGTATGTGATGTGTTGCTTCTATCTTGCAGCTTTCAGAATTCCGTTTTTATCTTTGGCATTTGACACTTGGGCTGTGGCATGGTGCAGTATGGATCAATTTGGGTTTACCCTGTTTGGAGTTTGTTCAGCATTTTGAATGTGTATATTCATGTCTTTTCTTAAATTTGGGAAGTTTTCAGTCATTATTTCTTTGAATATTTTCTCTGTCCCTTTGTCTTTTTCTTCTCTTTCTGGGAGAGGAAATACATAAATTGGTATCCTTGATGTTGTCCCACAGGTCCCTCAGGCTCTGTTCACTTTTCTTCTTTCTTTACTCTTTCTTCTCCTCAGACTGGATAATTTCAATTATCTTATCTTCAAGTTCATGGATTCTTCCTTCTGCCAGCTCCACTCTGATGTTGAACTTCTCTAGGGAATTTTTAACTTCTTTTACTGTGGTCTTCCACTCTGTTTGGTTTCTTTTCATAATTTCCATCTCTCCATTGATATTCTCTTTGTGTTCCTCTGTCATTTTCCTGATTTCCTTTAGTTTCTTTGTCCATGTTTTCCTTTAGCTCTTTGAGAAGGACCATTTAAAAAGAGTCATTGTCTTGAATGTCCCAGGTTTGATCCTCCTCATTGATAGTTTCTAATGCTTTAATCTTCTCCTTTGCCTGGGCTATCAGTTCCTGTTCCTTTGTATGTTTTGTAAACTTTTGTTGAAACCTGGACATTTTGATATTTTAGTGTGTTATTGCTAGATTTTAGACTCTGAGGCATGTGTTCCTTAAGCTTGTAAACAGCTAGTGTCATGACAGAGCTTTCCTTGAATGCCAGGAGATAACACAAAAAAGGAAAGAAGGAAAAACAGAGAACACCTTTCCCAGTCTTTGCAGATTGACATGTGCAAGTGCTTCCCTTCAGAGGTTATTCATACAGTGAATTAGAGAATAGTTCCAGGCCCAAACATAGTATCCTCCCTGGTCCTTTCTGGACATGTGCCTTGTCTTGGACATGTACTTTCAATGCCAGGAATTCCCCCATTTACACAGAGGAATGCTTCCTCTTCTCTAAGAAATGGTTTCCTTATAGTCCTAGGCAGCATGACTTGACTACTCTCTGACAGCATTCTATATGAGAGCGCTATGAGCTGAATTCTACGTGCAGGGCAAGTTCTGGGATGGCGAGTCCCTCAGGCCACCACTAGATGGATTGCACCAGGCATACAAGTTCCCATTATGTGCCGGAGGGTTACTTTGCATCTTCCCAAACCGGGACCAGGGACCCACACTGGGAGCATGGGCTGGCTCCAGACTAAACCAGTGAGAAGTGGGGAAGTTCCCAGCCAGAGTACAATGAGATCCTACCTTTTTTAAATTTAATTTAATTTAATTTAATTTTTTAAATTATCTTTTTTAAAAGTTAATAGATCACACAAAACGTTTCATTAAAAAACATGAGGTTCCCATATACCCCACTCCCCATCCCCCACCCCATCAATTTTTTTAATTGTATTTTTTTAAAGATTCATAGATCACAAAAAATGTTACATTAAAAAAATATGAGGTTCCCATATACCCCCTGCCCCACCTCACCCCACTCCTTCCACATCAACAACCTCTTTCATCATTGTGGCACAGTCATTGCATTTGGTGAATACATTTTGGAGCACTGCTGAACCACATGGGTAATAGTTTACATTGTTGTTTATACTCTCTGCCAGTCCATTCAGTGGGTTATGGCAGGATATATAATGTCCAGCATCTGTCCCTGCAGTATCATTTAGGACAACTCCAAGTCCCAAAAATGCCACCACATCACATCTCTTCTTCCCTCTCCCTGCCCTCAGCAATTACCATGGCCACTTTCTCCATATCAATGCTACAATTTCTTCTATTACTAGTCACAATGGGTCCATAGTAGAATATCAGTAAGTCCACTCTAATCCATATTTTTTTCCTCCATCCTACCATTTTTAAGTAACCTTTTTCTTGATTTGGTGCTTGCCCTGTTCCTGCAGTCCTTTAACTCTTTTCTGGAGCTTTTAGAAAGATATTTCTGCCAAATCTTGCTGGATGTTCAAAGCTTCTATGGGAGAATGGAGCCCTGAAGTGTCTCACTCTGTCATCTTGATCAGTGTGGAGCCATTTTATTCTTTTATTATTATTAGAGAAGTTGTGGCTTTACAGAACAATCATGCATGAAATACAGGATTCCCATATACCATCCTATTATTAACATCTTTCTTTGGTATGGTACATTTGTTACAATTGATGAAAGCACATTTTTGTAATTGTACTGTGGTTTAACTTAGAGTTCATTGAGTTGTGCATATCCTGGATTTAAATTTTTTAAAATTCAACTAACATATATACAACCTAAAATTTACCCTTCTAACCACATTCAAAAATATAATTCAGTGCTGTTATTATGTTCATAATGTTGTCCTGCTATCACCACCATCTGTTACCAAACCTTTTCCATTGTCCCAAATCCAAACTCTGTACATTTTAAGGCTTAATTTCCTATTCCCTACCTCCATCCCATCCCCTGGTAACCTATATTGATTCTATTGTAAATAAAATTGTTTTTCTAATTTCATTTTCAGGTTTGTTGGGAGTGTATAGATATATGATTAATTTTTGCATATTGATCTTGTATCCTGCAACCTCACTGAACTTGTTTATTCTAATAGGTTTTTTTTAAGATTTATTTTATTAATTTATTTCTCCCCACCCCCTCATTCTTTGTACTTGCTGTGTCAGTTCATCTTCCTTGTTTCCTTAGAAGGTACCAGGAACTGAACCCGGGGTCTCTGATATGGGAGGGAGGTACCTAATTGCTTGAGCCACCTCTGCTCCCTGCTTTGCTGTGTCTCTCATTATGTTTTTCTTCTTCTGTCTCTTGTTGCATTAGCTTGCTGCACCTGCTTGTCACGTTAACTTGCTGTCTCGTTCATCCTCTTTAGGAGGCACTGGTAATCCCCACTCCCTGCTTTGTTTTATCTCTCATTATGTTTTTCTTCTTGTGTCTCTTATTGCATCAGCTTGCCATGCCTGTCCTGCCGTGCCAGCTTGCTGTCTTCTTTAGGAGGCATCAGGAACCGAACCAGGGGCCTTCCATGTGATAGGCGGGAGCTCAATCGCTCGAGCCACATCTGCTTCCCTCTAATAGGTTTTTTAAAAAAATATTTATTTATTTTACATATTTATCCCTTCCCCTCATTGTTTGTGGTCGCTGTCCACTCTCTGTGTCCACTTGCTGTTTGCTGTCTGTGTCTGCTCATCTTCACTTTAGGAGGCATTGGGAACCAAACCTGGGATCTCCCATGTGGAAGAGAGGCGCTCAATCACCTGAACCACCTCAGCTCCCTAGTTTGTTGTGTCTCTTATCATCTTTCCTCTTTGTGTCTCTTTTGTTGCATCAGCTTACTGCACCTGTCTCCTGCACCAGCTTGCCTTCTCTAGGAGGCACCAGGAACTGAACCCGGGACCTCCCATGTGGTAGGCGGAAGCCCAATTACTTGAGCCACATCTGCTTCCCACTCTAATATAATAGGTTTTTAAAGTGTTATTTGAACTTTTTAAAAAAAGATTTATTTATTTATTTTCTCCCCTCCCTCCATTGTCTGCTCTCTGTGTCTATTCGCTGTGTGTTCTTCTGTGTCTGCTTGTCTTCTCATTAGGGGGCTCTGGGAACTGAACCTGGGACCTTCTGGAGTGGGAGAGAGGCAATCATTCTCTTGTGCCACCTCAGCTCACTGGTCTGCTGTGTCTCTTATTATTTCACCTCTGTGTCTCTGTTGTGTCATCCTGCTGCACCAGCTCTCCATGTGGGCCAGCACTCCTGCATGGGACAGCACTCCTGTGTGGGGCAGCACTCCTGCGCGTACTCCACAAAGGCCAGCACTCCACATGGGCCAACACTCCACATGGGCCAGCTCACCACATGAGCCAGCTTGCCTTCATGAGGAGGCCCTAGGCATCGAACACTGGACCTCCTATATAGTAGACAGGAGCCCAGTTGCCTGAGCCACATCCACTTCCCCTGAACTTTCTTTTGAAATATAATAGAATCCTACTTTTTTTTTTAGGAGGTACCGGGATTGAACCCAGGGCCTTGTACATGGAAAGCAGGTGCTCAACCACTGAGCTACATCCACTCACCAATGACAGTTGATTTTTTCATTTGTTTGTTTGTTTGTTTTTAGGAGGTACTAGGGATCAAACCCAGGACCTCGTACTTGGGAAGCAGGCTCTCAACCATTTGAGCTACATCTGCTTCCCAGAATCCTCCTTTTAAGTGAATACTTTTTGTAGAGTGGATAATTGTTCTTTCATTTGCCTTCCTAAATTAAAAATTTTCTTTTTAAAGTAGAGTAAGCCCATGTTTATTTATTATAATCATTTTGAGTATCATTTTCCTGATGAGCCTGGTCTTAAATCATAATAACAATCTAGGCTGGTGATTCTCAGTTGAATGTGGTGAAGAGTGGTATAGTAGAATCATTCAGGAGGTATTTTCAAAGCACATGGTCATCTGAAGATTTTTTTATTTTTTATTTATTTATTTATTTTTTTATTTCTCTCCCCTTCCCTCCCCCCGCCCAGTTGTCTGTTCTGTGTCCATTTGCTGTGTGTTCTTTTGTGACCACTTCTATCCTTATCAGCAGCACTGGGAATCTGTGTTTCTTTTTGTTGCATCATCTTGTCATGTCAGCTCTCCGTGTGTGCGATGCCATTCCTGGGCAGGCTGCACTTTCTTTCGCGCTGGGCGGCTCTCCTTATGGAGCATACTCCTTGTGCGTTGGGGCTCCCCTAGGCGGGGGACACCCCTGCGTGGCAGGTTACTCCTTGCGCGCATCAGCACTGCACATGGGCCAGCTCCACATGGGTCAAGGAGGCCCGGGGTTTGAACCGTGGACCTCCCATGTGGTAGACGGACGCCCTAACCACTGGGCCAAGTCTGTTTCCCAATCTGAAGATTTTGATACCCCTCCTTGGTTTAGAATCACTGTTCTAGGGAACTATGTGTTGGGGCAGGAATAAGATCAAGAACCGCTGGGTTAACCCTGGTCTAACTGAGGCCTTGTTAGACAAGTAAATGATAACATTCTGTTGTGAAAGGGAGGTGTCTGTGTAATTATTTATCCCTATTTGTGTCTCCTACTATATGTCACTCCTATTATTTGTGGTCCCTATTTGTATTATCATGAATAATAGTGGAAACATCGATTCACAACAGACAGTTAAGACTAGAACTGAAATAAACTCCTGTTACGTTTGTTGAGAAGATGACGGGCTGATCTTGGGCCTGCGTTTGATGTTAGGGGCTGCATATCTGCAGCACCACTGTGGTCGATGGGTTTAGAGGAAGAGTGCAGTGTCTATGGATTATCTCCATTTGGATTTTGAGGGAGAGGTTGATACTGAATTTGATACCTTTTCTTCTTCAGGTCCCAACAGAACACCTGAGTTCAAATGAGATGCCGGAGGAAACCAGCACTCCAGAAGAGATGCCACCCCCAGAGCCCCCAGAGCCACCACAGGAGGTGACTGAAGCTGAGAAGTAGCCTATCTATGGAAGAGACTTTTGTTTGTGTTTAATTAGGGCTATGAGAGATTTAAGGGGAGAAGACAAACCTGAGACAGAGAGCAAGTAAGCTATCCCTTTTATTGTTTTTCTTTGGTCTTTATTCACCCAGTTGCACACTGGCATTTTCTTGCTGCAAGCTCCTTCTGGACTCAAAGCAGTAACAGAATATGTCAGTCACCTCTGGTAACTAGACAAATGGCTCTCTTGGGCCCGGCAGTGGTTTTCCCTGGCCTCAGCCATGATGTGTTCCTGGACACCCCTTCCTTCCTTCTAGATCCCAGCTTTCCTGCTTGGGGTCATTGGTCTAATTCTGGGGTTAAAGGTTCTTGAGTTTGGCTGAAGTCCTTTCAAGCTGCTGCATGTCATGAGTCCAGGGGCAATCACAGAGACCTCAGGCCAGGGGTCCTAACAGTTCTTGGGACCTTCAGAATTGAAGAGGATGGAGGGGTTGTAGGAGTCGCCTAGCTACTACAGTGCCAATATTGCCAACTTTTAGGAGTGGAGCAGGCACCTTCCACTTGTATTTATTCACGGAGCTTCTCCTTTGTTCCCCCTCCACTCTCTAACACCCAAGCCCCACTCTTTTCCAAGTACATCTATGTAAGTAGTTGTAGTAGAATAACAGTTTACATTTCTTGTAGACTACCTGGAAAGTTTTTCATATTTGTGCCATTCTCAATAAGAATTTATGAGATGCCAACGGTATGGCACCTCATACTCTCTGTCTCATCTTGCGTCCTTTCTCATTAGCCCATTAAATTTTTTTCCTTTGACTCTTGCTCCCATTAGGAGCAGTAATGGCAGTAATAAAAATCTGCACTTTGTTGTTTCCTTTTCCTCAGAGGAAGCCCGAGTGCTCATTTAAACACTATCCCCTCAGACTCCCTGTGTGAGGCCTACAGAGACCCTGAATGCACAAATGGGGAAACCAAGGCACAGAGAGGCTCTCCTCTCCTCTCCTCTCCCTTAATGTCCCCTCAAAAAGAAAACAAGAAAAAAAAAAAAGATAACCAATACTTTCATTAAGCCTAGGCTGAGTGAGGAGGGAAACCCCAGCACTGCTGCCCTCCCGGGTAACCCACTCCAAGGCCTTGGCCCACCTTGGGCTATGGTAACCACACCAGGGGCTTCCTCGAAGCCCCACTCTTCCAGCACTTCCACCGGCAGAGTCCCAGAGCCACTTCATCCTGGGGGTGGGCTGTGGCCCCCAGTCAGCTCTGCTCAGGATCTGCTCTATTTCAGGGAAGAAGATTTATGTATTATATGTGGCTATATTTCCTAGAGCACCTGTGTTTTTCTCTTTCTAAGCCAGGGTCCTGTCTGGATGACTTACAGGGACGGGGGAGTGTAAACCAGAACTTTTAATCTATTTGAAGGCAATTAAACTGTGTCTAATGCAAACTGCCTGCCTCCTCCTTCCCCTTTCCATTTCAAGAACCACCATGGGGGTATGAATGTTTTTGTGTGTGGGTATATGGGCTAAGGCGGAGGTCAAAAGGGGTTGCTTGTTACTACCAGTCCTTTCATTTTCCAGGGGACCCTTTGTGTTGCAGAGATACCTCCCCAACTCTCCATTGATTCATACTACATCTGGGTTGAAGTTCTCCATATACTGGCTCTGACAAAGGGCTTTCAAGGCAATATACAGTGTTAACAAGATTGGGAGGGTAGAGGGGGGTATATTTACTCTCCTTAAGAGGACAAGTTCTTTATTAGGATCTTGTTTTTAGGCAGGTGAATGCTATTAATTGCAAATGAGTCTTGGTTATTAAAACAGGCTCATCGGGGCTTTCTCTTGGAAATATTTTGTTAGTGAGCTTTTTCAAGTAATGATATGTATTTCTTTTTAAATAGCCCATAATCAAGACTCCTTACCAATTCCTGTCTCACTCTTCCCCGTTAATTGGAATTAATGAAATTTGACTGCTCCCAGATTTTCTCCTATATCTTTTGATTTTCCTGGTAGCAGGATTTGAGTTCAGCAGTCCTTCTCTAATGGAGTGGAAGTGGATGGAGAGAAAGAGGGAAGAGAGGAGAGACTGGCTCAGATTCCGCTCCTATCTGTCTCTAATATTCCGTTGTTTTTCTGGCTCTCTCAGTTTTGTCCTTGTAGTTAGATTTTTGTTTGAAACCAGGCCAAGCTCTGGAGCATTTGGAAGTTATTAAGTTTTTCCAGTTAACCTGCCTTCTTGTAAGTGGCACTTTTCAGTCAGTACTCAGCCCATCCGGTCTCACACCATCTCTTCTCCTGGGTTAGGATGGATTTGTCTCCTCCCTCAGTTTACCCCAGCCATTCTCCTGCTGACCCTTAGATCAGAGAAACTTTGTTTCTGATGTGAAGGGCCAAAATGGAAATCTCTTTTTGCTAATGTGATTAGAAAAAAAATTCCTGCCCTCTTTTCCTTTAGAAATCTGTATTTAAGACCTTGGCCAGATCTATCCCATTCATTCCATGTACCAGCTGGGACTGTCCCTAATCTGAGTTCTGATCAGAGGAGACATTAAAGAATTGATCTTTCCCATGGGAATCGGCCTGAAATTGTTTGGTGTTTTCAATGGTTGACACTCTATCCAACTCTCTCCCTTTCTTTCCCATTCCTCAAGATTCCTAGGCACCCCACTTCCCCAGATCAGGATAGTTGGCACTGATCCAGAATCTCTGAAAGAGGGTGGAATTTGGCTATTTTGGGCCATTTCTTCTTGTCCATTTGACTCTCAGGTCCTCTTGGCCTTAGTTGCGCTCAGCGTCTCCCTCTGTTTTTTTTCCCCCCAGTGGGCAGAGGTGGTTACTAACTCTATAGAGGTCGCTAAATCACATTCTTCCCATCCTGACCTTCCTGCCTTTACCTCTAAGGCTCCCTTTCCTACCGACTAAATCTCTTTACCTTGGGGGGAAAAAGTATTTTGTGTTTAAATCTATTTTCTAACTTAATAGCAATTTAATATGTAAATTTCTCTGCTTTTGTGTGAGCCTACAAATGTGTATGCATTGAGTTGTTTTTTTTTTTTTTTACACTCTGTTATTTCTTAATAAAGAAATCTTTCTTTTTGGGGGAAACCAGTTATTGAAGGAGACTTGAATGGTTTTAGAAATACAGGGATGTCTGTTTCTTTGTGCTTCTGCCTTATTTCTTTCTTGTGCCTAGTGTGAGTGAGCTGCTGCCCTCCCCCAACCTTTTGACCCCTTCCTTTGAGAGGGCCCTCAACTTAGTGGGGCAGAGAGAGGGACCTGTCCTGTATATGGTACCCCTCTGGGAATACTTGGATTGGCTAAAGTGGTAACCTAGCAACCTAGCCCCCTCCTCTCCCTATGAACTGGCCCTCTTAGTCCTTTTCTTCCAGCTCAGTTCATGTTATACTCCTGAGACTGAGGCCAGGCTGGAGAAACTCGCCAAGAGATCATAGTAAATGGTTTAAAAAATGATAATTTGTTCTTGTTCTTTGGTGCTAGTAAAGAAGAGCAGTGTTTCTAATAATTCAAAAAAAGCATTTGTGTCAGTTTTGAGAATAGTGTCAAAGGCTAAAACTGTGAATATCATTAGTTTAAAAGGATGCAAGCCCAACTCACTAAAGAGAGTCATTGTGGATTTCATGTTTTGGGTGAAAGGAAAATGGGAACTATAAACCTGCATTTTGAATGTCCTGTAAGACATTCAGTGGGTGGGAAAACTTGGTATAATTATGTTACAAAGAAACACAAAATGTTTTTTTTACAGTTTTAATATATGCACTGACTTTCCAGGAATGCAGCAACTGTGTAAATTGAGGGAAGATAGTACTTTATTTTGCTCAGAACTTTACCAAGAGCTGTTGTTCATGACTTTTGAAAATCTTGTCACCAATGGCAGTGCCGTTCATTGGCATTTAAGTTGCCAATACAACATACTTTTGTCTTCATTTGTAGCTGTTGCATTCACAATGATTCTCCATATACGTGGAAACATCTGATGACCTTATTATGTCTTTTAGCATGATCTTGCCCAGGTATTTTCATATTGAAATCCATATCATCTTATTAGGAATATCTTATTGTAAATTACTTTCATTTCTCTTTTATATTATATTTAGTGCATTATATTGCTAGTGTTGAAGTTATGTGTATAAGCAGGTTATGCTAACTATGAAATTCATTTCAGGGTGGTAAAGGTTACATTACAAAATATTGTATATACCAAGGGAGGGTTGGGTCCAATAGACTTGAGAACCACTGGAGTAGATCATCTCAAAGGTCCCTTTCTAACTCTAAATATTTGGAAAGCTTAGAGAGAAAATAAATACACATTTAATATGCTTAAATTTTTTTTAAGTAGTACATACTTACTGATGAAAATTGGGAAAGTAGAGAAGATTTTTTAAAATCACCCATAAATCAAGATATAGTAATCACTGTTAATGTTTTGGTGTATTTCTTTCTCGTCATTTTTCTGTTCATGTATATTTTTAAACATAACTGGAACTGGACCACAACTATAAATGTAGGTTTGTAGTCCTGCTTTTTTGCTTAATATTTTCCATATCATTAGGAATTATATGAAAATACTTCTTAATAACTCCATAATAAGTGCATGAGCATTCCTCTGTTGGTATTTAGGAATTTCTGAGTTTTTCACTATTACACATAATGCTGTGATGAACTTACTTGTACATGGGCATATCTATGATTATTTCCTTAGGCTTGATTCCTAGAAGTGGAATTTTTGAGTCAAAGGGAATGTTCTCTTAAAGGCTCTTGATAAATGTGGCCAAATTGTTTTGCAGAAAGGTGGTCCCAGTGTGGCCTGCCAGCGGTATATCAGGGGGCCTGCTTCAACAGACCTCATTTAAAACTTTGGTAATTTGATAGCTGTAAAATGGTATCTTAGTGTCATTTAATTTATATTTCTTTGGTTAATAGGTTAAATTTTTTCTGCACCTCCCATTCTGTCTTATGTTTATTGCATTTGTATTTCTTGTGAATTGCCTTTTCAAGTCCTTTGTCTATATTTCTTCTGGTATTAGGGAGGTTTATAATTGATTAATAAGGACTTAGAGTTTACCTTCCACTACAGGGCAGGAAATGAGGGGGCTCTTGAATTGGAAGGGGTGTTACAACTCTGGAACATGGAGTAGAATTACCTCCCTAACATCCCATTTCCTTTTACTCTTTCTTCAATAGTCCCCCTTCCCAATGACTTTTATTTTTTTTATTCCCCCCCACCTTGTGGCTTGCTTGCTGTCTGCTTTCTGTGTCCATTCGCTGTGCGTTCTGTGTGTCTGTATTTATTTTTTTATTTATTCCCGCCCCCCCCTCCCCCGTGGCTTGCTTGTTGTCTGCTTTCTGTGTCCATTTGCTGCACGTTCTTCCGTGTTTTTCACTTGTCTCCCTTTTTGTTGAGTCACCTTGCTGAGTCGGCTCTCCCCAGCACTTGCAGGCAGGGTAGCTCTCCGAGGCGTGTGGGCGAGCCTGCCTTCACAAGGAGGCCCCGGGATGCGAACCCAGGGCCTCCCATATGGTAGATGGGAGCCCAGCTGATTGAACCACAACCACTTCCCCCCACTGACTTTTATGCCAGCGACTGCTCATCTTCAGCTATTTGACTGTGTCATCTTGGCTAAAAGGGTTGTAGTTTTGTACCCAAATGAGAGACATGATAGTTATTTGTCATGAAATATAGACTCTGTTGAACAACATAGCCAAGAGGAACATATTTTTTAATAGAGATTCTTTTTTATTTTATTTTATTTTATTGTATTTATTTCTCTCCCCTTCCCCGCCCCCCGCCCTAGTTGTCTGTTCTCTGTGTCCATTTGCGGCATGTTCTTCTTTGTCTGCTTCTGTTGTTATCAGCGGCACAGGAATCTGTGTCTCTTTTTGTTGCGTCATCTTGCTGCGTCAGCTCTCCGTGTGTGTGGCACCATTCCTGGGCAGGCTGCACTTTCTTTCGCGCTGGGCGCCTCTCCTTATGGGGTGCACTCCTTGTAGGGCACACCCCTTGCACGTGGGGCTCCCCTGTGTGGGGGACACCCCTGCGTGGCAGGGCACTCCTTGCACGCATCAGCACTGCACATGGGCCAGCTCCACATGGGTCAAGGTGGCCCAGGGTTTGAACTGCCGACCTCTCATGTGGTAGGCGGATGCCCTAACCACTGGGCCAAGTCCGCTTCCCAAGAGGAACATATTGATCATGCAATCCATGCTGCCCTCTCTCTCTCTCTCTCTCTCTCAACAAATTAAGTGCTGTGACTTACTCAAGGTCACATAGAAAGTTACTCTTAGAGCCAAGACCAGAATTCAGATCTACCGACTCCCAGTCTAGATAACTTTCTGGCAAAACCCACTGCCTCTCAGTCAAGCAGGTATAGACAGGTAAGGGAGCTTGGATAACTCCAGATGTCACTTGAATGAAATGAGCCTTTCATTTATTTAATATTCAATAAATACTTGTTGACTACTGACCATGTACTGGGATTAATTTGAGGAGAAATTGTATTGCCTATCCAATTCTCTTGTAAGTAAATTGAGAAACAGCCATGATTTTAGGATTATTTACCATTCTGGATTAGTTTAACCAATGATTCCTTCATTTTAGGAATACAGAGGGCTGACTATATACATTTGGGCTGATATGGGGGGTGGGGGGAGGGTTGTTTGGTTTTTGTTTTAAACTTAAATCTCTTAAATCTCCCTCGAGACCCCTGCACTTAGGTTGAACTGATGATGGGGTTTCTTTAGCATAGAAAGTCAGGAAGTTGCCTTGTCGGGTTCCCACAGCCAAGTTGGCTGTCCCTTTGTGAGGGTCATTGCCTGGGCTCTTTCTAATGCTATCCCTGCCAGGTCCCAGAGGTAATGGTACACAAATACTATATTAGTAACTGTGAAGTTATAGGAAGAGGTGAAGCCTACGTACCGAGTGTTATAGAATTCCGTTTATTTAGGGCCTTCCTGGAGGAGGAGTCTTGGCTGGTCTTGAGGGGAGGCAGTTCCTTCCCACTTGATTGTGTTGTTGGCTGAATAATATGTAATGTGGCCACGGTTGTGTGAGAAGGTAAGGTAACTTCTATTGTGAAGGAGAGGTGTGAGAGCCACTTCTTTTCCCCAGCTGGGAAACCTCATACATCATCCTGAATTTCCTGACTTGTGGTGGTGGGGGTGGGGTGGGGTAGGGTTGACCTTGCTGAGACTATGGTAATTAGTATCCTTTTTTCCCTTAAAAAAACCTCTTTTAGCTTTTGTTTTAATGCCGTAGGTCTCTGATGGCCCAACTGCAGCCTCCAGTCTTGTGAAAAATTTAGGCAAGGATCTCAATGAATGAGAGGTTAGAAGCCAGACTAACAGAGCCTAGGGCCCTGAAGCCATGTGTCAGATCAAGCTGCTGCAGGGATTGGGGGAGATAGGAGCGGGAATAAGTGGAGATAACAGCTTTTGTGGGGGTAGCTTGAGGAAGCTGATCAGACCTTGCTTGGGGCAGTCCAAGATAATGTTGGAAGAAATAGAGGCAACTCTTGAGAGATAGCTTACTGGGATATGCCAATGCTCCAAGCTGCTCTCTGGGCTGGAATGGGGAGGAGGGAGGTATCTCTAGCTCTGAATTGGTGAGCATGTTGGGCTCTAAATCCTCTTGAATCTGTCCTTTATCCTTTTCCTCCTAGCAGCCCATGGAAGTCCAAGGGAGTTGCCTAAAATAAATCTAATGCCCAGGACTAGTGATCTGCCTCTGAATGGGGCAGAGCCAGAGCTGCCCCATACTCCCCAGGTGAGCTTTTTCTCCATCACCAGCCTTTCTGGGCACAAGAACTGGAACCCACTACCCCTGAGTTCCCAAACCCTCCAGGGACTTGGATATCAATTCATCTTTGGGCTTTGCCAGGGCCATTGAATGTCCTTCAGTCTGCAGACAAGCACAAGCCTTTGTGCCCAATCTGGAACTTAGTACCCTGGAGGTTACAAAAAAGGTCAAATAGCCACCATTTTATTGTCATTATGCGCCAGGAACTTTATATGCCTTGTCTCATTCCTCTAACAAACTCCAAAAGGTAGATATTAGATCAGTATTCCTATTTTACAGAAAAGAAATGTGTGTCTGTGTAACTTGCCTTTAGTCACATAAGTAGTAAGTGGTAGAGCCAAGATTTGAAACTCTGTAGTTTAACTCCAAAGCCTTTGCTCTTGGCCACTGTACTAACTAGGGGTCAGGGGTGAGATGGGTCTTAAAGGGAATGAAATGGTGGTAGCAGGGAGGTGGAAATGTAGGAGATGGGACACATAGTCATTCATTGAGCATCTATTATATACTGGACACTGGACTAAATACATACCTATTTCATAACATCACAACAACCTCATGGGGCTTCTTTTATCCCTACTTTATCAATGTGGAAACTGAGGTTTAAGGAAGTTAAGTGACTTGTCCATGGTAACCCAGCTAGAGAATGGCAGAGCCAAGACTTGGACTCGGGGCTACTGTAGAGGAGCTTTACTTAATATACCCAGGCCCTGGGTGGGGGTGGGGTGACCTAGAAGTTTTAGGTCCCTGGCCCTCTGACATCCAGGCTGGAGATGAAGGTGGGTTTTCTAGCTGTGAAGACTCAGCTTCCTGGGCTCCAGACCTTGGTTTGCTGGCTCAGGGTGCCACTTGGCATCTTTTAGAAATCACTGGTGCTCAACAAGAGCTTCTGGCAGCCCTGCCTGAAGAAGGGGCTTTGGGTCCTGGGCTGCAGCCCTGTGGGGGCACTGCCTTTCTCACCCGTCATGTCCTGGCCTGTAGTCCTTATTGCCCCTCCTCACCTGCTCCCTCCACAAAACAAACAAAGAGAAAAACAGCCCATGCTCATTGGAGCCCTTGCACAGCTACCTAGTTTGAGCCAGTACTCCTCCAATAGACCAAATTGGATCCTGAGAGCTCGGAAACACCCTCCCAACTCCTGGACAGGAGAGGATTTCAGAACATCATTTCTCAAGTCATTCCTGATTCTCCCAGTTTCTTTATTGCAGCTTAGAGCTGATAGATAGGCATTACCTAGGGGTTTTAAAAAGGTTTTGGAATCTCCTCTGCTACAGCTCTTGTGTGTGTGGATTTTAAGCATTTTGGGCATTATCAAGCCCCCATCCCCACTCCACCCCCATCTTTCCAGAAGCCTGTGCCTAAAGATAGCTTGGGTCCTATTTGTTTATTTGGTTTAATTTTTTTAAAAAGTGAAATATTCTTTCTTTTTAATAGATAGAAAAGTAATGGATACTTAAAAAATTCAAATAAAACAAAAATGTAGGTAGAAGGTGAACCTTTCTCTTCCTCATTTTCCCCCCTCACACTCCACTCACTGGATCACCACTGTTAACCATTTGGTCTAGATCCTGCTGGTCGTTCTTCTGTGTGTATGGGTTCATTTTTTCTTAAACAAAAATGAAGTTACCCTTTAAATAATGTTCTACTACTTGCTTTCCTCCTTGATCTAGCATGAAATTCGTTTACAGCAAGAATGTTTGTATCTTATTTGTATGATTTGAAGATTTAAAATCAAAGAATAAAAGAATCATGAAGATTTTCCCCATGTCATTAAATATTTTTCTACGACATAATTTTAATGGCTGTATGTTATTGTATGAATGAAATCACAATCCATATAACTAATTCTCCACTATATGCTGTTTCCAAGATTTTACTCTTACAGACAAAGCTGTCATGAGTATCTTTGTGCGTGTGTGTATATATACACACACACACACACATACACATTTATGTGACAATTTCTGTCGATGAAGTCCTAGAAGGAGAAGGGCTGGGTCAAAGGGTCTGCCCGTTACGGAGAGTCAGATTGTCCTCCAGAGGGCTGGGCTTCTTTGAAAGGGTATTGGACAAGGCCCTTTGAGAAGCGATGTAGTATGGAGGTTAAGAGCAGGACTCTGAAGTCAGGCAGACTCCTTACTCTGTGACTTCCTAGCTGTGCAACTTTGGTCAATGTCTTCGATCTCTCTGAGCCTCAGTTTCTTCCTCTGTAAACTGGGGTGATGACAGTGCCTACCTCAGTGGGATACCATGAGGATGATATAATATCATGTAAAGCACTTAGTCCCTGGCACATACGTCAGTGCTCACTGACATGTAAATGACAGCATTGGTTTCATTTGGGAGTTGAGGCTTTCTGGGCTTTTGTTTCTTTGGTGAGGGTAATGCTTTTATTTTCCTGATGCCCACAGCCACTGAGGGCAATGGGATGAGTGCAACTGAGTAACAAGGCCTGGAAGTAGAATGGCCTTGTCCTCACTATGGTAACAACCCTCCAATTTGCCCTCCCTAATGCAGATAATGGCGGGAGAAAAAGAAAGGAAACTAGGGGTCTTCGTCTCCATCCCACCACCCTTGGAGATGTTGTAGCTTCAGTGGGCACAGGGTGGGGCTTGGAAAGAGGTAACCTCAGAGTAGAGGCCCTGATGAATGCAAGTCTCCCCCTCTTGGACTCTGGACAGCCCCTCAATGCTGGTCCTTCCTCACTGGGTTGAAGTTCTTCATGGCTCCTGTGAAAATGAAGAATTACAGGAGAGAAATAGCTACCCTCACCCCACTCTCAGAGCCCAGCAAGGCACGGAGGCCATGGGCGCCTGTGCCCTATTGTCAGGAGGGTGGTTGGAGGGAGAGGACAGAGCTGTCTAGGGCTTCAAACTGGAGCTTTATTTAGGTCAGCAGGGTCAAGGGCACTGAGCATCTTCAGGAAAGGCAGAGATGGCCCTGAAAGGGCAATGGAGAAACATTCTGCTAGGGGTAGCTTTGAGAGATTGCTCTGCCCCTCCTCCAACCCTCCCTCCATAGGAAAGATAACTGGAGACAGTAATTTAGTTGTACCATGTACTTTATTACTACTAACCTTTCTCCCTTCACCCCCTTGTATTTACACCCAATCCCTCCCCCCAAGCCAGCTTTGAACAGTTCTTGGTAATGGGTTGAGAAGCGTGTCCATCAAGCAGGCAGTTCTAGATGTAGTGGGCACTGTTTGTCTCCAGGCCAGTTGGGCACCAGGGAAGGGTTACTCTGGGGATTCAGGGCACAGACTTGGTACTGGGGTTGAGGGAGACCCCTACCAGCAGATATGCTCCCTCCCCTTCTGGAGCTCAGGGTACACTAAAACCTCTAATAAAACAAAATTGGGGTAGTGGGCTCAATGGCAAGCTTAGTGCTTTCTTTGCTTGTTAAGACCCACATAAGTGGTTAAGTCTGGACCCAAACCTGCATCTGGCTTCCAGGTGATCCTAAGGAGCAGAGGGGTAGCTCTGTCTTGGAAGCCAGGTCTGACCTTCTGCCATCAGCCTTGGGGGAGTCTTATTGGAGTGGGGGAGGAGTGGAAGGAGAGGGGAGGCACTGTATGAGGTATGAGCATTGTTTCAAGCTAGAGAAGTTGCAACTTGGCCTCAGGGGAGACAGGGAATGAATGAGCAGGGGGCACCATTTCATTTGGGTACCAGAGGCTCCTCCAGCCCCTCAGTAAACCCACTGGTGCCCTGAGCCACGGGTAACAGGAGAGCAGATCTTTTAATGTCACAGAACGTCAGAACTGGCGAGACCCTCAGAGACTCTCCAGTGTAAGCCCATCAGTCCTAAGCCCAGGGACGGGATGGCATTTGGCTCATGCCACATAGTAATTTAGTGGCAAAACTTCAAAGAAAGGAGAAAGGAAGTGAGAAGAGTACACGCAGCTCTCTTCAAACCTGATTTAGGGAAACTAGATTGACCCATACTCAGTAAGGGTCCTTTTAAACAATCTATTTCCCTAGAGGTTTGAGACTGACCTGAAACACTAACTGAACCCCCTTTAGGCACAGTGCAACAGGGAAGGTTGTGCAGAGGCCAAGAAGGTTTGTGGGCCTTGATGGGGAGGGACATGGGCAGGGTGGCCCCTTGGTGCCCTGCTTGCCGGGGTTTGGATGGGGCCAGGTGTTGTTGTGCTGTCAGGAGCTGATGGAAAGAAGTCGCCAGGCAGGTAGGATATGCCCTCAAGGTGGCTCCTCATCCACTCCAGGTGATCTTTGAAGGGCCCAGGCTGGGCCTCTGTGGTCCTAGCACCCCTTGGGAAGCAGGGCCAGGTTCGATGCTAGTCCTCTGGGCCCGGGGCCACTGCAGGAGACTGGGCCCATCCCCACAGTGCTTGCAACTCAGGCCCAGCCTCTGCCTGCACTGCCACCTCCGTCTCAAGGTGCCCCGGCCAGGGAAAGGCCCTGCAGCTGCTCTTCAGTGCCCGCCAGCTCCGCCTCATCACGCCCGCTTTCTGAGCCCTCAAAGCAGCCCGAGTCACGAGGGATGTCCACCTTGGGCTCTGATACCGTGTGCACCACTGGCTCCTGGCTGCTTTCAGCGCCCTCTTCGGCTTCCTCGCTGCCCGCTGCCAGGGGCGAGGGAGAGAAGACAGAACATGAGGGTCTTGGGCCTTAGCTTGGGGAGAGTCAGAAGCCCTGCGGAACCCCTGCATGAGGGTAGGAAAGCTGGGAAGTCCACTATAGGCTGTCTCTCCCTCTGGGCACCCACCCCCACCCTCACCCCCACCCCACCCCCACCCCTCTTTTTACCACATCCAGCCACCTCTATGGCCCAGGATCTCAAACTTCATCAGCACCAAGCTAAAAGCCAGGAAACCTTGGGCTTGAATCCTGGCTCAGTTATTACCTAACTTTGCGGCCTTAAGTCTCCACTCTGATCTCAAAGGGGGTTGGATCAAACCCCTCCTGCCACAAACTCCTAGAGGCTTGCATTTAAGTATGGAGCATTCCCTTCCGCTGTGGGAGGGCCCCAGGCCAGAGTGTGGCAGGGCCAGGCCTCCCCTCCTCGAAATATGAGGCACAGGCACCCACCACCTGCTCCTGAACCCACTCACTGTCATAGTCCAGCAGCAGCTCGGCAGCTGTGAGCAGCTTGGCCCGGTGCTGTGGGTCCATGATGTTCAGCTCATTGAGATGTGTCTCCCGCAGCTCTTTGAAGTCCTCCAGTGTCTGGTAGCCATTGAGCAGCAGGGTGGATGTGTGCTCCTGTAGGCAGAGGGCACAGTTGATGTTCCCTGGATCCCATCCCTGGGGCAAGAGTGCCTCCCTTGATACTAGTAGCTGGTCCAAGAGACTTTTGGGCCCTGGGGAGTGGGACCTCCTGAGTTCAAACCTCCAGACCGATGCGCTCCAGCAGCTCATGCAGAGTCTTAGGCTTGGGTCTTTTGCCCTTGCTCTGTCGGCGGCTTGGGCGGGTAGGACCCACAGCCTCCTCGGGCAGCACGTCCACGTAGATGAACTTGAAAGAGCCCAGCCTGCCATTGAGCAGGCCCAGCCATGTGCCCACGGGTGGCTTCTCGATGATCTGGATCACATCTCCTTTCTGTTGGGGAAGAGGAGAGGAGAGGGGAGGGGTAGTCCCTTGGCCTCTGCTGACACTGTCTTACCTGGGCTCGGTCTGGCCTTCTTTGTGGATCCAGCCTGCCTGGCTTAGGAGGGGCCCAGACGCCAACGTTACCTGCAGTTTCAGTGAGTCGCGGTCATATGGGCTGGGGGTGAAGTCAGTGTGGACTCGCGCCCGGCCACAGAAGGGCCCTGTGTACTGGGGAGCAGGTGGTTCCTCTCCAAAGCTGCCAGAGCCTGGGCTGGGGCTGCAGAGCTCACTGCCTGTAGGAGATGGGGCAGAGAAGAGGGTTACCTTTGTCTCAGGACAGTGGGGGCAGTGCCCAGCAGGTGCCTGCCAGGCGGTCTGGCTAGAAACCCCAAGGATGCATACTGGAGAAGAAAGCTGGGCTCTGGGAAGTCTCTGTGAAAAGGATTCTGACCCATCCCTCAGCCACTCTGCAGGAAGACAGCTTTACCTCTAGGGCCTCAGACATGAAAATCATTGCCAACAGGAGAAATGCTTCATAGACCAAAGGACAGGCAAATTTAGAGGGCCTCAGGAGACTGATTAGGCCAATACCCCAGTGAACAGGCGAGGGAAACTGAGGCCAGACAAGCAAAGTGACCTGCCCAAGGCCTCTCACCTTGTAAGAGGGTCAATTAGATTCGGGGTCTCCTGACTTACATTCCAGTGCTCCTTCCACCCAAAAAGCCACTCCCTGCATTAATAGTTTACTTTTTCTACTTAATAAGACTTAGTGTTTATCACAATGTCACATGGAACTCAGACGGGCTCTTTCTCTCTGGGAAGGGCAGGATGATGGACATTTTAAACGGCTTTCAGTGAGGGCAGGGGTGGGGCAGGGAGGTGTCTGTGGAGCCAGAGAAAGAGCAGGGAGCTTGGAATATGATCTCAGGCCCATAGCCCCTCCTCCAACCAGGGCTGCCAGAGCCTCTCATCCAGCTCCGACGACTTCTAGAAGATGCCAAGTGGCGCCCTGAGCCGGCAAACTAGGGTGCAAGAGGCTGAGTCTTCACAGCCGGAGAACACCCTCCCCCACCGCCTGCTCCCCATCACCAGAGGGCCAGGGAGCTGTAAAGGGCCCTGCCTCTGGCTCGCCTTGCAAAGAAATAGGTGGGGATGGGCTGGTCCAAGATGGCAATGAGGCTCTTCCTCTGTTCTCGAGCCCCTTCAGAGCCTGAAGACAGCAAGTGGAAACCCATCTAAGACAGACCTGGGCTCAAGTCTTGATTGTGCCACTCATTTGACTGGGTCACCTTTGGCAAACCACTTAAACTCCCTGAGCCTCAGTTTCCACATCAATAGTACTGGCCCCATGGGGTTGTGAAGATTTAACATGAAGCGGGCTGGGAAAGCTCCCAGCAGGCAATCAATAAGGGTCCATTTCTTTTAGCCCCTCTCAGACAGCCCACCTGCGTGGCCCTAACTCCATCCTTTTCTCCAGACCCAGAAGGTGGCCCCTCCCTACCTGGCCTCCTCACCTGTGGATGCCTGACGGCTGAGTGCCGGGAGTTCATGCTCCTCCTGCTCAGAAAAGGCCAGTGCCATCTTCTCAGGGCCCGGGCTATCCAGGCTGCAGTCCGGAGATGTTGGGGAGGCTGAGCCCTCCTCCAAAGTGTCTCCCTGTGGGGGAGAGGAGGCAAGAAGTCCCAAGCAGCTCAGCTGGGGCACACATGGGGCAGCCCCAAGTGCAGGAGCAATGGGCCTGGGCTGTACAATACTGTCTGAGCCCTCATTTCCTCTTCTGGAAAATGGGAAAGACATTCCTTGCCCTGCCAACCTTGAGGAATGCTGCTCAACCGGAATGCTGCATGAATGTTCTTTGCCAGCTTAAAGTGCTGATGTCCATGCCAAAAAGGCCATGGTACAGAGCTTGGACCGAGAGCTGTGGCTAGGGCACAGTCAGGCAAAAAGTGGTGCTGGAGAGGAACTACTTTGGGTTGGGCACCTAACTATGTGCCAGCACGTCTGTCATTTCATTTCATCACTCTAAAGAGAGGGTTATAATTGCCCTGATTTTCCAGATGAGGAGTCACATTCCCAAGGCTGGCCAGCAGTCAGAGATGCCATGGGAGCCCACAGCCACGTTGGCCTGACTCCAGAGTTTCACGCTCCTACACACCACAGTGCTGTGGTGTGCCGGTCACTTTAACAGCGGACTCTCTTGGAATAAAAGTGCTGATTTGTGATGTTTGCCAATGCCCAGATTGTAAATACTCCTCACCATGACTGGAGTCAATCTCCCACTGTAACATCACTGAACGGGAGGCGTCGGGCAGAAATGTGCAGCTGCACACCCTTAGAGACTATCTCCAACACATAAACAGTGGATGCAGGGATAATAGGAAAATGTGGTACAAGAATTAGGAAGCGACCAGGTTTGAGTATTTAGTAGCTTAGTTTTTCATATCATTTATTTCATGGTAAGTTTATATCACTAAATGGAAAGAATGGCTATGTTTGACAACTGGCTTGCAAAATAACTGAATTATTTCAGTTATTTTCAGCTCTTGTGAGCTGATATAAACCAGAATGAGCCGGCTCTTACACACCACTGCCTCCTGTAAGAACCACTAGCACACCAGACTCACTGTGCCATTTCAGCTACTGGGGATGTGCCTGCCCACAGCTCTGCTTGTGACACCCTTCCAGAGCTGAAGCCAGCCTTCTTTATTTTCTTTCATACATGGGTCCTCTTCAAATCAGGGCCTCCCAGTCCTAGGGGCTAGTTCTAATTAAAACTGACAGGTGGATGAATTTGCCTCAGGCAATCTTATCTCTCTCTCAGCTGCCCCTCCCCTCAGACCTGCCTTGGCAAGAAGCTTCTGTTAACCAGACTTTCACCCCTCCTCGAACCCCACCCCCTTCCCAGGCAGTGTCCGTTCCCTCAGAACCCTGACTTGCTTCAGTGTCTGAGGCTGAGAGGGAGCTCGCCCTCCCATGTGACCTTCTTTCTTGTATTTAACTAGCACCTTCAGGCATGATACCTGAGCAGTGGCTGTCAAGGTGGCCATGCACATGCCCTGCCAGAGTGGTGCCTGTCCACCGACACCCCCTCAACCCCACCCCAGCCCGTTCCTCTATTCCCAGGCCTCACCATCTCCTCCGACAGGGCCTTCACCATCATTTTGCCCATCTTCCTGTTCATGGTTCGGGAAATCACTGCCCTCCACTTCTTCCCCAGCTTTTTGCCACTCTTCCCAGAATCCTCTGAGGTAGGGGTACCTGAATCATCTTCCGGAATCTGTGGCAACAAAAGGAAGAGGTCCAGGGATCCTGGTGACTCTGTTTGGGCTGAGGACTTGGAGGCAGAAGGAGGCCTTCTGTTCACAGCAGAGTTGGGGATGGGGGGCAGGCTCCCGTCCCTTACCTCTTAACCCTAACCCTGTCTTGATCTCCACCTCCTGCCAGGGGCCCTATTTAATTTGTAATTAAAAAGAATGCAGGTCAGTTCTTGGGGCCCAGAATCTTGGTAGGTGGGAGTGGGGGGGCCTTCTGGGTTAGGTTTGCCTCAACAATCCTAAAATCTCCTTTCCCCCTTCCCCCTCCCCCCAACCCTCCCACCCAGGGCCAGCAGCCAGATCCCCCAAAGAGGCTCTGAAACTCACATTATCATCCAGATTAAACTCCTTCTCGCTCACCACGGGGGAGCTGGGTTTGGATTTGGCGAAATCCTTGAAACTGCTGGAGCGCTGAAGTGAGAGCTGGAAGAAGCAAAGGTGTTGCAATCACTAGCGCTGAAATGACTGCCCGAGTAACCATCTGTCTCCCCCACCACCACCACCCACACACATACCCTAGGGCCCGGCAGAGCCACATGAGCCCTGAGGGCACAGGGCTAATGAGGCGAAGTGCCAAGAAGTCCTTGTAGCTACCTGGCTACACCAGCCTAATGGACCCCTAATCCTGGCCACAGACCAAGTTTCCTGACCAGGCTTCAGAATAAAACCACATTTCCAGCAGTACCTGAATTTTAGTCTTCAGAAGAACCCTGGAGTGAAAAATTAAATGAGTCAGGGTAAGTGTATTTCTACTATTAGAGACATACCTCAGTGTATACAAGAGGATCATGTTTACAGAAGGAAGAACAGGTCCCCTCCCTGCCCCAAACGCTGCAGCCTCCATGCTATGGACCTGCTCTGCACTTGCTCTTCAATTACTGTGCTAAGGGTCAACATATCAGGGCCTCCAACCTGATAACCTCGCATCCCAAGAGGAGCAAGGCCATCCCACCAGAAACCAGTAAGACCTGGCATTACACTTTCTGGAAACCACAAAAGGAGCTTATTCACAGAAGGTGCCTACAGATTTGGGACACACATAATTGGGGTTGATGCAGCAAAAGAAAGCTGCCATTTTCTCTTTATTCATCTAAGCTTTTACTCTTGGCCATTCATATGATGAGCTGGCTACTGTTGATGTTTGCCTGCGTTGGGACTTGCAGGCATGACCCATTGTTTGCGTGGATGAGACTGTTTTTAGGAAATGAGCGTTCTTAACTGTATGTGCATGCATATGCCGAGATAGCAGCTGAAAACCACTAGGGCAAAGCAGGTAAGGAGGGCAGACTTTCCACATGAGAAGCTGGGGCTGAGCCTGTATCAAAATAAACAGGCAAGAACAGAAGATACACACAGGAACCAGGGTTCACAGATGGCCAGACAGATAGACAGGGATAGACTGCAGACATCAGAGATAAGGGCTGGAGGAACCAAAGCCTTGAACGCACACGAAGCCCCACACAAAGCTGAAAGTTTCACATCCTCTTTCATGCTAAAAGGGGGGAGGTCCAGCGACAAGCCCCCAGGGCAGGGGCAATATCACCTGTTCCCACCCCACCCCCCAACACACAAACAAGTGGCTCCAAATCCTGGGGACAGCAGGGTAGCAGTTTAGCATTCTGGGTGGATCTTAACCAAAGCAACGTGAACAATTGGGGGTCAGGGGTCACACATCCCTAGAGGTCAGAGCAAGGAGAATGACCAGTAACTAGGTCAGCCAAGCAGACATCACCACCGTGAGGGCTTCATGGGTGGGGCCCCTGCAGCCTTGGTCAGAAAATCTCTTACATGCTACACCGGAGAGCTGGAAAAGGGGCCCATGGGTGGGGGTAGGAAGGGGAAAGGATGACCGCAGGATGACCGCTCTGGTTCCCAAGCATCTCTTCCAGCCTCCTTCCTTGGTTTTCTCCTCCCACTAGTCTTTCCTTTTTCTCCCTTTCTTTCCCTTTCTCTCCTCTACCTTCCATTTATTTCCTCCTCTTGTATGGCTCGGATGCAGCTGCCTGGATAACTTCCTCCTCTTATTGCATGGAAAAGAGGGAACAGAGAGAGGGTGGGCACTGGGCAGGCCTGCTATTTATAGGCTGGCGGGGCCTATTGTGGCCTTCCCTCCACCAATGCTCAGACTGGTTTGCAGACCAGGAGGCTGAGAGTCGCCCCTGAAGCCCTAGGGACTGGCGAGCCTGGAAAGCAGGCAAGAGGGCAGGCATGGGGCCAGAAGAAGGCTTTGTTGGTGAAGAGTCAACTCACTGCTCGGCTGCCCTTTAATTGCAGCTCTTTCCCAAGGCCCTTTCCTGTCATTAATCTGTAATCTGGGGCCTGGGAGGAGGAGCCTTTGTCTCCCGAACTCTGCTTGATGGCCCCTCTGTCCCAGCCTTAGCACAAAGTGGGAAGAGGCAATCCAAAGGAGGCCATGGAGAAGGTTCTGGGGTTTGAGTGCAGCTGGCTGCTCCTCAGCCCAGGGAGATGGAAAGGACAATTCAAGTTCTCTGGGCCACCAACAGTAGGTAGGGTGGCCCTTTGACAGGCCTGCCTTCAACCTCAGGGGCAAACCCAAATGTCCTGAGTGCTTTTCAATGACCCTGAAGGAACCTCCCATCCAGGGATGCACTGAAATCTAGAGCCCCTTTTGGCTTTCTGTCTGACCTCCCTCTGGGGTGAGGACTTCCTGGGGGAGGTGTTATACTCAACTGAGGTAGGACTGTACACTGTTGGCCTGTCTTCCATGTTCAAAAGGGAGTATGTGGGCCTCTTGGAAAGAGCTACATTTCTGGGCATCAGCTGAGTTCAACTTTGGGATGTATCATATGAGGCGAGTTACGTAAGCCCTCTGAGCCTCATTTTCTTCCCTTGGTGTCAGGGGGTGAGGGTTCAAATCTTGGTTCTGCTGCTTACTAGCTGTGCGAACCTAAGCAAGTGACTAAACTTCTCTGGGCTTCTGTTTCCTTATCAGTAAAATAGCACCCACATCATGGGGTCATCGTGAGGATGAAACAAGTGAGTTCACACACAGAGCTTAGAACAGTGCCCGGCACATAGTGAAAAACTCATCAAATGTCAGGTAATGCTTAGCCTTTCACTTAACCCACCTCCATGCTCTTACTCAGGGTGTTGCCGATCTCTCCGTCAACCATCTTTTCTCCCCTCCTTCAAAATCCAGTTTAACTGGAAACAACCCAAATGCCCATCCAACAGTGGAACAGATAAATTATTTGCGGCCCAGTCACACAAGAGAATAGTACGCAGCAATGAGATTAGTATGACTGTCCCCAATATGGATGAGTCTCATAAGCATGATGATGACTGAGGAAAGGGGTCACAAAAGGGTTGATACTATATGGCTCCATGTATATGAAGCTCAAAGACTGGCCAAATTCATCTCTGCTGTTAGAAGCCAGAATGGTGGTCACCCCAGGGGAAAGGGGGCATGTAGTGCCTGGCAGGGTGGGGTGGGGGCACAAGGGCAGCTACTGGAGTGCTGGAAGTGTTCTGGTTTTTCATTGGGGTGCTGCCTGCATGGGGGTGCTCACTTTCTGGAAATTCATCAAGTGGTACACTTACATTTTATGTGCTTCTCCAGAGTACCTTGTACTTCAATCAAAAGGATTTTAAATCCAGTTTAAAAGACACTGCTCCCTGCAGAAACTCTGCCCTGATGACCCCTTAGAGTCTCCCACTGCACGGGTTGTCACCCTCTTTTCCGGCTTCTTAAGCAATCCTGGGTTCTCCGCAACTACCCTCTCCGTGTAACAGTCATGTGCTGAGTTCCAGGCCTCTCGCGCATGTGTGTAAATCCAGAAACAAGGGTTAAACACCTCCTGTGTGGCTGGCACCCTGTGTAGTACACTCCAGCCTCACCACAGCCTCCTGCTGCACCCCACTCCCCAGCTGAGGAGATGGCGACTCTGAGAAATGGAGTGACCCAGGCAGGCTCACGTAGCTGGCGGTGGAAAGAACAGAGGTGCAATTCCCAGGTCTGTGACTCTGGAAGCCTGTGCATATTACCGTGCTCCCGCCACCTCAGAGCTCATGGGGTAGCCTATCCATGTGTGGAAGTGGATTGAGTGCAGTGCCGAATGTGGGTGGTGTATGAACAGAGCTACAAGAAGAGCAAGTAGGAGTGTGGAGGAGGAAGAGTTTAGGAGGGCTTCATGGAAGAGGCACACTTGAGCTCAGCCATGAAGGGGAACCAGGTGAATTGGGAAAGGTTTGAATAAGAGTGCAAGTCGGGGTGCTCCCAGTGTGGTGCTGGACCAGGCAGGGTGGGAGGTGGAGCAGTGGAGGTGAGCAGAGGTCAGCCAGCCCAAGGAACTTGGGGTTTATCCTGCGAGCAATGTAGAGCTACTGAAGATACTAAGTGCAGGCTGGTGAGGGTAGGGTGTCACGGCTAAAGGTGTGAGGTGGGAAGGGAACCATGGGAGATGTAGAGGGGTGGGACTGGGGGAGACGGGGGCAAGAAGAGACTGTCAGGAGGGAACAGTTGAGCACTGGAAGGGGATCTTAGCTTCCTCTCCATTGCCCCTGATGGGAAGTCTGGGGTGTAGCAGAAAGTCAGGGTAAGGTGTGGTAGGATTATCTTTAGGGAAGGCAAGTCACAGGGCAGATCCCTTTATCCTTCCTATACCCCAACACAGGCATTTGGGTGAAATCGGATCAGAGTGGGTAGAGAGAGAACTTGAGGGGGGCAAAACATCTCCAAAGGGCAGCTAAGGGGTATGCCCTCCCCTCACCCCGGGGCCTCCCCACTCCTTGGTCCAGAGGAGGTGCCACATCCTGACCCCACCATCCTTGAAGGCCTGCCTGGCTCCTCCCTCTGCTGTCTGATAGGTCACTCATTCTACGGCCATCTGGGTCTGCCCAGCAGAGCTCTCCTACTGATGAGTCCTTTATGCTCATCCAACTCTTCGAGTGCTTTTGAGATCAGTAGGGGGACAAGAGCGTGGCGAGGGGGTTAAGACTCTGGAGTCAGACAAATCTGGGCCAGAATCCCTGCCCTGGCAGCTTACTAGCTGTGTGACTTGGGTGCATCACTTCACTGCTCTGAGCCTTGGGTTATAAAGGAGGGACAATGACAATATCCGCCCCTACCCCACAAGGCGGTTGTGAGGCGTCAACAAGCTAAGAAAAAGGGCCCAGCACAGCACCTGGTGCCTGATGAGCCCTCGCTCAGGGGTGCGGGGGCAGTGAGCTGGCGCTATTGAGTTTTTCTTTCTCCACTGCAGGGCTGGGACTCAGGCTCATTCTACTTTGCCGTGTGCTCCCCACCCACGCCCATGCCTACCACACGTACCCCCTCGTGTGTGCCTGCAACGTGTGTGAAAAGGACTCACACATTGTTGGTGCCAGATGATCCGTACAACTTCCTGAGGTGGGCAGGTCGGGAGCTATCCCCCTTTTTGGAAATGTGGGAACTGAGTCCCAAAGAAGGCATATGGACTGCCCAAGGTCCCACAGCTGGAAAGTGGTAGGAGCAGGATTCCAACTCAGCTTTCCTTGACACATCCTCCCTCCCTCCCCCCAGCCCCCCACCGCCAGCTCAGTCTCCATTTCAGAGAACAGAGAGGAGAAGCAGGGACAGGAGAGAGGGGCCACCCGTGCCTTTATACTTTCCTCTCCGCCATGTCACCTTGGCCTCCAAGGGAAAGGGACTTGCCCAAGGTCATCTGTGCAAGCTGTGAGGGAGCCAGGTCCACTGACTCAGGCCTGGGGAAGGGGCGGTCTCCACCTTATGGAGGCTTGGCTTTTCTAAGGGAATTTCTATGACACGGGTTTTTAGAGAGTATGGAAGCAAGCTCATCCTAGTTTGGGCAGAAGTACAGTGGGGTGGGGTTTGCCTGGACTACATTCCCTTACAGAATGCAGCCCTCAGAATGCTACATGGGCTTTGCTTCTCCTGGGACAGGCCTGGGGGAAATCCCACAGGCCCACCCACCCAAACACAGAAACTGGGTAGTTGAAGTCGGGAAAGGAAAAGGGGCCTTCTGGCTTCCCTGTGCCCCTGAGTGCCTCCACCTGAGGTGGCACAAGGTCCCAGTGCCAAAGTGTTAGCTCTTTCTCAGACTCTTTCCTCTGGCTCAGCTCCCCTGTGGTTTGGGGCCCAGCAGTGTCTAGAGTAGTCTGTTTCCCACCCCCACCAGCCTGAGAGCAAGGGGAAGTGGCCCTGCTCTCTGAGGAGTGGCAGCCAATGGCAGGCCTGCTCAGCCTAACAATGTAGAGGGTTTGGACAGGGGTGACAGAGCCCATGTGAAGATTCACGAATCTCACCCCCACTCACCTCCACTCTAGCCTTAGAGAAGCAGCTGTGGTGGGGAGAGTAAAGCCGGAAATGGCTGCCGCCCAAGGCCCTGAGATGGGGTAGGATGCTCAGCCCAGTGCCCTGGGACTCAGCCTCTCAGTCGTCTCAGCCTCTGCCTGGGAGCTGCTCCCCTGACAAGGGGGCTCCCCCATAGGGCATGTAGACTGAGCTCCAGGGAAAACAGGCAGGGCAGAGCGAGGGCCTCAGTCTGGGCCTGGGGCTCAGCTTCTTAGACCGCCATCTGGCCGGCTTTGGCATCTTCCCAGAATCCCACAGGATGTGCAGGATATACTTGATGATTGCCTGGGAGAATTCTAGAATCGAGCCGAAGAAGTAAATCTAGGAATCCTTAAATTTAACCAGAGAAACCTAGATCTGGCAGAGCCTTCAAGGAATCTTCTAGTCCAGCCTCAGCCCCAGAAAGATGAACACCACAGCCGTCCACGACAGCTACTTTTCCCCTTGGCCTCTAATATCCTTCCATTGAACCTTCCCTCCTCAGCCCTCACTCCCACTCATCATCTCAGCAGCTTCACTTTTCAGTGTCCACAAACAAGTCTCCACACTCATGACCCTATGTTCTCCCACATCCCACTGCAGGTTTGGAGGTCCTTTTCCTGTGTCTGGAAATCATCTCAGGCTATCTCCAATGGGCCTGGGGAGCTGGGACAGAGCTGAACCAGGTGGGCAGGGTTTGGGCTATGGCCAATAGGTGGGCTCCCTGGGAGCATCAGCGCTCCAAACTGGGCATCCCAGCAGGCCCCTTTGAGTGAGACTACTCCTGGGAGCCCCCGCTCTGGCAGGGGTGGTGGCAGGATCAATGTTGGGGAGAGAGAATTAAGCACAGTCTCAGGAGTTAACTCAAGAATTGTCTTTTTGTAATTCTCAAATTCTGGTATAGGATTATAGCCTCTAGTTTGAGGTCCCTAGCCCATCGTTGTAGCATTCAATTCTGTTAAGTCTAGACTTTTAAGAGTCTTTTCCGGAACTCCGCTACTCCAGAATCGTAAAAGTCTCTTTTGTACTTCTGCTACTCTAGTAATCTTTGGGTCCCGGTCCCATGGCCCTCTGGGAGAACAGACCCTACTTATGGACTCAATGTCTGACTTTTGGCTCTTCCTATGTCTAAGGGTCCTGAAGAGGATGGGGTTGAGAGAGCAGAGGGGGGAAGGAAAGAGTTCACAGATGCTCCTTACCTTCTTCTTCTGTGTGGGTTCCTTATCGCTGGCGTTGGAGGGCTTTCGGCGCAACATGGTCCTCTACTTCGGTGAGACTCGGTCCCGCCTCTCCAAGGTCTCAAGATGCAGAGGTCTCTTTCTCAGCCACACCAAAACCACCTAGGGGGCACGGCATGGACTGAACCACTGGCTGCCACTCTGACTGCTGCAGTGGCAGCTTGGGGGTGCAGGCCATGGACACCCGGTGGCGGCAGTGGCATACAGGAAGCCCTGCCACGTGACCTGTTCTTACAGCAATTGCAGTCCCTGCCGGCCCCTAGGGAGGAAGGAAGTCCCAGCTTCAGTCTCCAGAGATTCTGATGCAGACGGCTCTTGGGTTGAACAGTCAGAGAAAAGTCCCTACCCTGCTGCCTCATGTCAGTCAACATCAGTCCTTCTACTCTCTCTTCCTGGAGGTGGTCAATCTATTTGACATTAGATGACCTACTCAAGCCCTTTATCTCACTGACCAAAATCCACAGGCCAGAAATTGGACCATCTGTTTGCTTGTTGGATCAATGCTCCTGGTCAGCTTGTATCACCAAGGTCATCACTGGCAACCATCACCACTGCTACTATCACTCCCACAGCCATCACCTTTCAGCCGTCACCCTACAGCCATCATCACTGCGGTCGTCCCCACTGCCACCAGCACACTTACAGCCGTGATCACTAGAGAAGTCACCCTTCCAAGAAATATCCCTCAGCTTTCACATGAATATTTATCATCATCATGACCTTCACCATGACAGCTGAAAGGTATTTGCAGGCAATTTTACAACATCAGCAACCATCCCGTTGAAAAGGCATTTATTGAAGGCCTTTGCAGTAAGTTTAGAATGTTTACATTGTAGATGATCCGTGGCAGATTATGTGAGGTGTAAGTGTGACTATGTTATTGTCTTTCTTTTGGAGATTAAATATGATTTAAGAGGATGTGTGTGGGTGTCAAGTTCATAAGGGGTGTACTGTGATGGTTAAGTTCATGTGTCAACTTGGCTAGGTTATGGTGTCCAGTTATTTGGTCAAACAATCCCTGGTCTAATTGTTACTGCAAAAGCATTTCCTTGGTGGTTTTGCATCTATAATCAATTGATTGCATCTACAACCAACAAATGAGCTTGCCTTCAGCTATGTGGGGGTCTTCTCATCCAATCAATTGGAAGTTTTAAGAGCCAGAACTGATTGAAGATTTCAGAAGTCAGAAAGAAGCATTTCTGCCTCTGCTTCAACTGGCCAGCCTCTCTTGAGGAATTCATCACCCTCATCAGAGTTTCCAGCTTGTCCTATGGAATTCTGACTTGCCAATCCCCATGGCCAAGTAAGACAATTACTATAATAAATTCTACCCTCTCTCTACATACACATATACATACTTGAGATACACACACACACACACACACACACACACATATATTGGTTAAAAAGTTCTCCATAACCCTTTTCCAAATTGTTTAGTAGGTGAATAGCCTTCTCTGAATTAAGCATCTATCTACCTCCCTTTTTAAAAAAAATACTAATTGTTCTGAACAGAAAATGCATCAGTGTTTTTTATGGGGGGCCTGAGGAGAAGTGGGAGGGAATACAAAAGGGCAGAAGGAAATTTTTAGGATGATGGATATTTCTTTATCTTGACTGTGGTGATGGTTTCATGGTAACATATGTGTATCATAACAAATTGTACACTTTAAAAAACATGCAGTTTATTGTATATTGATTATACCTCAATAAAACTGATTTAAAATCAGTTTTAAATGCTTAAAAAATCATACTACACAAACTGTGTTGGTATGTGCTGTTTACACTGAACACAGTCTCCTAAGATTTTCCCATGCAATGAAATATTCTTCAACTGCATAACTTGCAATGGCTGCCAACCATTCCATTGTATGGATAGACCATGATGATTACTACTTTTTTATCAGAGAAGTTATAGGTTTACAGAAAAGTCGTGCATAAAAGACAGAGTTCCCATATACCTCCCTATTATTAACATCTTGCATTAATGTGATATGTTTGTTACAATTCATGAAAGAACATTATTATAACTGTTCTATTAACTATAATTGTTCTATTAACTATAAAGTCCATTGTTTACAATAGGGTTCACCTGTGTTGTACAGTCCTATATTATTGGTTTTTTTTTCAAATTTATACTCTGGTAACATATATACCACCTAAAATTTCCCCTTTTAATCACATTCACATAGATAATTCAGTGCTGTTAATTACATTCATGGTGTTTGCACCGTGATTATTTAACCAGGCACAAACTAATGTACTTGGGTTGACTCAATTTTTTTTCCAACTCTCCATTAAACATCCTTAAGGTAAATATTCACATCCACAATTTTCCCTTAGGATCAGTTTCCAGAAGAGGAATTGCTGGGGCAAAAGGCGTGCACTTTTTTAAGGCATTTGACTCTGCGGCACTTGGAATCCTGGGCTGGACTTCACCTGTTACTAAGCTGTTCCCCGTGACCTGCCCCATGCCCTCTCACCATCCACGGTCAGAGTGCGGGGAAGACAAGGGCCTTCTCCCAGCTGAAACCCTACTTCCGTGGGCTCCAGCCCACTCAGCCTGCCGGGCAGACTCATGAAAAGATTCCGTGCCCTCAAATCGCTTCCCCATGGGCCTGTGCTTTTCAGATCTGAAAGTCCCCAGTCGCCTGCCCAGGGACACGTGTGTGTCGTAACTAGCTAAGAAGCCTGGGAAAGGTGTCTATGACCCATCAGGCCTTTGGTGCTCGATGTGAGCAGGGTTGGGAGGGTGCCTCCGATGGCCTCCTGGCTGGGGCTCGCCGCTGTGGGGGCTCGGGGCACCTGGGGCTCAGGTAGGCAGGAGCTGCCTGGGAGGGAGGAGCTGGCAGAACCTTCCTGGCTTGCGCTGTGGCGCGTCCCTGGCCCGGCGCGCAGGATGTGCACCGCTTCCTGTTTGCTCAGCCCGGCAACAAGCTGGGCTCACACACTAACCGCAAAGCCTTCAAAGGCAGCCAGCAAACCAGGGCGCTGGGCGGGCGCGGCAGCTTTGCCTAGCGCCTGGGAAAAAGGCGGTGAGGGGGAGGAGAAGAGACTTTAAACCTCGCAGAAGGGAGCCAGTGTTTTCAGCCCCACCCTTCTGAGAGCTCCTTTTCAGATCTGCCACCTTTGGCCAGAAATCCAGGCACTTACCGGTTCACTGTTCCGCCATCTGGACTTGCCTTCCTCAAACTCTTCTCTCCCAGCAGACTGCCTGAACCTGTGTTCCAGTAGGTCAAGCCCCAGCAGGTTAATGGGCCCTAAACACTTTTAATGGGTTTCCCCCTCCGGGCAACACATTTGCATTTTGTCGGTAGCTCTCAGGTACACAGAGCCCAGTAGTTCAGTGAATAGCAGCACCTTAAAATTGTTAATAGGCCTAGGTACAAAGGAACTAGTTGTCAAGGTCCTTTGTACCCGGGAGCTTGCATCCTAGGTGGGGGAGCAAGCTCACATTTGCTCAGCACTTGCTCTTTGTCAAGCACTTCACAGATGTTATTCAATCCTGACCACAACCCCTGAGGTAGGTATCATTGATTTAAATTGGGATAAAAATCGGAAAGATGTGCCTGGAAGTATAAACATGAGTCCTTAGAGCCTTGATTTAGCAGCAATATGGCAGGCTGTGTGCTGGTGGTAGGGTTGTGTTTCCATGGATAGTAAGATCAGTCTGCCTTTAGAGGGCGAGCATAGGACTGCCAAAGACACAAAGGCCATCGTAAGCCACATTCCCTGAGCAGCCGCCCACCAGCACCCTGAAAAAGGTTCTGATTTGGTAGATGATCATGGACAGGATATTGGGGCACGCAAGCCCCAGACAGGTATGAAAGTGTCCCTCACTCTTCTAATGGATACATTCTGATTTAAGATAGGGAAAGTTTGGATAGCCAGGGATACTTTGTTTGGAAACTGCTTCTCACACAGCCCTACTGATGTGGATTGTGGGTGGGAGGCTCTTTGTCTCTTCAGAGATAACCTAAACTATCTGTGACCTGTAGGTGTGGGATGATAAAAGGCTGCAGTCCTGCCCAGGAAACAGTTTAACAATGCAAGGTCTATAAACTTTAAGTATTCAGGGGAAATGCAAACCAAATATGCTAAAAGCTTATCCAGAATGCCTGAGGTCCATGCTAAAAGCTTACCTAAGATGTGGAAGATATATATGCTAATTCAAGCCTATTGAGAACTTTAACAAAAGGACCATTTGGCCTTTCCTCTCTGTGTAAAAGGGACTCAAAAATCCTGTTGGGGGTTTGGGATTGAAATGGAAAGCTCCCGAGTCCAGGCCGGCAGTCAATAAACCATTTTTCCTTCTCAAAATCATTCCTGAGTCCTGGCCTCTCTATACGCAAATAATTGAACCTCTCTCAAATTCTACAACACTACCCCCACCTGAAAATAATACCACTTTGTGGCAGGCCATGGGCTTTATAACACTCCTCTAAGGCAAGCACTGTTATCACCCCCATTTTCCGGAGGAGAAAGCTGATCACAGAGGAGTTAGCCAAATTGCCCAAGAACACAGCTAGTAAGTGGTGGGAATTGAGTTTTAAACACAGGTCTAGTCTTAGTTCAGGACCCATGCTGTAAACCCCTAGGCCAGTGTTCCTCTGATGTGGACACAGAGTTCCTGAATGAAGTGAGAGCATTGTGGGATCTTTTGTGCTCAGCCCTTTCTTGACACCCTATGCTGGTTCAGCTGCCACATTAAGTGCCAAGGGGCCACCTGGAGGAAGGTCCAGAGGTTAGTGAGCAGGATGGGGAGGGGCTTCTGGAAGTCTCATCATTGACGCAACAGTTATAACTGCTCGGGTTGCTGAAGTGGGGATGATCTCCAGAGAAGCTCTTGTCAATCCTTGAAGTACCTGACACCTGTGACATTTAACCTGGAGGGTTGGGAGGGGGAAGCAAGTTGACTTCAAAGTTGTGTAGAGGAGGCGTTGGAGTTGGCCCAGTGGTTAGGGCGTCCGTCTACCACATGGGAGGTCCGTGGTTCAAACCCTGGGCCTCCTTGACCCGTGTGGAGCTGGCCCATGTACAGTGCTGATGCGCGCAAGGAGTGCCGTGCCACGCAGGGGTGTTCCCCGCATAGGGGAGCCCCACGTGCAAGGAGTGCACCCCGAAAGGAGAGCTGCCCAGCACGAAAGAAAGTGAAACCTGCCCAGGAATGGTGCCGCACACACAGAGAGCTGATGCAACAAAAAGAGATACAGATTCCCGTGCCGCTGACAACAATAAAAAGCGGACAAAGAAGACGCAGCAAATAGACACAGAGAACAGACAACTGGGGTGGGGGTGGGGGTGGGGGTGGGGGGGATAGAAATAAATAAATATATCTTAAAAAAAAAAAGTTGTGTAGAGGAGGGAAATAGATGTGTTCTGGGTGGCTAAGAATGATGGGGAACAGATACGTGGTAGGTTTGGGTTCTTTCTAAGAAATAAATTTTGTGAAGTCATTTGAGTTGGTACTGGTTGCCCTGTCAAATAACAATCTTCCCATCTCTAGAAATGTCCAGAGACCACATAGTGTCTTGGAAAAAACCCATCTTGGTAGACTGACCTATTAGCAGACTTCATTGTTTTAACCTCAGGCAGGGTAGCAGAAGGAGGAAAATTGCAGGTGGGAAAAAGAGAGCAGAGAGAAAAGAGGCAGGAGGCTCTTGCCATCTATTCCTCATGCACGTATACACTAGACAGGTAGAGCTTTCTGCTTCAGAAACACTGATGGGAACCACTGGCAGCAGGGGCTGGTGGGAGAGAAGGACAGTCGTCTCTGAATCTCTGGACTAGTGCTAAGGTCTTTGTTTTAAGAAACACACCTGCAGGCAACTGTGGCAGTTCACACCAGAAAAGGAGGTTGGACTTTGATGCTCCACTAAAAACACACTAATGACTCACTGGAGGGCCTTTCTGTGGGCCAGCGAGGGCCTGGCTATTTTGCCTAGAACTCTGTCCCAAACTTACAAGGACAAAGGTCATTGAGTAGTGGGCCCCTGGCCCTCCAAGGGACAGTTGTCTAGGGCTCTAGAGAAGAGGAGGAGAACACCTCTCAGAAATGGAGCCAGGGAAACCTGGTTTGGCACTCCTGCCTGACCGCCTATTGGCTGCATGAGATTGGGCAAGTGAGGTTACCAGTAATAAGCCCTGGTGAAAACAATAAGAGTGATGATGTGGCCCTTGCTTGTGTGTGTGTGCATGTGTGTGTGTGTGTGTGTGTGTGTGTGTAACCAAGGTTACCCAGAAGACATGCATGGAGTGCCCTCAGCCCAGTGCTCAGCTCACAGAAGGTGCTTGGTACCTGGTGGGCGACTTCACATCATTTCACTCCAGGTTCGCCCGGAATTTCTCCTCTGTCCAAAATCAGGAGCCCTCTCCCCTCAGCACCTGCTTCTAGGCCTCCTCTGAACCCCATCTAAATCTCTGCTACATGGCCCTGTGGCCCATATCCCGTGTGTCTCCACCTGGTCGAGGGCAGGGACTCTTGGCCCAAGCTATTCTTGAACACAGGAGGTATGACCAGCAAGAGGGCCAAGAGTTGCTAAAAGTACCTCTTCAGCTTCACTCTGGGCCTTACTATGGACCACTGGGGTTTTTTCAACCACCCATCCCACTGCCTTGAGCTACTTGCTTCGTTCCGGTTTCACAAAGAAACAAGGAAGTGAGGAGCTGGCCCGGCCTCGGGGCAGGGGTTGGCTGAGTGGGGGTTCGGGGAGCCCCTCCCACTCCCAGCTGTGATGAGCCATGGGGGCAGGGATAGAGAGGGAGGAAACAGTTGCAACTGAATCTTTCATATTTCTTTTTTCTTTTTTTTTGGCACTGAGAGTGCCCAACTACTGATTTGAGGAAGTGCCCAATGAGTTGGTAAAATTCACTGCTGACATGGTTTAATTGGGTGAAGAGCTGCCAGCCCAGCCCCTTCCAAGAACCCCACCCATGAAGGCTGGCAAATGGGAGAGGGCTGACTGTAATTTTTAAAAGTAACTGTTTAGACTGTGTGTGTGCATGTATCAGCCATCTTACCTGTGCCCTTTCTTGTTCCAAGAAGGATTTAAAGTATCAAGAAATGTAGCCAAATGCCATCAGCACTATTATGGTTGTCACAGCTGTGTGGCCTCAAGCATCTCTCCTTGGGCCTCGGGTTGCTCCTGTTAGAGGCAGTGAGGGGAGCACACACACTGAAGGTGAGAGAGGAGCCAGCAGTGAGTTCAGTCAGTCAGGATGCTGGCTCTAAAAGGGGGATGTGACCTTGGGCACACAGCCTCTTTCTGCGCTGCTATTGAAGATTCCGTATCTGTACACTGAAGGGATTTACTCAACTTTTTGTTTGTTTCTTTGGTCATGGAGCTCTTATTCATGAAGAGCAAAAGGAAAACTTGGGGTCCTTTGTTCAAAAAGTAAGAATTTCAAGATGGTGACAGCCCATAAGGGCTGATTTTTTTTCCCCCAGGAGCTCTGCTTTCTGTGGCAGGCCCTGTAGCATTTCTAAGGCACCTCAGCCTCCAGGGAGCATAGCTGGAAAGACAGAGGTTAGAGATTTCTGAAAATCCTGTCTAGTTTAGACTATTTATACATGAAATTGGGGTTCCAAATTCCTTCCTTACCTACTTCCAAAAGTTAGGCAAGAGTTGAAGTAGTGCTTGGCAAATTACCATGTCTTGCCTGTGAGGCTTCCTGGCTTATGGGGTGGAGTGCTGTTATATCTGGGTCTAATGGGCTTTCTCAACACAACCTCAAGATGAAGGTGGGAGAGATATTTTACAAAAGGTATAACTGAGCACCAGAGAGGTGAAGTCACACAGATGGCACAGCTGGGACTAGTGCCCCAGAACTCTAACTCTGAGGAAAAGGGCCTTTTTCATATGGCACTTGCCATAGGGGCAATTGGCAGATGAAGAGAGGTTTGGTAAGCCTCATCCTCCAGTATAAACACAGAGGACAAGAGCCCACGGGGACATTTAATAAATATTCAATTCCTAACGGTGTCAGAAGTGCCCATGTGGGTGCCAGTCCTGCTGGGTGTGCCCTGTTTCCCTGCAAGATCAAGAATCAAGCCCTTAAAGCAAGAATGGTCTGTGTATCGGCCATCTGGGATCCCAGGGAAGGGAGAGGGGAAGGGGTGGAAGGGAGGGTGCTTCTGCTTCCTTGGATCTTGCATTGAATGCAGGAAAGGCCAGCGTGTGAGCTGCCCTGGGGCTGAAAGGACTGCGAGTGGATCTTAGTCAGTTACCCAGGGCCCTCTTGCTGCCCATGGCCTGCCAGAACCCCAGGAGCAGGCACCAAGGCACAAAGGTGATGGTCTGGGCTGGCAGGAGGCAGTATGGTACAGGGAGTATGAGTTGGGCCTGAGTCCCAACTCTGCTTCTCACCAACTGTGCCACTCTGGTTGGGCCTCAATTCCCTCATCTGTAAAATGGTGAGAGCCAGGCCACTTACCCTTTCCTAAGAGAGTGGGTGCGGGAATCATCTCCCTGATTTGATTCCTGTTTCTTTCCTTTACTTAATGAGTGATCTTGAGCAAGTTGGTTCATCAGTGTGAGCCTAGTTCCCTCACCTGACAAATGGGAATAACAAAAGTACCTTCTCATGTTGTGAGGCTTAAATGAGAAAATGGATGTAAAGCTTTGCACATACTGTACATATGAAGCACTCAGTAAATGGTAACAGTAATGATAGTACTGATTGTTTTAGTTTGCTAAAGGCTGCCAAGGAAATATACCAGAAATGGGTTGGCTTTTACAATGGGGATTTACAAATTTATAAGCTTACAGTTCTCAGGCTGTCAAAGTGTCCAAATCAAGGCTTTGTCAGGAGACGCTTTTTCCCTGAGCTGCAGCTGTGAATGATCAGGTACATGGCAGCATCTGCCAGTCTCTGCCTTCTCCTCTGGGCTCTGTTGCCTTCAGATTCTGGCCGCTCCTTCTGTGGTTCTTTCCCGGGTTTCATTGATTTCAGCTTCTTGCTCTTGTGGCTTTCTCTCTCAGTGTCTGTGGGTTCCTCCCTGAGCTCCTGGGTCTTTTCTCTTTGTTTTGGCGACTCCTTTCTCGGTATGTTCATCCCATTTATAGAGGATGCCAGTAAGAGGATTAAGACCCACCCTGGGCTGTGTCTTATGAGAGTAATCTAATCAAAGGGTCCCACCTGCAACAGGTTCACACCCACAGGAACAGATTCATTTAAGAGCAGAATTTTCTGGGGTCCACAAAAGACTCAAACTATCACAGTGATTATTTTACTTTATTATCATTAGTTAGCTTTGCGGGGTGAGCAGGTGTGAGGGCAAATGACTAAGGAAGCAGGGACTTGGCCTTGGTCCTCAGTGAGGATGGGCTAGGAATGCGGCCTTTGGATACAAGCATAGGTGGCAGTAACTGGTGCAGGTCATCATCATACCCAGAAAATTAGACCTGGTGGTCCTGAGCAGGGGGCTGCACTGCCTGGCACCTTTGCCCAGTGCCCTCTTTGCCCCCACCCCAGGGACTTGTTTCTTTCCTTTCCAGGGCAATGTGCTACTAAGACGTGGTGCTGGCCCCAACTTTTCTGGACCACATTTGACAAATCTCCCACTGTGGGGCTTGCCTCTCTCCCCTCCATACAGCCACAACACCTTTAGCACAGGCTGGAGGTGGTTGGAGGGGCAGGGGGTGCGTGTGCAGAGACGCATGCTCACACGCACATTCTCAAGCATGTGCTCCCCAACGGAGCCTCTGAGAGCCTCACACACCCGCCTCCGCCTCACCCCTGCTCTTCCTCCCCCACCACAAAAGCCACAGGTAACAGCAGTCTCTGGCAACACAGCAGACACAATGCAAAACCCAGAGGCAGGCGTCAGTTGCCAATCAGTTGCCAGGCCATCTTAAGCATCTAGCAGGATGTGAGCCCAGGTGGCTAACGGCCGGCCCAGAAACTCTTCTCAGTCCCAACCGAGGGCCCAGTGAATGAGGAGGGGGTTGGGAAGTAGGGTAAAGGATCTTGTAAGAGCTGGATGGCCGTCCATTTCCAGCTTCACCATCTCCCAACCAGAATGTGTGTCCTTGGCCATGTCCCACCCCCTGTCTGGAGCTCAGTTTTCCTGCCTGTAAAATGGAGAAACCAGCTTCCTCCATCCAAGGAGGTACAAGGATTTAATAGCATTGTTGCTGGGGCTCCACAAATGTCAGGGGTGGCGATGAGGCGCAGCTGCTCCAGCTGTTCCCCAGCCTCTGAGGGGACCATATTCCAGAGCTCCTCACCACATTCCCCCTTACCCCTATCCAAATTTCTATGACTTAACTCCCTAGCCTGTAATTTGGCATGAAGCCTACCCAAGGTTTAGGAGCAGTCAGCTTACGTGTTGGGGTGACCGGTGTGGGGGTACCCTCCCTGGATGGCCTCTGGTTCCAGCCCTGCCCTGCCCTCCCACTATTCTGATTTCCATCACCCTAGGGTAGCAGTCTGCAAAGACAGTACTCCACCACCCTTCCTTCCTCTCCCTCACAGGCACAGCAGGCAGCCCCCAGGGAGTGCTTTGTTCTTCAGGCCCTGTGGCTGGCAGCCAGGAGGCTGTTGTGGGCTGGGGGCAAGTGGGGGTGGGGATGGCCAGAGGTAGCCTCCTCAGGGGTGGGGAGACCAAGAAGGCAGGGGCTTGTGGGGAGGGAGCAGCTTTGGCTAAAGTCAGCGGGTGGTAGGGTTGGGCTCTCCCGGGGCCATGGAGCCTCTAAGCCCTATTGGTCTTTTTGGGGGAGTAGGGTGAGCAGTGGCAGTAGGCTCTGCCAGGTAATAGATTGGGCCTACTGGACTCATGGGAGATAAGGATCTTATCAGCCTGGAGGGGGCCTGCCTGAGGCCAAGAAGCCCTGTTCCATTGGGGCTTCATCTTGGAGGAGGAGGCAGAGGGCAATGGTTTCCAGGCATTGGGCAGGCTCTTGAGGGATGGATGGGGCCAAAAGAGGGGAGTCGAACAAGCCTCACATCTGGGTGGAGGATGAGCACGGGTGGCTGGAGCCTTTAGACACTCCAGCCAAGGACAGCAAGGGTGGAGGCTGCCAACACAGCGGCCAGGGAGGTGGTGCGCGGGGCCCTCGCCGACAGGGGCTCTGTGTGCTGCTGCAGCCACGCAAACTCCTCCAGCAACTGGCGCCGCTGCAACTCTGGCCCCACCTTCTCGCGGATGGTCTGGTAGTAGTGGTTCAGGTACTGGAGCTGCAAAAAGGAGGACGGATGAGGGCCTCTCCCGGCCGAGCTGTCAAGAGGCCAGGTCTTGGTGCTATTCCATCCGCAGCTGTGGTACTCTAGATCTCCATAGGTCCCCAGCCACCTTTAGGCCACAGGCATTCCCAGGGGCTTTCCAGAGGCAGTTCCACTCCCCCTGCCCCCCAGTGGCTGTTTATTGTTATAGTGACTTTCATGGGGGTGGAGGAGGATGGATTTCAGGTCCAGGAATGAGAGTAAGTCGGGTAGCCATCATCATCCCCATTTTAAAGAAGAGGGGACTGAGGCCCAGAGAGGGACAGGGGTCACCTACAGTTCTAGGACTTGTAGTAGCAGCGTCCAGAGACCCAGTCTCAGTCCACCAGTTGGGGCTGGCAACCTGGTCTGACTGGAGAGGTTTGGAAGCACTGGGGAGCTGGGGGGGATGCCCCAGTATATGCCAACAGATGCCTCCAGTGTGGGCCCTCCTGGAGGAGGGGATGGGGCAGAGGTCTGGAGTTTGGAAGGAGCAGAGGTGGGAAAGGCCCAGGGTTGTGGAGAAGGCCGGCTGAGGGTAGACAGTGCTGAGGGGCACTTACCTGCTGGGGGGACAGCAAGCTGACATCGATGAGGTTCCGGTCATAAGGCACCAAAGATACCACTTCAAAGGTCAGGTAGGTCCCTGGGTACTGAGAGCCCATAGAGAAGGTGTGAGGGCAGAAAACTGAGAAGAGGAGGAGCTAGGCTGAGGGAAGGAGGGTGTGAGCCTCGCATCCGGCACAGGACCTCATCTTTGTCAACCCTGGAGACTCAGGTAGGCCCAAGCCTTCCAGAGTCCTCTTGGCCAACACCCTTGTCTACCACTTAGCATTCCTGCCTTTGGTGCTTTCCTCGTGATTCCAGAAACTTAGATCAATGTTTTGCAAAATGTGTGCTTCAACAGCACCTAGGGAGCTTGTTAAATAGGCAGATTCCACACCACTGGAGTCAGAATCTCTAGGGCAGGGCTGGGGAACCTACCTGAAAAAATATAGATGCATATATTTGTATATGTGTATCTGTGCATCTCACTCTCAATTGATCTATCTATAGAGATAAGTATAAAGAAGAAAAAATAGTCCATAATTCCCCTCTCCTAGAGAACCCTTGCATGTATGTGCCTAGAAAATTCAAACAGAATCAAATAGATACACAGTGAAATTTGAAAGTCTCCTCCCTGCCCATGTTTTCTTTCTGAAAAACATTTTAGGCATATACTCCATATATATATTTTTTAATTCACTCAAAATAGATGGTATCCCCCACACCCCCATCAGCACCCCCCCCCAATACTAAACTTAGGAGAGCACTCCATATCACCACAAGTAGATCTACCTCACTTTTTTTAAGGGCTGTGTGAGATTCCATAATATAATAAATATAATGTACTATAATTTATTAAACCAGTCATGGGTATTTAGGCTGTTTCTGGTTTTGCTTTTTTTTTACTATTCCCATCAATGCTACAATCAACTTCATTGTAGAAACATCTTGCTAAACTTTGGGAACTATATTCAGAAGGTATATATCTGGCAGGGAGATTACTGAGACAAAAGGTACAGGCATTTTGATCAATATTGTCAAACTGCCTTCTGGAAATATTGTACCAATTTATACTTCCCCCACGAGTGTATGAGAGTACTGGTTTCCCACATGCTTACCAGCATTAGGTATCATCAGTCTCTCATTTTTGCTGATCTGATAGGTGAATCATGGCATTCTATTGTTGTTTTGATTTGTATTTCTTTTATTCAAGAGTGAAGTCGAGTGTCTTTTCATTTGCTGATTTTTCAGTGAATTATCTCTTCATGTCCTTTGCCCATTTTTCTGTTTTGCCTATTTTTGTCGTATGGATTTGTAAAAGCTCATTTGTAAAATTGGCCCTTTCTCTGCCATATGTACCATATTCATCATACATCTTTTGACTTTGTTTTTGGTATTTTTCCCATATAGAAGTTCTCTAGTTAGTTTAGATTCAGAGTTACCAATCTTTTCCTTCATGGCTTCTGGGTCTGGTATAGAAAGGCCTTTCTCCACCCTGGGATTATAAATGAATTCATAGAGGTTTTCTTCTAGATCTTCTGTTGTTTGATTGCTTACCTTTAAATCTTTGATCTATTTTGGGATTTTACTTTGCTATAACAGTGAGGTTATTCAGTTTTAATCTACCCTCATACTCTCAAAATGATTAGCCAGTTATCTTCCCTTATTTATTTATTGAACAATTCCTCACTTCCCTATTCTTTAGAAATGCTGGCTTTATTGTAAACTAAATCCCCATTTCTTATGGAAATTAGAGGGTCTATTTCTGGACCAACTCTTCTGGACCATTGTTATATTTATTTAGTTCTTTGCCAGTGCCATATTGTTTTAGTTATGGTAGCTTCATAGTATGTGTTGATATCTAATAGGGCTAGTTTCCTTGCCCTCCTAGGTAGTTCCTATCTACTTAGCTATCTTTGCATGCTTCTTTTTACCAACAAACTTTAATATCATTTTGTGAAATTACAAAAATATCCAGTTAGTATTGAAATGGAGATTGCCTTGAATTTATGGGTTAATTTAGGGAGAAATGATATCTTTGCAATATTGAGACTTTTTCCCAAAGACAACCATTTATTTAAATTTTTTTTCTGTGTGTGTGTCTTTCAGTAGAGATTTTCCCCATGTAAGTCTTTTTAAGTTTATATCTAGGTATTTTATCTTGTTCGTTGCTGCTATACTGACACTTTATTTTTAACAAGTTCTCCTGGTGATTATGACATGCATTGAAAACCAGTGATTTTAGGCAGGGATATTGATTCACTTGCTCTGGAGTGGGGCCCATTGGCACTTAATTAAAAAAAAAAAACAAGCAACCTCTCCAGATGATTTTTAACGTGCCAGCAGGTTTGAGAAACTCTGATTTAGGGAATTCCTACAGACCTAAGGAAGACTCCAAATAAATTCATGCCCACACATCGAATGAACTTTCCCAACCCCCATATGGCCCAAAGGTACTGCTGTGCAAGTTTGTACCTCCAGCCCATCTTGGTGCCACTTTACCTTGGTCTTTGCTTCTACCACAAGGGCCACATCTTCAAGCCGTATCCCAAATTCTCCATCCTGATAGTAACCAGGTTCTGTGAGACAGAGATGCTGGTGGCATTAAGCAGGAGAGGACCCAACCCTGGGTTTCCTGTACCAATTAGTGATTGATTGGAGGGCTCAGCTGCCTGACATCCCCCTGGTCATGGGAGGCTCATTGGCCAAGCAGGGGCAACGTGTTGAGCCTTGAATCCCAAAGCTGACCTCCATTCCTTGTTGCTGGTGGGGAAGACCCCACAACCCACCTGGCTCCTGGGGGCACTCCTGTTTCCCTTAGTGCCATCATCCTATCACCCCAGCATTTGATTGGAGATCCCAGAGTGTGGCTGTACTACTCCCAAGGGTAAAAAGAGGGTGTGGGCTGAGGGGCTTGGGGTTAGGGTGCACAGGCCCTTTGGGGCTGGAAGAAGGGATGGGAGTGGGGAGGTAAGGGAGTACAATGGAGGAGCCCCAGGCTGTTCCTGTGCCTAGTGTGCTCCCTGAAGGCTGGTGTGACCTAGCCTGTGCACTGAGGTGGGAAGAGATGTAGGGGCCCAAGAGCCATACCGATGGAAGTGAACATGCCCTTGGCCATGGCGATGTTGTTGGACTGGAATCCCACTGGCCCTGGAAAGGCACATAGAGGTGCAATGTCAACTCTCCTGTATTTGCCAGCTTAGAAGCCAATAGGCCCAGGAAAGAGTAGAGGACTAGGGGTCCCAAGACTTCTGCAGCAGCATTTCTCCACCATGTCATTGTCTACCTGAAGTTTGTACAGACCCGATTAGCTCTGGCTTTTATTGCCAGTCAGTCACTAGGCCTTGGCCTGACACTACTTTCTCTTGTACCTTCCTGCATGCGAAGAAGGGGTTAACTGCTACCATTTCTCACTTACCTTGGGGAGAATCACCTCCCACCAGCTGGTTGACCTTGGGTGGGTCACTGCACCCCTGTGGGTCTTGGTCATTTCCATACCTGGGCAATGCTCTGCCTCCTTCACAGGAGGCCGTCACACAGGGGTGGTGCCCTGGGGGAGTGATGAGGAGACACCTACACTCATGCACGCAGAGGAAGTTGCCAATGCCATGGCCTGTCCCGTGACCATAATTGAGTCCAACGTCCCACAAGGCTCTGCGGGCAAAAGCTTCCACCACTCGCCCTGGAAGAGAGATGGTGACCAGTTAGTCAGCTGGGCCCCAGAAACTATCTACCTTGCTCCTGGAGGTTTGTGTTGTCAGCACTGCCCCTTCCTGCACTTTGTACCAGGTCCAACTTCCAGGGCGGTACCTGACGAGAGGGGCTCTTGGAGGCAAGGAAGCATGTGATGACACATGACATTAAGATCGGGTGGAGGCCAATGGATGAGGCCAGTGACACCCAGACTGACACCACCCTGCATGTGCTCCCCAGTTAGACCAGCCTCCCTCCAGTCTCTCTGTCACGCCCATTGTATCCATTACCTGGACCTCCAAATCCATTACAATTTCTCCCCATCCATCAAAACTCAGCACTTCCTCCAGGAATCCTCCCATGACTGATTTCCCCCACCTCTGAGTTACTGCATTTGATTGGGTTCAGGACCTGGCTCTCCTGCTAACCAACTGTGTGACCTTGGGCAAGTTACTTTCCCACTCTGGGCTGGATTTTCTTATCTATACAATGGATGGGATGATGATATCACCCCTGTCCCCTTAGCCTGCCAGGGTGGTGATCTAGCCCCAGTGAAATCAGGGCCTGAGGCTCTGGGTCCAGCCTGGTCTCTAAAACCTACCTGATGTAGCAGCAGGAAAGATAAGTCTGGACAGATCGATATTTCCTATCAACACGCGGGTATATGCCTCCTGATGGGGAGAAAGAGAGGTGATGTGGAGGACAAGAGGAAGAGCCAGGAGATTTTTCACCTGCTTGGCCTGTGCAGGCCTGTGTGTGTCTGTGTATGTGGAAGGGTGGTAGATGCTCATGTTTGGTCACCCCACGTTGGTTCTGGAAGACAGGCAAAGGGAGCTGCTGAAGTGGCAGGAGAAGGGGCTCCCAAAGCTGGGGCTTGGTGCGTGTGGCTCTCTTTGGGGGTTATGGCCCATGGGGACAATTAAAATGTGCTGAGGAGATGCTTGTAGGTGGTGGTAAGCTGAGGCTGAGATGGTCAGAGCCTGGAAGTCAGACTCTCTGGGCTGGAATCCTGACTTGGCCACTCCAACTGTGAGTCTTTGGGCAAGTGACTTGAACCTCTATGTGCCTCAGTTTCCTCTTCTGTAATGGGATGCTAACAGTATTTAGCTCATAACATTGTCAGGAGGATTCGGTAGACTAACACATGTAAGGTGCTTCAAACAGAGTAGATAAATGCTCAAATAAAGGTTAGCACTCTTATTGCTATCACCATTACCATCCTTTTATTTCTCCTAAGGCCTTACGTTTAGTTTTGGGCCTGATATCTTGGCATGTCAGCTCTCCCCTGTTAGGGCTGTTACCTTGTGGAAAGGGGGAGGGAGGAGGGCTGCCAGCTGCTACTTCTTTGGTTCACTCCCTAAAGCCATGTGGTAAAGGGGAGAGAGCCAGGACTTGCCATCTCAACTGGGGGCAGCGAGTTCAATCCGCATGGAAGCCTGCATGGAGTTTTTTTCCTTCTTCTCTCTGATTACAGCACAAGTTCCCACCCATAGCAAATACTCTGCTTGCTCAATGTCCTCACTGTTTCCTGAAAACACCCAGCTCATTTCTGCCCCTGAGCCTTTGCTCATGCCATTTTCTCACTTGGAATGCCTTTCTTCCTCCTTTCTGCTAGGCTATCATCTTCTCTCTTTGCCCTCTTCAACACCTAGCACACGGCTAGGCCCATGGACATCACTAAATAAAGATTTGTCCATTGATTTACTGGAATGGGATAGGAATAAGCTTGGGCCAAGGCCCCATTGGAGGTGTAAAATATCTCTGGGGAAGCAGCAGGGAGCACTGTATTTTCAAGCAGTGGCTTGCTGTGTGACCTTGGACAAACTACTTAAACACTCTTGGCCTCAAGTTTCATCTTCTGTAAAATGAAAGGTAGTTTAATGGAGTGATTGCTTAGGTCCCCCATGATGGGAGTGGGGGTGGAGAAATCTGGGTCCAATGCTTACCTTTTGGAAAGCAGAAGGGGTGCCCCAGTGAACTGTTCTGGTGATGTCTGTGGTTCCATCCCTGTGGAGAAGAAAAGGCAACTCTGTCCAGCTCTGCTGAGCCATGGGAGTAGGGATCATGGCCATGTGCTTCCGAGGTGCCTTCCACTGGGGTTTGGGCAGCAGGGCTGCGAGGGGGTGGGATGGGAGGTGTCTATGCCTTACGTGGCTCTGCCAAGCTATCAAGTTCAATATCACTATGTTATCTGACACTCCTAATTCCCCTATATGTACCCCCACCTCCATACCACCCATTTTGGCTGATTTGTCAATCTGAATTTCCTTGGATCAGGCTAGTTCTAAAAGCTAGACTTCTTCCAGGCTCCCTGGGAGGCAGGAAGGGATTGCCTCTTTTTACAAATGTGGGAAACTGAGGTTCAGAGAGATGACATGATCAAATCAGTCCCACACATTCGGATAGTTCTTTACCATTTCTTGAACACTTTCACAGCCCTCTCCCCCCCGCCCCGCCCTCTGGGAAGGCAGGCAGAGCAGGCCTCATGATCCCCATTTCACAGATGAGGTCACTGAGGCCAGGAGGTTGTTTCCCTCTCTGAGCCTCAGTGAAGCCAGGTCTGGAGCAAGCACTGACTCTTCACATGATTCTTTCCATTATGAACAGTGATTGGCTTAGAGTCACAGTGAGCTGAAGCCTAAAGTTCTGACTTGCAACTGCTATTGCCGAGGATAGCCCCTGTGGCCACCCCTGAGGAGGAGGGAAAGGGTCTCAGGGCCCTGGGTGCTCCTCCCTGAGAGTAGGTCACAGGGTGTGGTGGCCGCCTTCTTCAGAAGGAGAGAAGAGGAAGTGAGGTGACCATTTCCCCGGCCTCACCCTGCTCTGAGCATGCCCCAGATCCAGCAACGCCCCCACAAATTCACTTCCCTTTTGAGCCTCAGCCATAAACGGGTGACAAGCAAGATTGCTAAGCAGTCCATCTGCTATGCCGGCTCCTGAGAGCCGTGCGGAGAACACGCAAGGACCCTTTGTCATGGGGCACATTCACTGTTTCCACAGGACAGAACCTGGGAGACCATTTGAAACTATCCCTTGCCCCTCCATCAGTTCAGCACACCCCTTTGTTTCCCCCACTCCAAGCTTCCCACAGTCCGTTGGCTTCCTGGATGAGAAGGGAAATTCTTTCAGGTCAGTTCAGCTCGGCTCAGCTCAGCTCCTGTGTGACAACCAATTGATCACATATTGGCCAGGAGTGGGGTCAGCTTATTCTCAGGGCCATTGAGGTTGACTATTGAGGTTGTGCACCCTACAAGAGTAACAGGTCTAAAGGGGTGCCATTCATTTCATGGTTATATGCTAATTTCAATGAGAACACTGAGCAAACCCCACACACATATGGTGGAGTCCTGGAGGAGGGAGACTGTGCCCCTCCTCCATAACCTACAGAGGCACGCACACACTCAAAAGAGCATGGGGAAGCGGACTTGGACCACTGGTTAGGGCGTCCGCCTACCAGATGGGAGGTCCGCGGTTCAAACCCCGGGCCTCCTTGACCCGTGTGGAGCTGGCCCATGCGCAGTGCTGATGCGCGCAAGGAGTGCCGTGCCACACAGGGGTGTCCCCCGCGTAGGGGAGCCCCACGTGCAAGGAGTGTGCCTCATAAGGAGAGCCGCCCAGCATGAAAGAAAGTGCAGCCTGCCCAGGAATGGCCCCACACACATGGAGAGCTGACACAACAGGATAATGGAACAAAAAAGAAACACAGATTCCCCGTGCCGCTGATAAGGATAGAAGCGGTCACAGAAGAACACAAAGCAAATGGACACAGAAAGCAGACAACTGAGGGGGGGGGGCGGTTGGGGGGAGAGAAAAAAAGACAAACTTGCATATTTTTAAAAAAAGAGCATGAGTATGTACCCATGATGAGGAGTGTGTCCTGTCCCAATGTCTCCCAGGTCACCCCTGAAGGTGCTTTTCTTACCTGTCTGCTGCCCTTAGGCCTGATTCTGTTTCCCACTCCCCAACCTGACCTAGTCGCCTCACGGTCCGGTACTGGCAGTGTGTGGGCTCTCTCCAGGGTGTGCATGGGTGGGTGAGATATGGGTGCATGTGTTTGTGCAGCCAGGCAGGGCCACTGAGTGTGTTTGTTCAGGCTGTGTAATAAGATGTGGACTTAAAAAAACATTTCATTTGAGGAAGGTGAGTCTTTGCCTAATTCTCACCGAGGTACTACATGGGCAGTCCAACTACTCTGGCTGCTGTGTGTTACCCACTTGTGCAGGGACCCAAATATGTGAAAACGAAAAGGGAGCTCTAGAGCTCATTCAATCTCAGATGAGGAACCTGCGGTTCTGAAAGGGAAAGCTTTGGCAGGCTCTTGGCTTTGCTCGGCCTGGCTGGGAGGACCCGGCATCTAGGATGTTTGAGCTGAGACAACTGGGCCAGGGCAGGGTGGGGAGTACATACCAGTATTGCCCCCCGGAATCCAGCAGGTACATCTCATCCGAGGACAGTTTGCGGTGCAGCTCCTTGGTTGGGCTGCAGAGGGGGGAGAATGCTAGAAGGAGCAGCCTAATCCTGCCCCGGGCAGGATAGGGTTGTGAGTGAAAGCAGGTATAACCCCCACCCCTGGGGGGTAGGCTCCCAGGCGGATGCCTTTGGGGAAGTCATTATCTGGGAGAGTATCCTGCTTCTGCTGCTAATCTCAGCTCACATCTGTTTATCCTGCGAGTGGGTATTCTGCACCTCACAGAGGAAGGTCCTGGTCCCAGGGAGGGGAGAAAGGAAAGAACCCAGAATGGCATCACTGGAAGAGGCCTTAGAGACCACCTCAGCCAGCCATCTCCTTTTCCATAAGGAGAAACCGCCTACAGAAGCAAAAGGACTTGGACAAGACCACACAGTAAAGTGGTGATGGAGCTGGGCCTGGACGTGGGTGCCAGAGACTCAGTTTGTATTCTCTTCCGTAACTTCCTGCTGCCTCTGAGACAGAGGGCCCTGAGAAGCCAGGGCACAGGATGGAAGGGTAACCTCGAGGGTGGAGCAGAGGAGTACCGACCCTACCACTCTCCTCTGGGGGAGAAGGGGCTGGGGCAGAGCAGCCAAAGCCTTGGGAGATGCCAGGGGAGGAAATTCTGGGACATTCCAGAACCTTCCTTGGATGGCATCTGATATCTCCCTGTTGTGTCCATGCCAGGCTGAGGTATCTGGTCTGCTTAGCCCCCCACATTTCATCACACCTGTGGGTATTTGTTTTCTATGGGACCAAACATCTGGCTAGCCTACATCTTGGGCCCATCTTGGTTGGATGAGGCTGAGTGAAGAGGCCTCTCTTCATGCAGACTTGTGAGTTTTAAGAATGAGCTAACATAAATAACGAACAGAAAGCCAAGGAAAAGCTTCCAACAGCACCCCAGCCTCCCTCCCAGCTCCTACAGCTCTGAGCACTCACAAAGTCCCAGCCTTTTGGAGAAAAAAAAAATCACTCAGGCCTCTTAAATCCAAGGAGACTCCTAACCCTGGACTGAAGTCCATCATCCCCAGCCTCCCACGGTACTAAAGGCCTCAAACCTTAAAGATGGACTCAGGTCCCAGAGCACTCCCACCTCTGCAACCCTCCACCCCATCTCCCCTGCACACACACACACACACACACCAGGATCTTCCTACAGGACCCTAGAAAATACTTTCTTTTGAAGTACCTGTAGTGGGCTAGGGCAGCATTCAGGCCACTAGCAGAGATGGTTTCAAAACTGGGCCCGGAGGAGAACATTTCTTCTCTGGAAAGCACAAGGCAAGAATGATCAACGGCTGGGTCCAGGGGCTAGGCTGGGCCTGGGATATCTAACCAGAGCAAATGAAGGTCACAGCTGCCTCTACCTGGGGCAGTGGTCATTTAGTTCTCCCAGTCCCACCTCTGGCTTCCATCTCCTCAAGCCCCGTCCTGTCACTTATAGAGAACTGAATGTCAGAGAAGGAAGAGAATGTAGACACCAGTTCTTCCCCCTCTACCTCCATTTTACAGATGGGGAAACCAAGGCCCAAACACTCACCATGAGTTAGTGGGAAAGCAAGAGTGAAGAACCCTAGCTTCCTGTATCTGAAAACTTCCTCTAACCCTGAAGCAGCATTTTGCACCTCAAAAATGCAATCTGCCCATGATCTGGGCCAAGCATGCCCTCGGGAGAAGCCCGGCTCCAACCTGGCCCTAGGGCAGGTCTGGCCAGGGAAACCCTGAGCCAACCTCCCCAAGAGACAGCGAACTTGTGCTGGACACAGACACTAGGGGGTGCTGTTGGGCTGAGGCCCTTTATGTTGTCCCCTTACCGCTGGGCTGGGGATTGTCATCTAACAACCCCTACTCAGCTCTCCCCGCCTCTGAGAACCTGTTACCCCTTGTTTCAGACAGGTTCCCAAATGCAAGGTGGGTCTTCCTTCCTCTGAAGTAAGGAGACCAATTTCCTCTTCCTATCTGCCACCCTCAGAGTAAAAGCCATAAAGCAGAGTGGTGGTCCTTCACCCTCGGAACTTGTCCACGAGCTCTGCCCCAGAGAACTCGTCCACTGTGCCTTTGGGCACGTTCTTCTCCAGCCAGACCAAGTACCGGATCACGGCCACAGCATCCCGTATCTGGAATGGAGGAAGCAGGGAAGCAGGAAGACACATGGAGAAAGGAGATTGATCAGGCTACTCTGAAATCTAGAGCTTTAAAAATCTGAGGGTTTGACAGGCTATTTGATGATATTAAGGGGTTCTTGTGAAGGTTTATAGTTATGATCATAGTGTCATGGTGATGTTGCTAAAAGGGTCTTTGTCTTTCAGAGATACTTACTGAAATGTTGATGGAAGAAATGATGTGGTATTCTGGGGATTTGCTTTTAAATAACCCAGCAGCATAGGGTGGTAGTGGAGGTAATAAACGTGGGGTTAGAGATGAAACGAGATGGACCATGAGATCCTAATTGTTGAAGCTGGGTGATGGGTGCATGAGGGTTCCTTGCACTATTTTCTTGGCTTTTGTATAGGTTTAAAATTTTCCATAAGATAAAGTTGTGTATTTTTTTAATGAGGTGGTTTATCCTCATTTTAACAGGAATATTAAAAAGAGTGAGCCATCCCCTTGCCAGGGTGAGGAAATCACTACTGTTAACACTTAATTTAACATTTAGAATGTAACAGGTGGTACTCAAAACCCTTTATATATTGATAGATAGATAGGTTCACTTAACCCTCACAACACCCCTAGGTTGTAAATTACTGTTATGATCCTCATTTTACAGATGAGGTAACAGAGGTCCAGAGAGGTGAAGTGAAGTGGGTAGAACTGGAATTTGAACTCAGACACCCTAGCTCCAGGGCGCATGCTCTAAGCTACCTCTGCTCTCATGTCAGTAAGGGGTGAAGTGCAGATGGGTGCCCAGGAGCTTAGTGTTTGAAACTTTGTTTCACTGAGGGTCTTCTTCAAGGCTCCTCAGAAGAGTTTCCTGTCTAACCAAACAGAATAGGAGCTCCCAAAAGGCTATGTCTGCCTGCAGTGGACTTACGTGGCTGGCCTTGAGGAGAGCCTGCTCCTTGCTGGTTTTTACTGCCTTGGCCATCATTACTGGGGAGTAGGTATCTGCCACAAGTTTCTCCTGTCAAGGTGCAGGGAGAAGGGTGGGGAACAAAGAGGAGGTATGGGAGCACCAGCCATGTCACAATGATATCCCCAGCCGAGGTGAGACTTGCCATTCCATAGAGCAGCAATGCCCTTTCTTTTTAGGGCTTTCCAGCTACTCAAGGCTTTCCCATGGTTCCTCCATCCCTCCAGGAAGGCTTCCTTGATTAATGTTGCCCTGCTTAGTGGCTCACTACCTGCCCCTGGATCCCACTGGCACTTTGGGAGAGGGCCTGGGCTGCATCACTTGATCCCCATTGGTGGGCTGTTCTGATGGTACAAGTTCCCTGGACATATAATAGCCACCACTTACTGGGTGCCTATCGTGACGAACACTAGGGTTTCTGTGCATTATCTCCTTTACTTTTTTGTTTTATTTATTTTTAAAGATGCTTTAGATTACATAAATGTTACATCAAAAATCTAGGGGATTCCCATATGCCCGACCCCCTCTCCCTCCCCCACTTTCCATGTCAACAACTGTCTTCATTGGTGTGGTACATTTGCTAAATTGATGAACCTATATTGAAGCACTGCTACTAACTGGATGGATTATAGTTTACATTATACTTTACACTCTGTCCTGCACAATTTTGTAGGTTATGACAAAATATATAATGGCTTGTATTTGTCATTGCAATGTCACGCAGGATGATTCCAACGTCCTGAAAATCATTATCTCTTTTAAATCTCAGAGCAACTCCTATGAGGTTGGGACTCTCACTGTCGCTTTTTTTTTTCCTTTTAGAAATTTTTTTGTGGCAGCATAAGGAGAATATAACAGCTCTCATTTTAGCAGCTTTCTTACTGCCGTTTTACAGGTGAGGAAACTGAGGCCCAGACTGGCTTTGTCGCTTGTCCAAGGCTGTCACACAGCCAGTTAGGGGCAGAGCTGGGATTCGGTCTAAGGTCTGGCTAATGCCAAAGCTTTACCAGTCTGCACTCTCTTTAGCCTCCTTGACAATCTATGAGCTCTCTGGGGGCAGACATCCGGGTTTCCTTCTTCTGTCTCTCCCCGGTGGGGGTGGGGACTAGGAGGGAACTTGCTGCACAGTTGTTGACTGACCAACTGACTGAATGGCCAAGGGACTGTGGCCTCACATCAGGTTGAGATTTCTCAGGGGTTGGTGGGGGAGGGCCCGGGGGCCTGTTAAACTCACCTTGGGTACCACCTCATAGAGCCCATATGTGGTATAGCTGGTCCCAATCCAGATCCTCACGTCTCCCGAGGCATAGGCCTGGACGGTACTGCGGACTTGGCTGTAGTCCAATATTTGCACACACATAGAGCCTATGCAGCTGGAGTTCAGGTACTGCAGGGTCTCGGAGCTGAAGCGACTCTTGTTTGCAAATAACCTGGGTGGGGAGGATGGACTAGGAAGCTTTGTTCCCGGAGGTCGGTAGAAGACAGCACCAGAGAGCCAAGCAGACAACACTTAGGATATGAAGGGAACAGAAGTCAAGGGGTCAGGAAAAGCCAATAGGAGGCTTCCTAGAGAGTCCAGCTGGGGCAGGCACCAAGCTCATGGGCAGTGCGATACATGAGGGGTGGCAATGGAGGAAGTCATGAGAGCAAGCCCAGGACAAGCCATACCTGATGGAGGAGTCTGTGAGCAGCGTGTAGGAATAGAAGAACGGGTTATAGGGGATGTCGTTGCTGCGGAGGTTGAAGAGCCCTGGGGAGAAGAATTGATGGGGACTCCTTGAGATTGATCTGCCTGAGGCAAGCATTTGTGGCACCTGTGCCCCCCTGTCTGCCCCCGGCAGCACACCCACACTGTCTGCCTAGGAATATTTCTCAATATTCTGGGGGGTTGTTGAGATGATGATAAGAGCTACCGAACCCTTCCCTCAGAAAAATGCATAAACCCAGCCAGCATTCAGCACACCAGTACAGTGTGTTCCCGGGATGGGGATCAGGTGAGAAGCCCTGAGCCATGCTGGGGCAGAGTGGGGCTGCACTGGGTATCAAGCTGGGAGTGTGAGTGCTCTGGTATTGTGGCCAGGAGATTGGGAGGTGTGTGCTGGTCCTTTTCTCCTTAATGACACCAGGCACTTGGCTGCCAAGGTCAGCCCATTCCTGGTGGCCGGTGGGCTGGCTCCAGCAGAGCCTGGCCTCCCTGGTGTGCTTACTCTGCAGACATGCCTCCCCTGAGCTCCTCCTACCCCCTTACCCTTCTTAGTTCCCACAGGTCATAGTGGCGGAAACTCTCAGGAACCAGTGGGTACATGGGTGATTGGGGGACAAGACCTGTGCTACAGGGCTCAGGAGGCTTAGGGGTTTGGGGAGGCCTAGTTGCCCACCCATGTCCTCAAATCCCCACTCACAGGCAGTTTCATCAAGCGCCGACAGAAGGACGGCAGTTGGGGCCTTGCGATGCTTCTGCATCTGGCTTCGGATGCTAGATACTTTATCCTGCCACGTGCTCCCTAGAAGCCAAGGAGCCCAAACAAAGTGTCAGTGAAACACACTTCCCTTGGCCCTCTGTTCCTAGGAGGACTCCCTTAAGGCAAGAGTTGTTTTTTGTTTGTTTAAGTAATGGAACCCTTTCTTTAAACAAAGTCTTACTTTGTAGTCATGAAGGGCAGAGGTCTGGAGCTAAGTTGTCTGAATTCAGATCTTGGCTCTGTCATTACTAGCTGGGTGATGCTGGGCAAGCTACTTAGACTCTCTCTGTCTCATTTTGCTCATCTGTAAAAGGGGCACAGATGATGGTAATATCTACCTCAAAAGGATTAGGAGGAGGATCAAATGAATTAATATTTGAGAAGCATGGAGAAGAATGGTGCCTTGACATTTAGTAAGTCTGGTATAATTTTTTGATCAATAACTAAGCGTGCAGAACAGATATCAGGAGAGTGGCCCTACCTGAATAGGATCTCTCTCCTGCAGTCACCCCCATGCTTACTAAGCCACAGGGCCTGGGCTAAGTAAGTTGTTTTAATCCTTACTTGCCCCATTTTACAGATAAGGAAACTGAGGCTTCAGAGATGTAAAGTGACTTGTCTAGGGTTTCACAGCTAGCAAAGGGATTTGAACCCAGGTCTGAATGACTGCATGGCCCACACTTAATCTGTACAGATATAGCGCTGTCTTGTTAACATGGTCAGTCTCCAAGCCTAACCTTAAACTTTGTGCCACAGAGCTGTCCTTTCTGGAATTCTTGTATCCTAGTTCTATGACTTCACTTTCCATCTTATATGCCTATTCCCAGCAATGCATATGTAGAATCTGCCTTGAGGCAGGGCTAAGAATTTGCTGGCAGAAGGTCATAAGCGTTAAAGGCCCTAGGTGGATCCAAAGAGTAGAATAAATCACTTAATTCCATTTAAAAAAAAAGAACTTTAGGCAAACAGGTAAAATTTCAACAGGAACGAAAGTTTTGAGTATGATACATTTTGGGGGTTTGTTTTCTTTTTTATTGTGGCAAAAATACATATGACATAACTTGCCATTTTAACCATTTAAAAAGTGGCATTAAGTACATTCACAATGTTGTGCACCCATCATCACTATCTGCCTCCCAAACTTTTTCATCACCCCCCAAGGAAATCCTGAACCCATTAGGTAGTCACTCCCCATTCTCCCCTCCCTTCAGCTCCTGGCAACCACCAATCTATTTTCTGCTTTTATGCATTTGCCTATTCTGGGTATTTCATATAAAAGGAATCATATAATATGTGGTCTTTTGTGTCTGTCTTCTTTCCCTTAGCATGTTTTCAAGGTTCATGGGTGTGATAAATTTTTGAGACATCTAATGAAGCCCAAATGTAAGGCTCTTTCCATGTTTTTCCTTTTTCCTTCTTTAAATCCTGCGAGTGGCTAGAGATGAAGGCTCTCTTGCTTCTACAAGCTTATTTAAGATGAACTCTGTTCTTGGGCTTCCAAACCCAGTTCTGGCTCTGGATGGTATTTCCTTGAAGACTAACAGCCTGTGACAGCTCAGCATCTCCTCCCTTGTGGAAAGTGACAAAACTCGTGCTAATTCTCTCCTGGTCCCTGGAAGGGTTTTTCCTTCTATCTTATCCTCTCCCTGGCATAACTGTGACCTTCTTTATCTAAATGAGAGGAGTTTTATTATTTAACCTTCTTGGATAAAAAGTTTCTTTAAAAACTGTTTAGATACAGAAAGAATGATTCTGCAAGTTCCATCAGAACAGATAAAGAAAATTGGACACAATTTTAACTTGTTTCATCATACCTGCTATTTTGAAATTTCCTTCCTGCTTTTTGGACTCCTTTCCAAACAAGAAATATGCATGGACCTGGATGTGGAAGGGGCCTCTTAGCTTGCCTGACAGTTTTATTAGGAATCCAAGTCCATTGGCTCATCTAGAATTCCCAGGAAAATGATAATCAGTAGCCTGTTCCCTGTCAGGATTTTAGTCACCACTTACAAGAATCATAGAGCAAAATGTTCTCTTATGATGTATTTAGATGGTGTCAATGAGGTTGTTGATGCTAGATTTTTCTGGGTCAGTTAACTTTCCTTTGTTGTCCAGCCAAAACCTGAACCTTAATCTGTGATATAGACAGAGCCCTAATCCTGATCCCCTACTCCTGCCATCTCACAAATCTGACCCCAGCTATCTCACAAATCTGAATGACGTATCACAGGAGGGACTAGAACTAAAGGTCTTAATGATTCAGTACATATCAGTCTGTACTAGAAAGAAAGCAACTCATATCATGGCTTTTTTTCTATCTCTCTTCAAAGGGGTATAGTTTTTACCTCTCCCTGACTCCCTTGGTTCCTCCTTTCCTGCTTCCGCTTGCTTTATATCCTAAACTCTTTATTCCAGAATTTTTCTAAATGTGGTCTGAGAACGTTTTGACTCAGAATCTGGGTGGGGGGAGACATAAATATGTATTTTAAACAAGGATACCAGGCAATTATGGTATACACTAAAGTTTGAGAACTATACTTTTGGTACCTCTCATAAAGAATTTTTCAGACAAAGGAGTGGCAACAGGGACCTGCGTTGTTACAACTTGGAAAAGAGAACCGAACTACCTGTGAATTCCTCCTTCAGGGCATAAATTGGCTGGCTTGGGATGGGAGGCCTCTGGGACCCCCATACCAGGTCCACCAGGTTGTCTGTGATAGACACCAGCTGTCTGTGAAAGCCTTGGAGGGCCAGGTCATAATTCTCCCAGGAACCTGAAGAGATAGGAAGGAATCACTTATGCTCTGACCATTTATAGCTCAAGAAAAACAGTGGTTCTTGAAAGTTAGCCCTTATACCTCCACTTCCTGTTACTGTCCTGCAGCCCCAGCTGCCCAGGTCCTGCCCAAGCAATCGGGCCCTCCTAGAAGGCAAGCCCTGATCTTGGGGGGGGGGGGGGGGGGGAGGAGGAGGTGGTTGGCCTCTCACCCCCCTTCTGCTGTCAAAGCCTAATTACCCTGAGCCCACCCCAATGCCATCCACATCCAATTGCCCAAAGTAATCTTTTTAAGTGCCAGTGGCTGTGGGTAGCTCCTCTTTTGGATACTAACCATTTCAGCAGGGTTCCAGTGCCATAGCCCCAAAGAATGCTGATGTTCAGGCCATTGCACAGGCCAGCAAAGAAGTCAGTCCTGAAGTGGGAATCTTTCAGTATGTATATGTGAGCACTCCAACTTTGGGGACATGGGCTGGCCAGCTGGCTGAGACCCCAGGTCTCAGGGAACTGGATTCCTTGCGGGCGGGGTGTACTTCTCTGCTCAGAGGCCCTCCCACCTCCTTTGATCCTTCTACGCTGCCTTCCAGAAAAGGGCTACCGAGGGAGGTAAATGCCATAACTGGTAGAATTAAAGGACCTGAAGGGAAGTTATGGGTTCAAGGACATCCTGGCCTGTTCATCCACTAAATCTTAATGATTTCCTGAGTCTTCCAGGTAGGATCTCTGCACTCAGGACTTAAAAAAAAATTGTATCCATGCTTTTCAATATATTTTAATTACCCAAATCCATGGATACAGCCTTGTTGCAAAGTATTCTGCAACCACAACTTCAAACTCTCTGCCCTTAGAGTTGCATGGCCTCTCCTTTGACTAAGGTATGTTTCTTTACAGCCCAGGGAAGATGAGTTGCCCCTGTTGGCATGGACAAATCCAGGGCCTGAGGGAAGAACATACCAACGGAGAAGAGGAAGGGGTCGAAGCCCACACGCCCTCCAGCAGGAATCTCGGTGAGGAGCCAGGTGACAATGGGTGCAGTGCCAACTGTGAGAAGGACAGGGAGACAGAGGTCAACTCTGCTGCCAGCCCCAGGCCCTCCAGCCAGGCTTCTTTCATGCTATGGGTGTTCTCCTTGATATCAGCCTCAAAAGTCAGGGATGACTGCAAAGTTTTCAAGCTTCCCACAGTGGCCTGGCATGGTCTTGCATGCACCACCGCATTTAACCTTCCTGTACCTAGTCCAGGTTCCGGGGCTTGGGAGACACATATATGTCCCCCCATTCCTCTTACCTTCCTTATGGAGCTCCCAGTTGCAGTCCATCTGCCGCTCGGCCTGAGTCCAGTAGCGACTGTCAGTCCAGATTGCTGCTTTCCCCAGGGTCACCACTGCGGTTCCTGGGGCAGAACAGAGAAGCCTGGAGGTGAGGGGCAAAGTCAGGGAATGTGTCTTTGGCTAGCTGATGCACAACACAGGGCTGTCTCTGTGACTGTCACAAGGGGCCTCTGGGAAGAGTTTCACTCCTCCATTGGAAGGATGTGAGGCAGGAGGTGTTCAAGGGAACCTTGGGGGAAGTGGGCAGAAAGCGAGTCCTGGGTCAGCCATCTCTGTTTACAGGAGGCCACATGAGGGGCCATCGGGACTTTTAGCAGGAAAAGAAGGGGAGCCTTCTCTGTGGCCATTTCTAGGTCCACCAACAGAATCGATGAGGGCTGAGTGATGGCTGTTACCTGCAGACCCTGTAAAGCCTGTAATCCATGCACGCCTCGCATCATGTTTGCCGATGTACTCGCTCTAGGAAATCAACAACATCATCACTAGCCTTTTCCATGGAGTCAGTACCCATGAGGAAGGCCCTCAACCACATCTCAGTTCTTTCTGTCTAGTCAGATCCTACCAGTCCTACGAGGCCAAGCACACTTGGCACCTCTTCCAGGAAGATCTCTGTCACTCCCCTACCTCTCTTCCTCCCAGTATCTTCCCTTTCTTTGAACAACTGCATCTCTTTGGGTCTAAACCCCACATTCCAGCACTGAACTCAGTGTTACCCTGAACTGTTCTGCAAAGGAGTCTTGCCTACTGAACCTGAATGCAAATTTTCTGCAGTCTGGAGTCACGTCAGTTGGTTCTCTGGGGTTCTCCCCTCCAGTCCTTGCCCCCTTCCCTAGTCTAGCACAGTGCACTAGGCACATCATAACACCATAAATAACTTTGGCAGAGGGTTTTCAACATTATTTTAATTTTTTTTTAAGAGGTACCAGTGATTGAACCCAGGACCTCGTGCATGGTAGGCTGGCACTCAACCACTGAGCTACATCTGCTCCTCATATATTATTGCATTTTCATACTTGTAATCCTTGGAGACAGGTCTCATTATTCTCACTTTACAGAAGAGGAAACAGGCTCAGAGACATTCAGACACATCCCCAAGTTTCTTAGCCCTTTCCAGCATGTGGAAAATTAATGCAAACAATCTTATTGACACTGAAAATGCCTTCTTTTCCAACTGGGTTGGTGCTGTTGGGGAGGTAGGTAGGGTAGAGATGGAGCCAGTGGTGGGAAAGGGTAAGACGTGTGAGCAGGGAAAAGCAGTTCTTGCTCAGACCATCTTGTTTCCTGTCTGCTTCCCCCCTAACCTATACCCCCAAACTCACATAGTCCAGGACCCTGGATCATTTGATGTTCCATCCAACCTATCCCTTTGAGACCCTTGTTAAAACGAGATGGAAAAGCCTGGGCTAGAAGAAGGGAGCTTAGAGTTCTTCCATGCCAATCCTCAGCCCACATTCTAACCTCCTAGGGGTAAACATTCATTCTGGATCTGACTACCTTTTAGGAATTGATCAAAATCAATTTTGAAGTTGTATGTAGTTTCATTCCATAAGGTCAAAGAGATTTGGCAGTTCCGTCTTTCCAATGAAGAGAGATGCTTTCTTTTAGTTGCCCTAAAACTACCATGTCCAAGCTCCCTACGTCCTTTGCTTTCTGTTGTCTGTCAAATCCTCTCTCTGCCTCCACCTTCTGGGACTTAACAGTTTCCTGTCTGTTTCCCCTTCTCATAGGCTAAGCTGGGGTAGGGGGAAGGGCAATGGGGAGGGGAGTCATCCCTCACCATGTGAGCATCCGTGTCTGGGATGATGTAGGCAGAGAGATTCTGGGCCTGCAACTGCTGGCGGAGGGCCTCGAGCCGTGCTGTGGTGTTGACTGCAGTGCCTGGAAGGTACTGAGAGATGACAGGAAGACACTAAGACACATACATATACCTTGCTTAGAGAAAATGACACCTGGGTTCCTGGTCTCCAGAGAAGCCTCCGACCTCGCTCTAGGCAGGGGGTAGGGGTGAAGTGGCGGATGAAGGGGGTTAGGCTGGCCTGGACCAGAGAAAGGGGGTACGGCAGCCAGTGTTACGGTTTAGCCTAGATTAAGATGCCTGGGCTTAGTGAAGATAGAAACGAGCTTTGAGAGGAATCTCTTATGAAAGTAACAGGAACTGAGTCTGGGGCAGGGTGGCGGTGGGCAGAGTACGTATGGGTAAGAGTTACAAAGACCTTGGCTCTGGCACTGGGATGGGCCAGAGTGACAGTCCAGCTTTGGATGCCTTGGGGTAGGGTTGCTAGATTTAGCAAATTAAAACACAGGATGCCCAGTTACACTGGAATTTCAGATAAACAATACTTGATATTGTAGTGTAAGTCTGCCCCATACAATAAGTAACACAAAGTTATGCTAAAACATTACGCATTATCTGACATTCCAGTGTAATCGGGAGTCCAGTGTTTTATCTGGCAACCCTATCTCAAGGACTTATTCAAGTTTCCACCCACTACTCCCAAATGGCAGAGAAGAGTGTATGAGTACCCCAGTAGTTCAGAGCAGTATCCCCCAAAATGGCAGTACTCTCCAAGCCTGACATTTCTTGGCAGGCTATTTTCCCTTTAAAATGAAACACATGACTTTTTGTTTTTGTTTTGTTTTGCCTTCTACTCCACGATCTAGCCATGTTTGTTTTACTATAAAAGTAATGTGGTTTGCCCACCCACCTGCCAGCCTGCTGTGGTTCTAGAGCTGATATTGTAAGCAGATGTACGACGTTCATCCTGTGGCTTATTGTACCGCTGGCATGCCCACCACCTCACACCTCCTGGTCCACTCCTGCCTGGGGGCCCCGGTAGAGTCTCCAGCTAGACTGTCTGATAGTTTACTGTCTGATCCCCTTCTGTTCGAATCTGCTGGGCCCTTCTGCTGTCTTCTCACCTTAAGCCTCCCTCTCTTGCCCTTGGCTCTTCTAGCCCTCTGGCTTCCTCCCGCCTCCCTCCTTCTGCGCTGTTCCGCTGGAGTTTTAGTTTCCTCTCCTCCCAACCCTGTGGGGCGCTCTGCCTGGCTTCTGCTAAACCGGCTAGAGGTCTCCCCGCCCCCTTCCACCCCTCCTCCCTCGCGGGGCTTCCCAGGACGGAAGCAGATAACCTGCTGCGGGAACCGGAGGGAGGGAGGTGAGGGCACTGATGGGGTGTGTGTGTGGGGGGGGGCGGGGGGAGACGGTAGACACCTGAGAACGTGCTGCCTGCCCTGAGGGTTGTTAATCAGAAACAGGGGGCCCCCTGCATCTGGAAATCAGGAGAAAGGCTGGTAGTGGGAAAGGCTAGTTCCAGAGTCAGTGGGGGATGGAGGGCGGGCACGAAGGGACCTGTGGGGGTGGGGCCAGGTCTCACCGGAGGGCTGGTTGAACAATTTCTCACATCCTCTCCTCCGAGGTCTGCTGGTTTTGGGTGGCCCCAGGCACAAGCTAGAAACCGGGAGAAAAATCTAGATAGCTCCTACAGAGAGCTGGCGCACAGGGACAGTCATCCCCCACTCCCCTCCCCCCTCCAGAGCCCCCATCCTTTGAAACACAGGATGCTGTCCAGCTCTCCTTGGGAATAAAACAAACCGCATTTCATAGGAAATCCGAGCGATTTGGATGGCACCCTCTGTCACAATCAAAGAAACCTGTTTCATTGACAAGTGGGTTTTAGTGCTCCTTAAATCAATTTTTTTTTTCTCTTCTAATCTTATTAGGCCTTTTCAGGGTCTATGGAACTGGAAAAGTTGCGTGTAAATTAAATTTTTGTAATCAAATTTTCTTTCAGATGCTCTAGAGGATCTTGCTAAATAATCCCCCCCCCAGTTTAAATCTAATTTTATATATATTGGGTTTACTTAAATTCAAGGTCCACTTGAATTTGTACCACTTCTTACAACCCAAATCCCTGCCTATCGTGCCAGGCTCATTTTAAATGTATAAAACAAGCAGTCCCAGTCTGACATCGTTGCCTGGTGGGGAAACTGAGGCCCACAAAGGTGTAGTCACTTGCTCATGTTCTGCCACCATGAGCCAGTCATAGAACAGGGACTTGAACCCAATCTGTCTGAGTTAAAAGAGGGGGGAACCCTTTCCATCCCCCCCCCCCAACCACGGGATGTGGGCCTGGAAAGGTAGTGCCACAGAAGGGACAGAGTGTGTGGAGATCTAAGTTCCAGTTTGGTGCTTTGCCCCAAATTTGGTGTGACTGAGAAGAGTGACCCAATATTCACGGAACCAATATTTTCTAAGTGCCTACTATGTGCCCAGCCCTGGGCTAAGTCCCACAGTGTGCTGGCCTCAGTAGAAAGAGAGGGTTAGGTTAGAGAAAGCCACTTCTGCCTCTGAAAGTCCTGTGGTCTCTGATAGTCTTTCTCATCTCCCCACCCTCCACCCTTTCCAGGGTGATTTCCTAGAGGGAAATGGGGACATGAGTATGGAGAGAGCTTACACTTTTTACCCTCTAAGTGGGTTGAGCTACAGAGGGAAGGAAGGTGCCCGGAGTCTAACATTGTCAATGTCCTGCCTGATTGTGTTGGTCTCAATCTCAAGGGGCAAATGGGACCTGTACGGTTGATTTAAGAAAATGAAAAAACACCCATCTCCGTAGGAACAGGTTTCTGGTGACATGGTGGCACTAAGATACCAACATAAGAAGCTAGATACAGCCAACCCATGTCCCTCTAGGCTCCCAGATCTGCTGTTCTCTGAGGCCAAGGTTTTGGCTCCCAAGGGCAGGCTCTGCAGCTGAATTGGTACAAGGCACTTGGACTGTGGCAGAGGGGTGGTGCTCAGGAATAAGTGAGCAGGATCCTCCTGACAGCCGGGGAGGGGGGTGGGGGGCTGCTGAGCTGGGCACCTATTGTGGCCAAAGAGGACAAACAGGGCACTGTACGGGGAAAGGAAGGGTGCTGAACCAGGCTTGACCCCAAGTCATGATGGCCCAAGACCTGGCCCTGGGGCACCTCTTCCTCAAGAGGAGGGAACAAGAGGAAAACAGACAATCTGGGGCCCAGCCCTCACTCCAACCCTTTCTGAGCACAGAGGGGAGAGGCCAGAGTTGCTCTCCAGCTGGGCCTGCCCTCCCTAGCATGGGAGGGTGAGGCTGGGGTACACATACCACAGAGGAAGACAAGCCAAGGGTAGCAGCTCCAGCGAGCTGGGGCCATGGGGTGCCCAGATGTAGACGCTGGATGGATGGAGGGGCTGGGAAGGGTGGGCAGGGCTGTTTCCCTGGACCTCTTCCTCCAGGCCTTTCCTGGGCAGGAGCAGCCAGGGGGTGGAGGCTGGCGATGGGAAGGAGGCGTCTGACTGGTGGATGGAGAGTTCCGGTTCTGATCCTTTGTTTCTGGAGGCTGCCCTGAGTCTGGGCCTGCAGGGAGCCTCTGCTGGCTCCTAGTCACCAGGAATAGGGCGTTAGCCTGCCCAGGGCAGAGTCCAAAGATCTCTGAGGCAGAGGAGCAACAGCTGGTCTCAATCAGCCTGCTCATCCCAACCCCCCTGTCAGCAACCAGGCCCTCCAGCAAGCTGTTTCCCATTAGCTCCCCGCCCCTAGTAGCCCCCCCCCCTCCCCCCGCCAGCCCCGCTCAAGCTCTGGCGTCTCACTGCTTTTGCCTCAGAATGGATGTTTACCCTTCCTCCTCCTCCAAGCTGGCTACTCTCTGACAGCTTGCATCCTCCCTCTCTTTAGGGCGTGGAAAGCCCCACTATCTCCTTTGGGAAACTTGGTTATAGCTAGAGAGTTAATTTCTTAAGCCGGGGTGAGTACTCTCAGCACAGTAAAAGTGCCACCAGCCACTAGCAGAAGGCAAGATTGCCCTTCCCTTGACATCCCATGAATCCCACTCATCTGCACATTCTATACTCTGGGAGACCAAGCTGTTATCAGCGCTTCATACCTGAGAGAGAATGAAGATCCAAAGGTACCTGTTTTAGTTTACTAAAGCCTGCCAAGGTGCTATACCAGAAATGGGTTGGCTTTATAATGGGGATTTATTATCTTATAAGCTTACAGTTCCGAGGCTGAGAAAAATGTCCAAATCAAAGCACCACACTACGCTCTGTCCCCAAAGATGGCTGTGGGTGATCCTGGATTGTTCTGCACGTGGTGGCATCAGCTAGTCTCTGCCTTCTCCTCTGGGTTCTGTTGCTTTCAGCTTTTGGCTGCTCTTTCCGTGGCTTTCTCTCTCAGTTTCTGTGGGTTCTTTGTTCTTGTGTCCCTTTTCTCTCTTGTCTTCATCCTGTTTATAAAGGACTACAGTAAGCAGATTAAGACCCACCCTGGGTCACACCCTATGAAAGTGATCTAATCAAAACCCTTAACTGATATGATCTAATCAGTAGGTCCCTCCTACAATAGTTGCACACCCACAGGAGTGGATTGACTGTAAGGACGTGATCTTTTCTGGGGTCCATATGGTCCCAAACAATCACACACCCCGTATTTGGAGGGATCAGGGGATGCCCTTGGAGAGAGAAGCAGACTCAGAAAGGAGAGTTTAGGGGTTCACAGAAGACAGGTTTGGTTAACTGGAAATGTTCTTGCTGCCATAACTTGTAGAACAGAGACTTGGTGACCCCGAAGTGTGGGCCATGGCATGAGGGGATGGGAGAAGCTGAGGCCAACCTTGTCTCCACACTCACCTGCATCAGAGGGCAGCATTGCTATAGTGCCAAAGGAGCTTCTATCAAATGCCCTCTAGAGCCCCTAGGCATTTGGGCTCAATGAAGGCAATATCTCAGAGAAGAATGCTTTGGAGAGACAGACTAAATTACATGTACTCATCTAGCCTGGAGGGACCCAGGGGCAAACACCCATTCATTTTTATTTTTATTTTTATTATGTATCCACATTCTGCTTTTGCCTGCCACAAAGTTTAAGGCAGCTTTCAGAATTCCATCCAAATACCATAAGATAGACCACTTTAAAGAGGAAACGTGGGATGTAATACTTTCCTCGGGCCGTGGTAACAAAGTACCACAACCTGGGTGGCTTAAAACAGCAGAAATGTATCTCCTCACCGTTCTGAAGACTAGAAGTTGGCAGTCAAGGTGCCGGCAGGGCAGTGCTGCCTCGGAAGGCTCTTCCTATCTTCTGGTGGCTGCTGGCAATCGTTGGCATTTCTTGGCTTGTAGCTGCATCATTTCAATCTCTGTTTTCATCATCACATGGCCATCTTCTAAGGATACCAGTCATTGGATTTAGGGCCTGTGCTAATCCAATATGACCTCATCTTAATGAATTACATCTGCAAAGGCCCTATTTCCAAAGAAGGTCACATTCTGAGATTCTGGGTGGACTAATACATTTTTTGGAGGGGGATTCTATTCAGTCCAGTACAGGGGCCTTCATGCCCTTCTCTAAAAGACGGGAGTCAAAGTGAGTGAGGAGGTTCAGTGAACTTCACCTTCAGGAATAAACAAAGAGGGCAGGAATCTACCCACAGCTTCAAAGGACAAACCAGGGACCAGGACGAGGAGAACTTTGTATGGCTCTGTGACCACTGATGCTCCTGCTACCTTTTCACTGACCTCTTTCTCCCAGCTGTTCCAGGACTGGTACTGAAGTTATTCCCAGAGGACTAAGGACATGCCTCCTTATTTCCTCTGTGCACTATATTAGGCACCCAGAAGGGCAAGCAGACAGAGCTGAGGGGGTCAGGCAGCAGAAGGGCCTTGCTGAACAGACCCTAAAGAGAACCTTCCAGAACAAACTCAATCTGGCCTGCATCAGGATAACCTAAGAGAGCTGAGTTGGGAGCCGGACTGCTTGGGTTTTGATCCCAGCTGTCTCATCCCCTAGCTGTGTGGTCTTGGGCAAGTAACTTTGCCTTTCTGAGCCTAGTTTCCTCCCTTGTGAAGTGGGAGAAATAATAGTACTAACTTCTTAGGGGTAAGATGAGGATTAAATGAGTTAATGTTTGTGAGACTCTTGGATGGTGCCTGGCATAGAGTAATGAGGAAGGGCTATATAAGTGTTTGTTAAGTCAAATACATAACTAGAACTACAACCAGCCTCATCTGTACCTTGCTCTTTCTCCTGGCATTCAACATTGCTGAACTGGCAGTTAATGTTATAGTAAGGATCAGCTGGGCCAAAGGGCCAACTCTGGGAACAAACAAACAGAGCTGGCCTCCCCTCCCTCATCTTCTGGACTCTGTATGGGGATGGTTTTGGTGATTATTAAGGCCCCATGCAATACTCAGCCCTCTGGCATTCCTCCCCCCCTTTCCCCTTGGGTCCCCTCCTTGGCCCTAGTGGCGATGGTGACCTCACCTGCCTTCACCCTCAGTTCCTCCCTCGTCTCCTTATCTGGAAGTCAATGTCTTTACTCATCAGTTTGATACTTGAGCCTGACTTGGCAACAGGCCTGAAGTAGAATGAAGTGGTTCAGGGTGGGGAGGGTGAATGGCCAAAAGTCCTCGTACCAAAGTTATTTGGAAGACCCACAAGGAGCTGTAGCCTCACTGGGGCCTGCACAGGCAGCCTGACCTCTGCGAGTTTCACACTATGGCCCATGATTCGTCTAAAGGCCAAACTCCAAAATTGGAAATGTTGGTCTTCAGGGCCCCTCCTGTCCATGCTCTTTTTTTGTACCCCAATCCTACCCCTGCTTCCCAGGGTTTATCACCCTGACTTCAGACCTAGGCCTGCCCTCTCTGGGCACTGATGGCTGCCTTCCCTCCATCACGATGCACCTACCTGGCCTGTATCTTCTCCCCCTAGGTGCCAATAGGTATCCTGAATCACAGTTCAGATGACAGTAACAGCCCATGTCGTGAGTATGACTGAGAAATGCACGTGCAGGGATAAGCAGGCAAGGAGCTACAGCAGGAGAGGCACAAGCAGCCCCTAGACCCTCTGGAAGAGTAGAGCCTGGAGGAGGGACAGGAGTTTCTTTATCAGCAGAAGGGTGATGAGTGCCAGCAGGCCGGGACTTCCTGGCACCTTGGAGGAGCAGTAATGGAGAGGGCATTGGCAGTCAAGGTGCAGAAGTGGCACTGCAGGCAGTGGTCACAGGGAGGGCCAGCCATCTGGGGGAAGATTGGCAGCAGTGCTATAAAGAGAAGACAGTGCCCTGGCCTGGTATAGCCTAGTGGTGGCAAAAAAATCACTGACCCAAGGGGACTCTGCATACAGCAAAATCCCATTGCCCTTGGGATAAAATTCAATCTCTTCATCTAAGTGGTCAAGACCTTCCTCCCTGATATGTCTCATTACTCATCTCTTCTTGTCCATATTCTCTGTATTCATCAAAGTCTAGCTCAAAAGGCACCTCCACCATGCCATGACCTCCACTTCAAATTCATCTCTCCACCTTGGGGGCTCTCATAATATTTTGTGCAGTTTTCTGTTTTCAAAGCTTTGTGTTAACCTTCCACCCTCTTGATTCTCTCCTCCTAGGCCACCCATCCCTGATTTTTAGGAGCAAGCATGAGCTTGTTCTTATAAATCTCTGGATCCACCAAAGCATCTAGGCAGAGACCAGCAAAGAGCAGACACATTTGACACTAAACCCCAACAGTATGTGGTTTACCCTCCCCACCTCTAACCTAAAAGAATCCCTTTAAAGGGGGGCAATTTTCTAGTCTCCCCCAAAGGTTTCCGTGGTGCTGTTGGGTGCTCTTTCCATCACACTTACCTGCTTTGACACAAAGTCAGCCCCACCTGGGTCAAGTTGTGTGTGTGTGTGTGTGTGTGCGCATGTGTAAGGGGTGGTTATGGGGGAGAGAACCAGAGTTTGTTTCATGGAAGCTGATCATTGTTATGTAGCCAGGACTTCCCCACCCATGCATCCAGGTAGCTGGAAAGGGAGCCTTCAGAACAAGGGCTAGGCCACTGTGATTGGTGGATCTAGTGGGCAGCTCATTTCCAGTCAGTTCCCAGCTTCCCATGGCTCCTCCTCCTCACATAGTAAGTTGGGGTGTGATCCAGGAGCTTTGTTAGCAAGCCCCAGTGGGTCTGTATGGGCCAGTTAGCTTGTTCTGGTTCTGTGATCGCAGACTGAGTTAGATCCTGAGCCCTGGTTGAGACCTAGGCCCTGCCAGTCATGTTATGAATCTGCACTGCTCCTTCAGGGGCCTCCCAGTACCAAAGGATCTGTGACTAGAGCACCACAGTGGGTCACCAAGGCTCCAGTCAGTTCTATGCACATTTTCCCTTGGTGGTTTATGGGAACTCTCTCAACCATCTGTCTTTTTTGGGAGCCTGATTGCTTTATTGCTCAGACATCTTAAGCCTCTCTTCTCACCATCTCCATTCCAGTCAATGTCCGTCTTTCAGTCCCTCTTATTTATCACGCTCCCTCTAGCTACAGGATCTTTGCTCATTCTTTTTTTTTTTAAGATTTATTTTTATTTATTTATCTCCCCTTCCCCCCCCCCCTCCATTTGTCTGTTCTCTGTGTCTATTTGCTGCATGCTCTTCTTTGTCCACTTCCGTTGTCAGCGGCACGGGAATCTGTGACTCTTTTTGTTGCGTCATCTTGCTGCGTCAGTTCTCTGTGTGTGTGGTGCCATTCCTGGGCAGGCTGCACTTTCTTTCGCGCTGGGCGGCTCTCCTTACGGGGCTCACTCCTTGTGTATGGGGCTCCCCTACGCGGGGGACACCCCTGTGTGGCAGAGCACTCCTTGCGCACATCAGCACTGTGCGTGGGCCAGCTCCACACGGGTCAAGGAGGCCCGGGGTTTGAACCACGGACCTCCCATGTGGTAGGCGGATGCCCTATCCATTGGGCCAAGTCTGCTTCCCTGCTCATTCTTTTTCGTTGCCCTGGAATACATTTCTTTCCTCTCTTTGCCCTGTGAACTCCTCATTCTTCAAGTCTCACCTCAAGTGTTACTTCCTCTTGGAAGCATTCCCTGACCTCCTGGCTAGGTTGTATCCCTCAATAGTTCTCTTACTGCCTGTGGTGGATTGAATTATTCACTCCAATTTAGAAATATTCTTGGTCTTGATCTGCATTCCTGTGGGAGTGAACCCATTGTAAATAGGATTTCTTCAAGTTATTTTATTTAAAGTGTGGCCCAACTGAATGAGGTTGGGATTAATCAGGATTACTGTAGTCCTTTAAAAGCAGAAGATATTCAAGCATAGAGAGAGAGAAAGCCACAGGGAGGAGCTGGAAGCTGGAAGTCAATGGAACCTGGAAGAGAAAGGAGGGGACATCACCATGTGTCAGGAAAGCCAAGGAACCCAAGGGTTGCTGGCCAGGCAGAACAAAACAAGCCTTCTAGCCTCCTAAACTATGAGCTAATAAGTTCCTGTTATTTAAGTCAAAACCAGTTTGCAGTATTTTTCATAGCAGCTTAGCCAAACTAAGACACTGCCTTTGTCACAGTTCTAACATCTGCCTTCTACCACTTCCCCAGTCATGAAAGGACCATGGCAACCAGTCTCTCCCCAACACATCTGATGTTACCCTGGGTTCAGTCAATGACCTATCTAATGTTCTAATGTCTTGGGTCCTCCAGCTCAAAGCCTCTACTTTCAAAGCCCTTTCTTCTCCATTCCTTCCCAGGCACCCACACCCAAGGCAGCATATTGGACCTTGTCATTGTCTGGGATTTCTGAACTCCAACTTTCAGTCTCTGACCATACCTCCTATCCTTCTGGAGCTAGTCTTCTCTCCCTCTCTCCTACACCTGCTGTTTGACCTCACTGAGACTTCCTGTCCCTTACCCTATTCTCTTTCTCTCCATTTATTCTCTGGTCTCACTTTTCTCCCCCCCTTTTTTTTCTGGACTACATAATCCATTACCAGCTCATTTAACACTCTTGTCTCTTTCTTTGTCTTTCCGCTACATCCATCATGCCAATCTCCACCCCCAAGTCAAGCATGCTCCAGCCTCAGGGCTTTTGCACATTCTGTTCCCACTAATAGGAATGCTCCTTTCCCAAATACATCAGGATGGCTCACTCCTGTCACTTCATTCAGATCTTTGTTCAAACATCAGCTTTGCAGAGAGGCCTTCCCTGATCTCATGATTTCAACAGCTCCTCTGTTGCTCTTTATCCCCTTATCCTGCTTCATTCTTTAGAGCACTTATTACCACCTAATATTATGCTATATATCTATTTGTCGATTTATTTCTTTTGGTTCATCTCACTGACTAATATGCAAGCTTCACGAGAGTAGGGGACTCTGTTTATTTTGTTCACTGCTGTATCTAAGGGCCTAGAACACTGCCTGGCACTTAGTGGGCCTTCAATAAATATTTAGTGAATGGATGAGTGAACCATAGGACAATTGAGCCATCTGTCTTCTCCACAAGAGGAGATAACGCAACTCTAGATTGAGACCACTCCATATTCATGGTGCTCAGTCATGGCAGGCCTCCTGGTGCTGCCTGGCAGTGTCAGGTTAACTCCCTCTCCTACTGCCCTCATAGGCTATTCCAGACTTTCACCCTTTTCCTCAAACCTCTACCCAGCCTGTATTCTATGACTGATGGACATTCAGGTTGTTTCTGACTTTGCATTATTACAGACAAACACAATCAAAAGCCATGTACGTGCATACAGATTTCTCTAGGATCCATATCTAGAAGGAGAAGAGTGTACATTTTTCATTTCAGTAGATTCTGCCAAATTGCCCTCTGAGAAAAGCTGTACCGGTTCTCATTCCTGCCCACAGGGTCTAAAAAAAAGCTGTTTCCATAACCTCATCAATACTGGATATCATCAATGTCTTAAAATTTTGTCATTTTGATGGGTGAACGTTGATTTCTTGCTGTTTTGTTTGTGTTTACTCAATTCCTAGTAAAGGATGAGCACTTTTTATGTGTTTATTGGCCTTTTCTTTTTTCTTCATTTACAAATACCTGGTCTTGTTCTTAGGCTATTTTCCTATCAGGCTGTTTGTCTTTTTCTTATTGAATTTAAAAGGAAATGTTTATATATTCTGCATTATTCATTTTCTTCTCTTTAACTATTCAACATATACAATTATTTATATGCTGCAAATATTTTCTTCCTTTAAATTTTGTGTATTTTTGTAGTAATGAACTTTAATTTTAGAGAAATATTAGATTTACAGAAAAATTACACTGAAAGGTAGAGCAGATGTAGCTCAGTGGTTGAGTTCCTGCTTTACATGTATAAGGTCCCAGTTTCAATCCCCAGTACCTCCTAAAAAAATTACACCGAAAGTATAGGGAATTCCCATATACCCCCATACCCCCATACATAGTTTCCCCTATTATTAATACCCTACATTAGTGTGGTACATTAGTTACAACTGATGAACCAATGTTGAAGCAATGCTACTAACCAAAGTGTATAGTTTACATTGTGCCTTATGCTTTGTGCTGTACAGTTTTGTAGGCTTTGACAAGTGCATAATGTCATGTGTTTGTCATTGCAGTATCATATCAAACAATCACTGCTGAAAAATGCACTGTGTTCCACCAAGTTTTATGTCATCAAAAATCTATTAAAATATTCTTTTATGATTTCTAGGATTTATATCTTACTTTAAAAAGGAAATATTATAATATTTTCTTATTGAACTTTAGAGTATTTTTTGTGTGAGTGCATGTATGTTTAGCTTATTAATCCATCTGGAATTTATGTTTGGGACATAAGAGGTACAAATCCAACAATATTGTAGTTCTTCCAATTTGACAGCTAATTGTACTGACACCATTTATTATCCTTTCCTCATTTATTTTAAATGCCTTATTTAGACTGTGGAGACATCCAGACACCATAGGCAGGCCTGACAGCTCAGGAGTTTGGTGCCAAGCCAGTGGGCTCTACTTTGGAATTTATGCTCCCCAGTATGACAGATTTGGATTCGATTGTGGTTTCCCTATACATGGCTCTTCTGCCCCTTCTATTTGAACTTATAGTAAGTACTAGAGTTGATAGGTTTACATCCAAGAGACTTAAATCTTTGGGCTTTCCATGTGCCAGTCGGGCTCTGAATCCCAGTGGATTTGCAACGCCTACCCTCCAGTTCATTGGACCCACCCAGGACAACAAGCAAGGAGATGATGATGGACAATAACCATCCCAAGGAACAGAAAGAGTCTGCAACTGCAAGCAAGATAGTCCCATCCGTCTGCCCCTTGGGATCTAAGCCCCCTCTCAGTTAGAGGTGGGGTGGACATCACCATCCCAGAATACTCAGAGTTGGGGAATGAATGATGGACTAGAATAGACACACAGTTATTCTACTATGGACTTATTGTGATTCTAGCAATGGAAGAACTCTTATCATTGATGTGGAAGCAGTGGTCACCAGAGGTTCTGAGGGAGGGAGAGGGGAAAATAGGTGTAATATGGGGGCATTTCCAGGACATTGGAATTGTCTTGAATGACATTACAATGACAGATATAGGCTATTATATACCTTGTCATAATTTATAAAATTGTGTGGGAGAGAGTTTATAATGTGGGAAAGTGTGGGAGGGGTAGGGAGTGGGGCATATGAGAATCCCCTACATCTTTTATGTAACATTTATGTAATCTAAGTATCTTCTAAAAAATAAAAAAATGCCTTACTTATTGTACATTAAATTCTCACATATACATGAAACTATACTCGACGTATTTTGTTTCATTGATCTATTTGTCTGCTATTGTGCCAATACCTGTTTTAATTACTATAGTAATTATACTATAATATTTGAGTAATATTTTGGTAGCTGATAGCACTAGCCATCCTCCCCCCTTTTCAAACACTTCTTAGTCATATTGCATATTTTCTCCTCTAGATGATCTCAAGATAGCTGGTCAAAATGTGCCATTGGTATGGGAAGGGTGGCCATGGTGGCTGCTGGGTGCGGGGAATGGGAGGAAGAGATGAGATGGGGAGGTGTTTTTGGGACTTGGAGTTGTCCTGGGTGGTGCTTCATGGACAACTATGGGACATTGTAGATCCCCCCAGGGCCCACTGGATGGAACGTGGGAGAGTGTGGGCTATGATGTGGACCATTGACTATGGGGTGCAGCGATGCCCAGAGATGTGCTTACCAGGTGCAATGGATGTGTCATGATGATGGGAGAGAGTGTTGCTGTGGGGGGAGTGGGAGGTGGGGGCGGTGGGGTTGAATGGGACTTCATATTTTTTTAATGTAATATTTTTTTAAAAAATGAAAAAAAAAAAGATAGCTGGTCAAGTCCTATAGAAATTCATGTTGTAGTGTGGATTGAGAGTGCATTAAATGTTTGTATTAATCTGGGGAAAATGTACATCTTTATGAAGACTGAGTCTTTTTATCCTGAAACATAGCATGTCATTTCATTGATTTGGGTCTTTTATGCTCTTTTGTAAAGTTTTCCATCCTCACCCTAACCCACTGTGGTCTGATTTTAGCACCTGCCACTCCACTAAATACTCTCTTACTGAGGTCACTAATGACCTCTGTGGTGCCCTTAATTTGAGAATTGGAGTCTATTTCTTCTCTTGGAACTGGATGGGATTTTGTGACTCTTTTGACCAACAGAGTGTGGCAAAAGTGATGCCACATGACTTTTGAAGCTGGGTTATAAAAGGTGATACACCTGCCTTGCTTTCTGGGACACTCACTTTTTTTTTCTTTTTTTTTTTATTTGTAAAGAAGTTTTAGATTACATAAATGTTACATAAAAAATATGGGGGATTTCCATTTGCCCAACTCCCTCCCCCTCCTACACTTTTCCACATTAACAAAATCCTTCTTTAGTGTGGTACATTTGTTACAATTGATGAACACATATATGAAGCATCGCTACTAACCATGGACTATAGTTTACATTATACTTCACACTCTGTCCCACACAATTTTGTAGGTTATGACAAAATATATAATGGCCTGTATCCATTATTGCAATGTCATGCTGTACAATTCCAATGTTCTGAAAATGCCTCCATATTACATCTATTCTTCCTCTCCTTCCTCTCAAAATCCCTGGTGACCACTGCATTTATATCAGTGATAAGAGTTCTTCCATTATTAGAATAATAATAAGTCTACCTTAGTCTATTATTCATTCCCCAATCATGAGGATTTGGGGATGGTGATGCCCACTCTGCTTCTAATTGAGTGGTAGCTTAGATCCCATGGGGCAGATGGATGGAACTATCTTGCTTGCAGTTGCAGATACTTCCTGTTCTTTTGGATGGGCATTGCCCATCACCATCTCATTGTTAGTTTTCCTGGGTGAGTCCAGTGAACTGGAGAGTAGGTGTTGTAACTCTGCTGAGATTCAGGGTTCAACTGGCACATGGACCAACCAAAGATTTAAGTCTCTGGGACATATATTTAACAAATATAATGCTAATTATAGGTTCAAATAAAAGGGGCAGAAGAGCCTTGTGTAGGGAAAATATAAATGAGTCTAACTCTGTTACACAGGGGAACATAAATTCTAAAGCAAGGCCCACTGACAGGGTGCCAAATTCCTGAGCTGTCTACCCTGCTTATAGTGTCTGGATGTCTCCAGAGCCCTCAGGAGCCCCACTATTTAAGGCACTTTTTGCTGTGGCAGTCAATGAGATCTGACTGAGATGTGCATAACTGTAATCTCTGGAATGACCTCCTAATTCATTTTGAAATCTCTTAGCCATAGAAGTTCATTTGCATTTGCATTTCCCCCTTTAGGTCAAGATCTTTTTCCAGATGCATTGCTATTTGGCACTTGGTGATAACCCCTCAGTGCCAGGGAGGCTTATCCCTGGAAGTCATGTTCTATGCTGGGGTGGGGGTGGGGGGAAGGCTTTGTGTTTATATGCTGAGTTTGGCTTAGCGGCCACATTTGAACAACAAGGAGGTTTTCAGGAGGTAACTCTTAGGCCATATATAATACTAGGCTAAGTTTCAATTTCACAAGAAAAGGCTCATAAGTACAATCATCAATATCAAAGGTCTGGTGTAATGGTCTATTTTCCTTCACTAGGTACTGCCTTTGTACTCGGGGGATTTTTGCCATCCTATTACAGAATGTAGCAGAACTCCCCAGGATGGGAATTCAATATTCTTTTGGTTATTGTGTGGGTCTCCACCCACCAAGACAATGCCCCATGCACGCCTGAAGGTATTCATATGCCTTTGAAACATATCCCAGGTGAACCCCTCCCCATGCATCCCCTCATCACTGGCATCCCACACCAGTGATCCTCCCCTGCCAGTTGTGACCCTTCTGTGATCTAAGATCTCTCCAAAAATGAAGCTGAAAAAACAACCAAATAAAATAATAATAATTTAAAAAATAACAAATAAAATAAAAAAGTTATTTTTTTTTAGTTTGAAATAAAAATTTAGCACTGTCTTCCATTATTGTAAGATCTGTTGTCTTGTATGAACAGTGACATTTTCTTCTGTATATTCCCCCAGTCTTTTTTTTTTTTTCATTTTATCTTCAAAGAAGCTTTAGGTTACAGAAAAGCCACATAGAGAATATAGAGGATTCCCACATATCCAACACCTTTCTTCTTTCCATTCTCCCCTATTAATATAATTTTACATGTGGATAGTACATTCATTAAAATTGATGTACAAATATTGAAAATCATTGCTACTAAGCATGGTCAATGGTTTACATTATGGTTTACATTTTGGGCCATACATTTTAATAGGTTTAGACAAAATTTTAAATGGCCTATATCCATTATTGCAAGATCATGCAGAACAATTCTAATGCCCTAAAATGCCCCATGTTCCATCTATTCTATACTCTCCCTGCCCTCAGAACCTATGGTAACCACTAAGTTTTAATTTTTGAAGAATAGGCAAAATCTATGATAACGTGGAAGGGTGTAGTTCTGCAGTAGATTGGTGGAGCAGTGATACTATTGGATTCAGCGGTGCTGGCCTGTGAAGGGGAGGAGGGTGGGAGTTTGGGTTGGACTATCCATGGAAATGGGGAGAGGTTCGGGGGAAGAAGCAAGTGAACTCTGGGGATTTGCGAGTCTGTGGTTAAAATTATAATGTTGGGAATGTTCTTTTGGCAAATATGGCAGAAGAGGGTTACTGGTGTAGGGTGTTGGATGTGGGGTGTGTGTAGGGAACAGGGCGCACCTGGGGTAAGCTTCTATAGAATATGTAAGTGTTCGTCTTGACATAGTGTGTTATTTCAGTGGGTGGAGACCCATACAATAAACAAGAAAACATTAAAATCCCATCCTGAGGAGTCCTGCTATGTTCTCAATTAGAGGGAGAAGAATCCCTCGGGAACATAGGCAGTGCCTAATAAAAGAAAACAGACCAATATGTCAAGCCCTCAATATTAATGCAAGTAACTATGGAACACTCACTCTTGACACCTTCAGCTGTCAGTCCAACTACCATGAGACCTCTATACTGTGAGGAAGCTCAAAGTTGTCCGTGCAGAGAGGTAGTATGGAGAGGCCCTGAGACCCAGTGAAGAGAGAGTGATGTCCGGTCAGCTCCCAGCTGCTCCAGCCACCATCTCCCCAACATTCTAGTTCAGGCCATTCTCTGACTGTAACCATCTGAAAGACCCTGCTCAGCTTCTCAAATTTCTGACCCATAGGAACCAGGAGGTAATATAATATTACAATGATATGTTTTTTTTTTGTTTCAAGCCACTGAGTTTTAGGGTGACTTTTGTTACATAGCAATAGGTTACCAAAACACCCTTCTAATCACAAAATCTAAAGGGCCATGTTATGACCTCTCTGTGGTAGTTGACTTGGTAGATTGTTTCCTCCTTGAAACTCTTTCTTCTTTGACTTCTCTGACAATAATTTTTCCTGGTTTTCCTCCCACATCTGTGGCAATTCTTTTCAGTCCCCTACTTATGCCCTTTTTCTTCTACCTGCCCCATAAATATTGATATTCTGGCCTCAGCCTTCTTCTTTTTTCATACATGACCCTCTCCCTGGGAAATCTCACCTGTCTACATATTGATTCCAGCCCAGTCCTCTTTCTTGAGCTCCGGAATCCAATCACCAGTTGCCCACTGCCCATCTCTCTACCTGGATGTCTCACAGGATGTCTCACACTCATCATGTCCACAATGGATCTCTTCATTTTTCCATAGCCCAACATGTTCCTCATCCAACGATCTCCACTGTTCCTATCCCAATAACTGGAATCCTATCTACCCAGTTGCCCTAGTTAGAATCCTAAGAGTCATTCCAGACCCTTCCCTCTCCCTTGCCTTTCACATTCTATCAGTCACCATGTCTCATCATACCCACCTCCTAAATACTCCTAAAGAACATCCTTTCCTTTGCTTTCTTCCCTGTACTATTGCTACAGCTCCTAACTGGTTTGCCTGCCTTCCGTTTAATCCTTCCAAACTACTCTTCACACCATGGCCAGTGATTAAGAACACAGACCTTGGAGCTAGATAGATCTGTTTTTGTGCCCTACCTCTGACACTCACTGGCTCTGTGACCTTCACCTCTCTGAATCCCAGTTGCTCTATCTGTACAGTGGGGATAATAATAGCTTTACCTCCTTGCAGAGTTGTTGGAGGATTCAGTAAGATAATGCACATGCAGCATCTAGCACAGTGCCTGGCACACAAGTAAATGCTTAATAAATGATTGTAGAATGCTTGAGAAAGGGACTTAAATTAAAGAATATGGATGGCTTCAACAGCCCACCTTCTTCCCTGAAGACAACAGTTCCAAACTCAGGGACCACACTGGCTGTGGCTTGGGTATGTTTGCTCTGAACATGAAAGACTGTGAATTTGTGTAGATTAGGGGACTGTATTAGTCAGCCAAATGGGTGCTGGTGCAAAATACCAGAAATGGGTTGGTTTTTATAAAGGGTATTTATTTGGAGTAGGCGCTTACAGATACCAGGCCATAAAGCATAAGTTACTTCCCTTACCAAAGTCTATTTGCACGTGTTGGAACAAGATGGCTGCTGACATCTGTCAGGGTTCAGGCTTCCTGGGTTCCTCTCTTCCCAGGTCTTGTTTTTTTCCAGGCTCAGTGTTTCTCTCTTCCCAGGGTTTGCTTTTTTCCAGGCTTAGGGTTCCTCTCTTCCCAGGGCTCCAGCTTAAGGCTTCAGCATCAAACTCCAATGTCAAAACTCCAATATCAAAAACCCCTAACTCTGTCCTTTGCCATGGCTTTTATCTGTGAGTCCCCACCATCAAAGGGTAGGGACTCAACGCCCTACTGGCACAAGAGGTTTACATAATTACTTAATCAAGTAAGCCTATGAATCCAATATAATCTAATATGCCCAGAGGAAAAGATCAGTTTACAAACATAATCCAATATTTCTTTTTGGAATTCATCAATAATATCAAACTGCTACACTCCACCCTCTGAATTCCAAAAAGACATTACAATATATTTTTTAAAAACTGCAAATCAGTTACAATGCAGGACTAAATCATAACACATTCAATTTAAAGAAATATAGTTAATTTTGGGGCAAAGCCCTGTCTGTTATAGACCTCTGAAACTTACAAAACAATTCATCAGCTTCCAATACACAAATGGACAGATGAAGGATAAACATTTTCATTACAATAAGGAGAAATTGGGAGGGAAACATGAGTCATGGTTTTTATAAAGTTCAGTAGACCTGCAGGGAATCCTCTTTTGGATTTCAAAGTCTGAGAGTCATTCTTACAAAGATGGTTTTATCTCCTTGGGGCCTTATGGGAAGCCACCCTTTCCACAGGTTTGCCCAATGACCATTTTCTTGCTTCCACCCTCATCAAGCATCTGGGTGTCCGACCAAGCTCCAGACCTCTCCCTCCAAGAGTGTGGGGGTAATTGCCCCACCTTGCCCCGTCTTCGGGTTAGAGTCTTAATCCCCCTCTTTCAGGGACGTGAAGACAATATTCCCCCTAAACTTTGGCATACACACTCAACCCTCTCAGAGCAATGAGTTGACAACCTGGCCTTCCCTAACCTTTGGGGGACAGGTCCTCTCCTCTCAGACCTGTGAGGTGCTGACCTTAACTGCCCTAATCCTTGGGGAACGTGCTCCACCATCTCTGTACCCTGGGGCGGCAAAACTCTCCCAGAACATGGAGCAGGATCATCTACCCTCTTCAACTGCTGGGGCAAACTCAACCTCTCTGTATACATGGGTAGGGTTCTTCTCTTGGTCCAAGGAGATGTCCTAATTTCAGATCTCAGCTTCCATGGTTTTCCTCTTGAAATCCTTTCCCTTTTAATCTCTCTTTTCCATGTCCCTTTTATTCCAGACTAACAGTGGTTTTGTTCATACAGCTCTCTCAAGAAGTGTTTGTTTAGCATGCAGGAAGCAGGGGTCCAAGCCATCAGAGAGTAAGACTTTCCACAAGTCTTTCTGACATAACTGCATCTTCCCTCCTGATTTACAAGTTCCAAGTTTAGTTAAGTCCTCCAATGGGGCACATTCTTCTGGGAGCTTGATTTCCAGAGGCTTAGAGTTTCCAGAATTAGTTTCAGTTTTCTTTGTGCCTGACAGTTCAGTCCTCAGTATATCTCTCTTGTCTATAAGCTGCAAGCAGAAGCCAAGCCACATTCTCTGGGTTTACTTTGGAAATTCCTTCAGCTAAATGCTCAGGCTCTCCATTTTCAAATTCTGCCTTCCATAAAACACCAGGAGTTAATCTTGCTAAGGTCTCTGCAACTTTAAAACACAGATTGCCTTTCCTCCAGTTTCCAATAATAGTTTCATCATTTACTTCTAAGTTATCATAAAAAGTCTTTTTAGTATCCATATTGTTATTAACAGTCTCTTCAAAATGATCTTGGCCTTTTCCATCAAGCAGCTCACAATTCCTCAAAAAAATACCCCTTACCCATTTATAAAACCATTCCAGCATTTCTGTAATTGCAAAAGCAATTCCCCATTCCTAGGTACCAGATTCTGTATGGTTTCTGTTTGTAAGCACACAGAGGAAAGAGAAGCAAAGCCCTGGAAAGGAGGAACCTAGGAAGCCTGAACCCTGGCAGATATCAGCAGGCATCTCGCTCCAACACGTGAAAATAGACTTTGGTGAGGGAAGTAACTTATGATTTATGGCCTGGTACATGTAAGCTCCTACCCCAAATAAATACCCTTTATAAAAACCAACCCATTTCTGATATTTTGCATCAGCATCCCTTTGGCTGACTAATACAAGGAGGGTGCAGATATTTTGGAAGACAGAATCAGTTTGTATTGCATTCTTGAGGTCAGGGTGACAGCTAGGAGCTGGAGAAATTGAAGTGCTTGGAAGATGACTTAACTGGATTAGCTGGGTCCAGCAATCTGGAGCCAAACAGCAGAGGGCAGCAGAGGTCGATGAGAGTGCAATTCCCTGGGTCGGAGTGGGGGTGGGGGTGGGGCAGAGAAACCTAAAGGAAGAACTTGGGGTCCTAGTTCCAAATGTGGGGTTGGCTATGGGAGCTATCCAAAGGACAGACATGCTCTTGGGCTCGCTCTCCCTTAGGACCTGGGATGAAGATGTTTAAGGAAGTGAGAAGGCTTGGGAGAGAGAGGGGGCTTGAAGTTGGGGGTGAGTATTGAATGAGTTGGGACTTTTGCAAAGTATGTTTTAAAAAAATGCATCTAACCTAGTTTGGTATCTACTTGGGTCTTCTCTCTTTTCTCTGAGTCCCAGTGGTCCTTCCAAGAACCAAGTTATCAAGCGGGGATAACTTTATCTGTGTTAGATAATGAATTTGTAATATAGGTAGGGACCACATCCCTAAGGTATGGGACAGGGGAGGCCTAGGCTCATTTGTTTTTTAGGAGGTACCAGAGATTGAACCCAGGACCTCATGCATGGGAAACAGTGGTTGAGACCACTGAGCTACATCCGCTCCCCAATGAGAGTTGTTTTTTGTTTGTTTGTTTGTTTTTAGGAGGTAATGGGATCAAACTGGAGACCTTGTATATGGGAAGCAGGCCCACAACCATTGAGCTACATCTATTCCTCTAAGCGCATTTTATGGATGAGGAAATCAAGGCCCAGAGAGGGGGAAGTGACTTGCTTAAGGTAATATAGTCAGGGTTAAGAGTAAAAACCAATGCTTACTGAGATCTTACAGATACCCTTGAACATGTTATATGTATCACCTCATTTAATCCTCCCCATAATCTTAAGGGGCAGAATGTGTTGCATTATCACAGTTTACAGATGAGAAAGTGGAAGCTCAGAAAGGCTAAGCAATTTGCCCAAGGTCACACAGCCAGTCTGTGGTGATGTCAGGATTTAAACTCAGGCAGACTGACTCCAGGGCCTGTGGTCTTAACCATTATACTCTATTCCTCACCTAGGTCTCCCAGTACAGTTTCCATTCCCCTCCATTGTCTTGGATGGGAATGTAATTTCAGTAAGTCAAATCCTGGTCTCAATTAAATATAATGGCAAGGCAGTTTGCTACTTTAAATGAATCCTCAGTTCATTTTCTTGTAAGGTAAATACCCCATTTTTCATCTCCCCATCGCTTTGTGATGTTCATGCTTTGTAATGTTCATGTATTTGTGAACTGTCCGGGTGATATGTGGTTTGTATGCTTCCTACAGAGCATTACTGCCAATGTGTTCTGGCTCTCTCATGGGCTGCCTTCCTATACCAGATGGTCAGTGTAGGTCCAGGGATGGTGAAAGTTACTTAAAGAGATGGGGTTTTGGGGGAGGATGATTCTCTATTTTATTCTCCCTGTACCATTGCTTGTTGTTGACCAAATTAGCTGTTCTTATTCTTATTCAGTGTTCTGTCTTCATAGAGGTATCCACACACCCACCCATCCATCCATCTGTCCATCCATCCCTCCATCCACCCATCCAGACATAAAATACTTGCTGAACACCTACTATGTTCCAAGCAGTATGCTAGGCCCCAGGGGTATAGTGATGAACAAGGTGGACATGGTCCCTGCTCTCATGGAATTTCTAGTCTAGAGGGGTTATAAGTAGTTTGCAAATCATTCTCTCTCAGGTGCCCCTAATTGGAGCTGGAAATTACCCATAGTCTCCATCCCATTGCCTTAGCCTGAGCCCTCATCATCTGTCTCTTCCTTGGACTACTTTAGCTGGTTGCCCAGTCTTTGCTTCCTCTTGCCACCCCTCACCCTCACCTGTGCATAGCAGACAGCTGAAGACAGAACCCACATTTGAAAACATCCTTATTGACTTGTCACATCCTTCCCCTGCTCAACCTGTTAAAAATCCTTCAATGACTCTGTTTCCTGCCAAATGAGGTCCAAATTCCTTTACTGCCTGATCAGATTCAAGCAGCTCCGTGAGCAGATCCTTTCCTATCCTCCCCTCCTCACTCCTATTTCCTACTTGTCCTCTTGCTCTAGTAGGGAGAGTCTTTCTACTGTCCCCATATATCACCAGCTCATTCCTCAACTGTACTTTGGTTCCATCTCCTCAAATCTTACCTGTCCTTCAGAAGATCCAACTAGAGTACCACTTCCTGCAGGAAGCTTTCCCCAACTCCTATTCCCATTCTCTGCTTTCTTTTTCTGTGATCCTGGGTCCAAGTCCCTGCTGGTATGAGGATCAAATGTGATGCCATTGTGGGCAAATTCTTTGTATTGTGTAATGTGAGACTACCTTCATGTCTGTTTTCATAGCTACCATTTATTGAACATATGTTCTCTGCTAGATAGTGGGGTTCAGTGGTTTATAGCCATCATCTCATTGACTCCTCATAACACTCGATGAAATAAATAAAATTTATTAAACCCATTATTCAGGTGAGGAAACTGTAACTCACAGAATTTAGGTATCTGGTCCAAGATGACACTTAAATGTAGATCCATCTGGGGACCTGTGCTCTTTCAATAGGTGATTCATTGGGCTGAGCCAATTTAAAACCAAACTCAGCCTCTTTTTAGCTCCCTGTAGTTCAACTCTATATGGCCTTTGAATTCTTTTATACTTGTTTTTTACTATTTTCCTTGGTCTTGATTCTGTTTCTATTTTTTTTAAATTACTTTTATTGTTGTAGGCCACTTCAAAGTCTTTGGGAAAACAAAGTGAATGTATAATTAAATACATGCAAATAGCCCCATTCACAATGCCTGGGAGAGAAGTGAGCATCAGTGCTCACTTGTGAGCATCCTCTAACCTTGTGCTTTGTGGGGCCTTGAGGAAAAGGCAATCCAAGTCAAAAGTCAAAGGGCACTTCCTTCTGTGAAATAAAAGGGCATGGTATCTATGCCAAGCCCTCTGTCAAAATACCAAACTGTGGCATAGACTCTATTTCCGTCCATGGTTTTATTTTTAAGAAGCTATCAGGTGGTAATGGATGATTCATGCTTTACTTACTCTTCTTGTTTATTTCCCTTCCTCGACCTTCAGATTGTTTTCTCCTTATTGTTTGTTCCTGATTTTGACAAAGCACTGAGGTATTTGACTTGCATTGGTAACTTTTTTTTCCCACTGTCTTCTTTGCGTAAAAAAATGAAAGGAAGTGACAGTATTCCCAAACCATCTTTTAATCCATTGGTGGATGGATTGCACCTGCTACACTCTAAGGTCACTCTCCAATTGTTTCCTTTTACAGCAAAACCTCATAAAAGACACTCTGTGATTACTAAATGGGGTGCTTGGGCCGTACCTGGCCTTACTTTGCCCAGTCCCAGTAGATGGAATCTTTGGAATAAATGGACCCCGTGAGCAGAATTTCCATAGGTCAAGGCAACAAATTTAGCTGCCCCTTTGGCAGTGCCATTTGCATACAAACAATTGGTGCTGAGAATTTTTTTCACTTCATTATGGCAAGTCTCCTAAAATCTCGATTAGATTACAATTTGTTAGCCTACTTGGAGTTACTGCGAATAATTCAGCGCAATAAAGCTTAATTTCTTTACAAGTAACCTACAAAACAGATGGTTCACTAACTTGAAGGGCTACTTCCAATTAGTTTGAATAAGTGAGGCTGGGCTGCATTCAATAGCAATTTATTGATTTCTTTCATTATACAAATCACTCTTCCTAGGCAAGAATTCTTTTCAGCAGCCTCAGCCCTCTGGGAAGTTTGGAACAGTGGACTCTCCCTCAAAGCTAAAGATGAGGTTTATATGGCTATGAGTCTCTAAAAAAAGAGCCTGGAGGTTATCAGAAGGGTTACCTTTATACACACCTGAGCAGAGTCTCAGAGACAGATAAAGTAGATACAACCCCAGGTATTGGTTCTTCTGAGGGCTACAGAGACCCACAGGTTTTATGGTCATGGCAGATGGAGTTCACTGCCATGTCAGTTGGCCCTTCTTTGGAGTTGGTGTTTCTGTGTGATGGAGCTGGACTCAGGTGTAATCTCTTTTCACAAGCCTTTCCTGTTACTTTACCAGAATTGTAGTTGGGGCTGGGTTTTAAGATATATCTAGGGGATCTGAATCTCTGGACTGACCATATGATAGCCAGGCCCTGAGCCTCAACAGACTTCAGCTCTTACACTCTGGTTTATTGGACTTACCCCACTCAGCTAACATGGAGTTGAAGAATGTCAACCACCACACCATGGAGCCTAGAGTGCCTACAACTGAAAGCAGGAGGATTGCATCCAGCATCCATGTGGAATCTAAGACCCCTCTTGACATAGATGTGGAATGGACACAACCAAGCCAAGGTCCACAGGATGGAGGAATAGAGTAAGGATTAGAGTGGACTTACTGATATTCTATTCATGAACTATTGTGGTTAGTAATCGAAGAAAATGTGGCATTGGTGTGGAAAAAGTGGCCATGGTGGCTGCTGGGTGTGGGGAATGGGAGGAAGAGATGAGATGTGGAGGCGTTTTCAGGACGTGGAGTTGTCCTGGGTAGTGCTGCAGGGACAATTACCGGACATTGTAGGTCCTCCCATGGCCCACTGGATGGAACGTGGGAGAGTGTGGGCTATGATGTGGACCATTGACCATGAGGTGCAGCGATGCTCAGAGATGTATTCACCAAATGCAATGGATATGTTACGATGATGGAGGACAATGTTGCTATGGGGGGAATAGTGGGGTGAGGGGGGTGGGGGGTACATGGGGACCTCATATTTTTTGAATGTAATATTTTAAAAAATGAATTAAAAGAAATAAATTAATTTAAAAAAAATTTTTAAAAAGATGAGGTATCCTTTGACTTGCAACTTTCATAATATGGAGGCCTTCACATAGGTACATCCACACCTTTGTAGTCTTGTCCCTTGTGTCTAAAATCATAAGTCAGTATATAACTGGCATGGAGGATTGATTCTCTGTGATGCTGGCCAATTTGCTTTACCTCACTAAGACTGAGTTTCCTCATTCTGCAATGGCATACTTGGCCTGTGAACCAGAGTAAGGGCAGTCTGGTTACCAGGATTTAGACTGTCTGTGAACAAACTTGGGGAACATTATGGGCCAGGGTTAAGGCTCAGCCTGTGGTTGAGAAACTAAACCAGGGGGCCTTCCCTTTCTAATCATGACTGCTGGCTTATTGGTAGCCTGTGCTCTATCCCACTGAGCTCAATACCCAAGGCACTGTAGCAGCTAGAAGGCTCACTTCACAGTCACTAGAAGACCAAGGAATTCTGGGATTCCAAAAACGTATTTGAAATGAGTGCCTTTTCTTGTTCTGGATTCTTTCCCAGGGGTCTGGGATATGATTTGGTCAAGTTATGTGTTCTCTGCCTATACTAAGGGCAGGGATGAAAGGAGATGGGCTGGGCCATGTTGGCCATGTTGAGTTACAAAATGACAATAGAATTCCTGCTTAGAATGCTAGGGAAATGTGTTTCTCTGATCTCCTGGGAGGAATTGTAATTACCAGTTTTGAAAGGCCTAGGGAGTCTGTAACTGAGGGCTGCCTTTCATTTAGAACAGGAAGAGACAAACATGGAGGGCAAAACTGATAAGTGAAAGGGCGTGAAGCACTATTTCCCCCTACAGGATGCTGGGGATGGGCTGGAGAAGATGCAAAAGGAGGTGGTGGTGGTGAATCTACTATGCTTGACCTAAATGCCCACAACTACCTGTGAGGTCATTCCCATTATTATCTTCATTTTTACAGATGAGGAAATTGAAGCACAGAGAGAAACAGAGGTCACACTGCTGGTGAGTTACAGAGCTTTGATTTGAACCCAGGGTTGTCTGACTCCATAGCCTCCAGTTCTGTCCTTGAGAAAAGAACTAGTATAGGGTTATTGGGAAGATCAAGTCCATCTGGACTATCAGGTAGACAAGGAGAAGAGGTGGATGGGGTTATGGTAACATGGTACCTCAAATGGTGTCAATGCTGAGGTAGCACAGTATAGTGGTTATGAGCATAGGCGATAGATTCAACAGTCTGGGTTCAAATCCAAGATTTGCCACTTCCTAATTGTGTGAACTTGGGCAATTCACTTTACCTCTCCATGCCTCAACTTCTTCATCTGTAAAATAGGTATATTGCAATAATAACAGTCTATATTTCATGGGGTTGTTGTGACAAGTGAATGAATCAATACATGAGAGTTTTTTGGACAATTCCTGACACCCAATGAAGGCTACCAAGCTATTTAGCTCCCAGTGTAGACATGGAGTACACATGCAGAGTCTGTGGTTGACTTGGACCTCTTGGAGCCTCAGTTCTTCTCCACAATCTACTTTTGGGTTGCTGCCAGACTTAACTGAGTCAATGCATGAAGAGAAGAGCTAACAGTGAGCGATCGATTTCCAGCAGCTGTTTTTCATTATTACCTCAGCCCCTTGCAACTAACCCTAGGGGCAGAGTCTGCATTCTCCTGATGACCTAGAATCTGGGAGTTCACACACTGCATTAAATGAATGGGGTCAGCAGCAAGGGATGGGGAAAATCTTTTGCTCTGCAAATAATTCTGTTTTTCATGTATGGGACCCTTAGGTCCTGCTGACAGACAGTGAGGAGGAAAAGGAACTGTGGCCTCAGGTACTACTGGGCCCAGATCTAGAACCTGAAAAATGTGAGGCCCTGTGAGGTGGTAGAACCAATAGGTTAAAGAACTCAGCCTCTAGAACCAGACCTGTCCGGGTCTGTGACCTTGGGCAATTCATGTCATCTCCCCCGAGCCTCAGTTTCTTCGTATGGAAATGAGGATAAAATCTGTATCTTTCTCAGAGGACTGTTGTAAGGATTAACTAAGTGAACACCCGTGGAAAGCTTAGAGCAGTGCCTGGGCATGTAGTCTGATTATTATTGACTTGTTTCCAGAGAAACCAGGGAGATGAATGAGGAATGAAAGCAGTCTGTGGTGCTCCTCACCATCCTCTCCCCTTCCCCACTGGCTAGAGGATGCTTCTGTCTAAATGGGAAATTGAAGCCAAAATAGCACAATAAAGGAAAGGAAGCGCTCTGGGAGCAGATGGGCTTCCACTCATCGTTTGGAGGAATGTGCTGACTATTCAGGAACCAGCTTTTGGCAGTCACTTAACATAATCACGAAGCAAAGGGAAATGATCAAGTTTGTTACCAGGGTCAGTGTCAATTTGTTTAAGAAAGTGGTGAGGCCAAAAAGGAAGATGGTGTGGGAGAATGGGAGGCTCTACACATTCCTGGAGCCCTTCACAAAGCCTTATGGGCAACAATCCCAGGTGAATGTGATTGGAGACCCACCGTCCCCACATGCCCTTCCAAAGACCCCAAGTGAGCAGCCTTGACCAGAAGACTAGGCTAGGGGGCTCTGAGTCAGGCATGATAGGGGGCTGTTGGCCCTGCTCTCTTTATTCGATTCAGCAAACTTTTATCGAGTGTCCAGTGGTTCCAGGCTCTGGGCTAGGAGCCACAGGGGATTCTGAGAAGAACACAGGTAAGGTGTCATCTTACCCTAGGAGAACTCACAGAGGATAGAGGTGGTGCTCCCTATAACATGGGGAAAGCATCTACAAAATGTTGAGAGGTCAGGGACCAAATGGTGCTTCTTCCCAGGGGGTATACCTGGAAAAAGAGAGTGTCTGGAAATGATAATACTTAACATGTAATAGCCTCTAATAGTAGAATTTCAGACATCAGTGGGGGTGTTATTTCCTGGGGGTGGGTGGGTGGAGGGACAGACAGTAAACTCATTAAAAGAAAGGCTATTCCTGTGTCAACCACTAATTCCTTGACAAATAGCTAGCATGGTTTTCTACCAAGAGAAATTTATAGAGCCTTCCATCTTTGACTGGGTCCTTACTATGTGCCAGATGTAATGCCAGCTGCTCTTACAGGCTTTAATATCATAAAACATCTATCTGCGGTAGATTGATGTAAACATAGAATGACTGGGCATGAATGGGTAAAAGACATGTGGATATAGTATAATGCATTGGGCCTCAAAGTGTGATCTCTGGACCAGGACTGTTAGCATCATCCAGGAACTTACCGTGAAATGCAAATTCTCAGCCCCATCCCAGACCTACTGAATTGGAGACCCATTGGGCAGGGCCCAAACAATCTGTTTTCATAAGCACACTCAAGTGGTTTTTTTTCTCTCTTTATTTTTTTTTAATGTTACATTAAAAAATATGAGGTCCCCATATCCCATATACCCCCACCCCCCTCACCCCACTCCTCCCACATCAACAACCTCTTTCATCATTGTGGGACATTCATTGCATTTGGTGAATACATTCTGAAGCACTGCTGTACCACATGGATAATGGTCTACAGTGTAGTTTACACTCTCCCCCAGTCCACCCAGTGGGCCATGGCAGGACGTACAATGTCCAGCATCTGTCCCTGCAGTACCACCCAGGACAACTCTAAGTCCTGAAAATGCCCCCACATCACATCTCTTCTTCCCTCTCCCTACCCTCAGCAGCTACTATGGCCACTTTCTCCACATCAATGCTACAATTTCTTCCATTACTAGTCACAATAGTTCCATAGTCAAATATCAGTAAGCCCACTCTAATCCTGTGGACCCTGGGATGGTTATGTCCACTACTCAAGTTTTAAAACCATTGCTCTAATGCAGTGATCTTTACAAGGGTCTCTGAGGAGCTGTGCAGGTTCTGGGGGGACTCTGGGGAGTAGAGAGGGACAGGGTGCAAGTCTACTGTCATCTGTCTTACATGTTGATCTGCCACATCAGATTTGTTTGAAGAAAGTGCTCCACACTACAAAACTTTGAAAAGCAGAACTGTAGTCTGTTCACTGCCCTCCTTGCTCTACCCAGCCTGCTTCATCACTGTACAGATGGAGGAAACTGAGACCCAGAGTAGGGAAGGCCTTTGCTCCAGGAGGCAAGGCTACTACCACCCAGGCCTCCTGACTTTCAGCCCAGGGTGCTTTGTAGCATCTCAGGCTTCTCGCTCATGAGAGAGGAAACAGGAAAATGTGACTTTGAGGCTTCTTTTATTAAGATCCCAGGGCTGTCTCCTTCTCTTTCTAGCTCTACCAGCAAAGGCCAGAGGCTTCTGGGGTTTCTGGAGGAAGCTCCTCCTGTTTCCTCTCTCTTTCAAAGGCCCAGGGCCTACAGCCCCTTACCATCCCGACTCTTCCCCCAACCAGTACTCAGCTCAGGGTGTGGGAACTTCCAGTCTCTCTTGGTTTGTGAGCCAGGTTTCTCAGGTCCACCTGATGTCTGAGGCTCTGCCTGTCTCAGCATTTCCCTGGCTCTCATTCCCTGCCCATTCCCAAACTGTCATTGCCTTTACACTATGAACTTTGAGTCTCACCTGGGAGCTGTGCAACCTCTTAGCCTCTGTGGGACTGGCTTATAGCATCCTGTACCATGTCTCCTCCCTTCCTCCCCCCGCCATACTGCCAGACCTATTGCCCCAGCAGGTGGCTCACAGGTGAGCAGGCAGGGGAGATGTCTGCCTCACATGCTGCTGGCTCGATCCCAGCTCCAGAGGCCCAGCTGGCAGGGTTTCCCCATTGCTGCCGGGGCCCTTTCAAATCTTGAGCATTGCCTTTGACTTCAGACTTGAGCTTCTGCCAACCTCTCATGGCTGTCTTTCTCCAGGACAAGAGCACTTAGTCCAGCTATCTCCCCACTGGACGGGAGAGAACATCGGCTCCTCTGGGTGCCAACTGAGGACAGAATCCAGACAGAAGGAGGAGTCTGCAGCCGCTGAGCCTACGTGCACAAAGTCAAAGCAACTGCGGTGTGTGAGTCAGCTGCTTGGCTCTTCACTTCCGCGTGTGTGCGTGTGTGCGGTGGGGGAGGTGGGTTCTGGAGGAGGGAGAGACTGAAAAGAAATTGAAAACATGACCACTAAGAGGCTAACATTTGCAGGCCAAGCCAACTCATTCCCCCACGGCAAAGGAGGATTTGAAACCCTAACCAGGTCCACCCCCTGTCTAACCTCTTAGCCTCTGTGGGACTGGCTTATAGCAGGAATTTCACAGCTGATGAAAGCTGAACAATGTGGGGGGAAATAGCTTGGGTTCTGAGGTCAGATGGATGGATATTCAAATCTGGGCTCAGCCACTCACTAGCTGGCCAAACTTTTGTGAGGGACTCTACTTCCTTAAGCCTTGGTTTCCTCAGCTTTTAAAAGGGGATGGACCTAGATTCCTCAGGATTGGGGAATGAATGATGGACTAGAATAGATTAACTATTATTCTAATGTAGACTCGCTGTTATTCTAGCAATGGAAGAACTTTTATCATGGATGTGGAGGCAATAGCTACTGGAGGTTCTGAGGGGAGAGAAAGGGAAAAATAGGTGTAATATGAGGGCACTTTTGGAACATTGGAATTGTCCTGAATGACAATGCAACGACAGGTACAGTCCATTATTTATCTTGTCATAACTTACAAAATTGTGCAGGAGAGTGTAGACTACAATGTAAACTGTAATCCATGCTTAGTGGCAATGCTCCAATATGTGTTCATCAATTGTAACAAATGCACCACACAAATGAGGGATGTTGTTAATGAGGGTTAGTGTGGGAGGGGGAGGGAGTGGGGCATATGGGAATCTCATACTTTTTTTAGTAAATATTTTTTATTGTCTTTTTAAAAAAATATACATAGATCACACAAAATATAGCATTAAAAAATATAAGAGGTTCCCATATACCCGACTCCCCAACCCCCCATTTCTTCCATATCTACCTCTTTCATCAGTGTGGCACATTCATTGCATTTGGTGAATACATTTTGCAGCACTGCTACACTGCATGGATTGTAGTTTACCCTGTGGTTTACACTCTCCCCCAGTCCATTCAGTGGGTTATGGCAGGATAGATAATGTCCTGCATCTGTCCCTGCAATATCATTCAGGACAACTCCAAGTCCCCAAAATGCCCCCATATTACACTTTTTCTTCCCTCTCCCTGCCTTCAGCAACTCCTGTGGCCACTGTTTCCACATCAATAATATAATTTCTTTCATTGCTAAGTCACACTAGTTCTATAGGAGAATACCAGTAAGTCCACCATACATTTTTGTGTAACATTTTTGTAAGCTAAGTACCTTAAAAAAAATAAAATATTAAAAAAAGGGGGAATGGTAGGGAGCAGATGTGGCTCAAGCAGTTGAGCACCCACCTCCCACATGGGGGGGAGGGTCCCAGGTTCGGTTCTCAGTGCTTCCTGAAAAAAACAAAAAACAAACAATAAGCAAAACAAACAAGAGAGGCAACTCAGGGAAACTGATATGGCTCAGTGGTTGAGCGCCGGCTTCCCACAAGTGAAGTTCTGGGTTCAATCTCTGGCCCCTGTACCTCAAAGAAAAGGGGGGGATGGTAATGGAATATATTAGGTTGGGCCACATGAAAATGTTATTTGATAGGTCAAAAGGGTTGCATATTGCCGCTGTCATGTGGTCCAACCCAATAATACCTTCCTCCCAGGGTTGTTGTGAGGATTAAATGAATTAACATACAAAAAGAGCTTATACCAGCACTTGACACATATGTGCCCAATAAAGGACAGCAATGATGATGGTGAGACAATTGGTTGTAATGCCAAATGCTGCCACGGACTGAGCCCCAACCCTGGCTATCTCACAACTACAAGTCCCAGATAGGCTGAATTATGTAAGTGGTGTAATTTGAGGGGCTAAAATAGACCCCCTCCCCGATCAAACACTCCTCCTATCTGGACTATCCCAGCTCTTAACATTTCTTGCCTTTTATTTTTTTTTCTTTTTAAAGATTTATTTTTTATTTATTTCTCTCCCCTTCCCTCCTAACCTCCCCGTTGTCTGCTCTCTGTGTCCATTCATTGTGTGTTCTTCTGTGACTGCTTCTATCCTTATCAGCGGCACTGGGAATCTGTGTTTCTTTTTGTTGCCTCATCTTGTGTCAGCTCTCTGTGTGTGCTTTGCCATTCTTGGGCAGGCTGCGCTTTCTTTCATGCTGGGCGGCTCTCCACACGGGGTGCACTCCTTGCGCGTGGGGCCCCCCTATGCGGGGGACACCCCTGCGTGGCAGGGCACTCCTTGTGCGCATCAGCACTGCACATGGGCCAGCTTCACACGGGTCAAGGAGGCCGGGGTTTGAACCATGGACCACCCGTGTGGTAGGCAGATGCCCTATCCATTGGGCCAAGTCCATTTCCCCTTTTTTGCCTTTTAAAGGTCACTATTTGTGGTGAAAACACTCTCCAACAAAGGCTCCCATTAGAGAGTCACAAAAAGGAAATGGATTAATTCATCACCATCCACAGGTATTATCTAATTAATTAATTCAATCATTCATTCAACAGCTTATATAAAAAACATATTTGTGCCAGGCTCTCACCGTGCTAGGTAATGAGTCAAAGAAGGTACGTCCCTGCTCTGGAGGAACTGAACAAGTGTCATAGCCATGAGAAGTGTGTGCCATACTTTTGGGTACCAAGTAAGGCTCATCCAGCTCTGCCTGATGGTCAGGAAGGCTACATGGAAAAAGTGACATTTTCGATGAACCTTAAAAGATGTGTAAGAATTCCTTGGGTGGATAAGGTGTGGCTCCAGAAGGACATTTCAAGCAAAGGGAACCTAATATGCAGAGGCACAGGATTGCAAAGACGAGTGGGCATTTTTAGGGATTGGTTAGAAGTTTAGTGTATGTGGAGCATGGGGCAAGGAAGAGAGTATCAAGAGTTGAGGCAGCCTGATACTAATGACTATGCTTGTGAGCTGATAAACCCAAAATAATAACAAGGCCTAGAGCAACTTTGTGCCTGGGAATTTCCTTCTGTCAGCCTTCATGTTACTCAAATGTGGCCAGTCTCGAAGCCAAACTCAGCATGTAAATGCAATGCCTTCCCCCCAGCGTGGGACATGACACCCGGGGATGAGCCTCCCTGGCAACGAGGGACCACTATCAACTACCAACTGATGATGCAACTGGAAAATGACCTTATACGGAAGGTTCAATGCGGATCAGCAGAATATCCATGTCTACATAAAATACCATGACTTTAAAATGCTGTTTGACCTAAAGTAAGGGGGAAATGGAAAGGAGAAATGAGTTTATATGGCTACGAGTTTCTAAAAAAGAGTCTGGAGGCTGGCAGAAGGTTTGCCCTCATGCACAACTGAGCAGAGTCAGAGAGACAGATAAAGCAGATACAACCACCAGATATTGGTTCCTTTGAGGGCTAAAGAGACCCATGGGAGTTATGGTCATGGCTGATGGGGTTAACTACCAGGGCAGATGGCCCCTCTTTGGAAATGGTGTTTATGTGTGATGAATCTGGACTCAGATGGGATCTCCCTTCATAAGACTTTCATGCTAATGTGCTGGAGGTGCAGTTAATGTTGGGGTTTAAGATATATTTAGGGGATTTGAATCTCTGGACTGACAATGTGATAGCCAGATCCTGAGCCTCAACAGACTCCAGCACCTACAATCTGATTTATTGGACTTACCACACTCAGCTAAGATGGAGGTGAAGAAGGACAACCACCACACCATGGAGCCTAGAGTGATTACAACTGAAAATGGGAGGATTGCATCCAGCATCCAGGTGGAATCTGAGCCTCCTCTTGACATAAAGGTGCAATGGACACAACCAATCCAGTGTCCACATAGAAGAGGTGGCATTGGATTGGGAAAAGTGGACATAATGGACAAAGGGTATGGGGAAAGGCAGGAAGAGATGAGAGGTGGAGGCATCTTCGGGACATGGAGCTACCCTGGATGGTGCTTCAGAGGTAATCACCGGACATTGTAAATCCTCACAGGGCCTACATGATGGAATAGAGGAGAGTATGGGCCATGATGTGAACCAATGTATATGAGGTGCAGAGGTGCCCAAAGATGTACTTACCAAATCCAATGGATGTGTCATGATGATGGGAACGAGTGTTGTTGGGGGGGGGGGAGAGGGGGGGTGGGGGGGGTGGGGTTGAATGGGACCTCACATATATATTTTTAAGGTAATATTATTACAAAGTCAATAAAAAATAAAAAAATTAATAAAAAAAAAAAAAAAAAAAAAAAGAGTTGAGGCAGTTGTAGGGCAGGGCTGATTTGAGAAGTGCTTGAATGCCAATCTAAGAGCTTGGAGGTGATCCTATAGGTAACTGAGAACCAATAGATAAGAGGTTTGCAGAATGACCAGGCAAAAGACAACCTAATTCTCGGTCTGGGAATTTGAAATAGTATTAAAAAAAAACACCTGTTAGTGTTTTTTATTCGACTTTGTTGTAGCTCTTTGCAGTCAATCTTGCCTCCATTCCCTGCCCTTGACTGCTACTGTCTTGCTTTCTGTCACTATAGGTTAGTTTTCCCTATTCTAGTGTTTCAAATAAATGGAATCACACAGTTTCTAGCTTTTTGTGCCTGGCTTCTTTCAATTAGCATAAGGCTTTTGAGCTTTTTCACATTTTGGTATACATCAGTAGCTTTTTTTTCCCTCTTAATAGCCATTGTGTCAATATACCTTTGTATAGGTTGTATCTTGTTATGAATTATAATGCATATTTATATACCATTGTAGTGATATACCATTGATCCATTGAATGGATATACAATTTGCTTATCCATTCACCCATTGCTGGATACCTGGGTTATTTCCAGTTTGGGGTTATTATCAATAAATTTGCTATGAACATTCCTGTACAAGGTTTTTTGTGGGCATAAGTTTTCATTTCTCTTGGATAAATACTTTGGCATGGAATTACTGGGCCAAAGCATTGGCATATGTTTAGTTTTATGAGAAACTACTAGAGTGATTTTGATAATGGTTGTATCGTTTTATACTCCTAGCAGCAATTTAAGAGAGTTCCAGGTGCTCCATATTAACCTGGTATTGTCAATTTTAAAAAAAAGTTTAGCCATTCTAGTGGATTGTACACCTGTATCTCATTGTGACTGGTTTGCCTTTCACTGATGACCAATGATGTTGACCACATTTTCTTGTATTTATCAGCTATTTTTATGTCTTCATTTGTGAGAATCTTTTGTCCATTTTTAATATAAATCATATACACACACAATAAATGATTTAATATAAATCATATATACATTCTAAGTGTACAATTCAATGAGTTTTGACAAATGTAAAATGTTTTGACAAATGGTTACCCATGTAACTAGTACTGCTTAGCTAGAGGCTTATCAATTTTATTGATCTTTTTGAAAATCTAGCTTTTCATTGACACCAAAAATGAAAACACAACATACATAAATTTGCAGTACTTAGGGGGAAGTCTATAGCACTAAATATTTATATTAGAGATGAAAAAAGGTCTTAGATCAATAATTTCAGCTTCCATTTTAAGAAGTCTAGAAACAGAAGAACAGATTAAGCCAAAGTAAAAAGAAGGAAAAAAATAATAATGGTAAAAGCAGAAATCAATGAAATGACAGATTAAAAAAATAGAGAAAATCAACGAAACCAAAATTTGGTGATCCACATTTTCCTGCTTCTTTACATGCATAATTTTTTTTTTTGATCCTAGACATTGGGAATGTTTTTTGGCTGAGTGTCTGAATTTTGTGTCTCCTTTTAAGGAGTCTTGAATTTTGTTTTAGAAGGCATTTGGGTTACTTGCACATCAGCTTGACCCTTTCATGTCTAGTTTTTTTTTAAATTTATTGTGGTATCATATATACAACAAAATTTCCCATTTTAACCACTTTCAAGTGTACAATTCAGTAGGATTAATTACATTAGCAATGTTGTGCTACTATCACCATCTTCCATTACCCAAACTGTTCCATCACCCCAAACAAAATCTCTGTACCCGTTTACCTTTTAAGTATGAGCTCCCCATTCCCCCAATCCCTCTCACCCTTGGTAACCTGTAATCTATTTCTGTCCCTATGGATTTGCATGTGCTAGTTATTTCATATAAGTCAAGTCACACAATATTCATCCTTGTGTGTCTGGATTATTTACTCAGCATAATGTCTTCAAGTTTCATCCATGTCGCAGCATGTATCAGAACTTCAATTCTTTTTATAGCTGAATAGTATTCCATTGTACGTACATACTACATTTTATTTATCCATTCATCCGTTGATGAACACTTGGGTTGTTTCCACCTTTGTTTTTAAGATTTGTTAGGGCGGACCTAGAGTAGCTTTTATTCTAGGGCTAGTTTAGCTCCACTGCCAAGGTGTAACTCTTCTTGTGTCCTCTAATGAATGCCCTGGATTTTCAGCTTCCTTTATTCTGGGTGGTGGGAAATTGCATGTCTCCCAGACCTGTAAGAGCTATGGAAATTTTTCAATTTATACCTTCTAGGCAGTTCTTTGCCCTCCTATGTGAATGGTGGGTGAAGTAAAGGTAGAGTCCAGGATGACCCTCAGTTTTCTCACTTGAACAACTAGAAGAAGGATGGTAGTGCTGTTTGCTGAGATGAAGGTGAGAGAGGCAGGAGAATTTTTTTTCTTGTTTTGTGTAAAGGTGGGTAGTTTATTAGTGGATGAGTGGAGTAGAATGATGAGTTCAGTTGTGGTCATGAGGAGTTGAGGTGCCAGTGAGCCAATCAAGTGGAGAGGGCAGTTAGATATGTGGGTTAGGACTCAGGGGAGAGGTGGCAACTGGAATAAAAATAAATATGGGAATTATGGCATATAATTCCTAAGGCTATGGGTGTGGGTGAGACTGTCCAGGGAAAGAGTGCCCAATGAGAGAAAAATGCAGCCCAGGACAGAGTCAGTGTCCATATTTACCAGTAGAGAGCTGGATCCTGAGAGAATTTGCCACAGACTAGGTAAGAGGTGATAGGGGAGAAATTAGGCAGACTGGGAGCCCTGCTGGTCCTTGTCCTTGAAGAGCAGGTCTTGGGAGGGACTGCTATGGAAGCACAGGACCCAAACATGGAAGCAGGGGTGCTAGAACAGAAGTTACATGGCACCAGGGCACACTCTGCTGACTTCACTGTACTCTTGACTCTGACTCTGTCCTCTCTGTCTCACCTCTGGGCACAACTATCAACACTCTTAAAAAGAAAAGGAAAAACAGGGAATAATAGAAATGGAAATAGTTTATCAATCCCAAAGCAGGAAGAAACCTCAACTGTTATTTTGGAGATGACAGCAGCTGTTGCCACTCTGTCTCCACTGGCTGGCACTGTCAGCTTGGCCCTGTGCCCTGCAGCTGGGCCCCGTGGGCTGGCCACACTCCAATGACCCACACATCCTTACCCCCACCCCTAGCCCTGGGAGCCATGCCAGGGCCTCCCCAGGCATCCAAATGTGTGGCTAGGCCTGGAGAGCAGGAGAGGGGAACCTTGGAGCAACTGGGATAGATAGGGAAAGATAGGAAGGGGATAGCTCTGTGTATGTGGTGGTAGGGATGCCTGGAGCCAGTCCCAGGTGCCCACCCTCGGTGGCCTCCCTGGTTATTCTTGGTGAAACTCTCACCATTTAGATCTCCCTTGAATTACTCTTCTATGGCCTTTTCTTCTCCAATTAGATCTTGCCTGTCTCTGCAATGGGCTAGGGGTATCCCCAAGTCCATGGACCTGCTGCAATCGCTATTTGCCTGACTTGTCCACCATATACCTACCTCAGAAAAGATGCCTTGGGCAGGTTGAAGGGGACCTTGTTTCACCAAACCCACTTTACTTTCACCTCAGATATGTGGCAGCTGACTTTTGATGTACCACAGAGTCCCCTTTAATTTTGTGCCTCCCTGGGACATGTGAAATAGGATGTTTCCCTGAATTTCATTTGCACTCAACTTCTCAAGGACACAGCTCTTGGTAAAGTGAGGTACATCTGGATTTCCTTTTTTGAAAAAAATTAAAGTGAATAAATATTTTAACATGTTAGGGTAGAATTTTCCTTGAGTTGAAGATCCTTGAGATCCTTGAGTTGAAGGAGAAAGCTGGTGTAGGTGCCCCTCAGTAGGATGGGAACTGGGTGAGGCTAGGACCCCTTCTCAGTCCCCTCCCCCAGACCTGGGAAAACAATGCTGTCTTGCCAGTGGGTACTAGACTTTATGGGCATATCTGTTAGCTTGCCCCTCTGACCCATGGAATTTCTGCAAACTGTGCCAATCTGGTCCTCTGAGAAGCAGACATCAAGCTGGGATTAAATATGCAAGAGATTTATTGGAGGAAACACCTGTGAAGGATACAGGGGAGGAAGCAGGAGTGGGCAGGGAAAGCCTTCAGACCATGATGCAGATCTGATACCTGAGAAAGGAGAGGAGAAAGGAAGGAAGTTTGGGTAGGAAGAGTCTTGGGTGGCAGTGCAGTTCTGAGAAAGTCTTGGCTAGATTGATGGGGAATCCCCAAGCAAAGTTTGCTTGTTGGAGGAATCCCATGTCAGGCAGTAATGGGCTGGGACTAGTATCCCTGCCAGGCTTAATCATTGGCTGGGAGCAGTCCGGGGGAAGTATAGCCTTGGTATGAACAGCACCATGGACCCAAAAGTGTAGCAGCTGGTGCTGTCAGTTAACTAGCCTCCCTGCAGCAGGCTCTTGTGAAGGGAGATCCAAAATGTGGGCCTTCATGCCTACCACACCATCCCTGCAGCCTCTTGGGCTCTCTACCCTGATACCTTGCCTGGGACCAGTCCTCACTAGTTTGTTGCCAAGGCAGTTGTTTTTTCCCTTCCAGCCAGACAATCTTGGCCTTCTCAAGCTCCACAGTAGGGCCCTATCCCCCAGAGACATGGAGCATCTCTTGGAGCAGGCATGTTGTAGGGTCAGCTGGGGCAGGGCTGTGGGCTTTGATTCACCCACAGGCCAGTTGGTCAGTGCAGGTGGCAGAGACATTAACAATAGCTCACAAAAGGAGGATACTGCTGCTTCTCTCCCGGGTTTACTCTCTCTCCTCCAAGGCTGACCTGGAAAATGCTTCCTCCTCTCCCATGGCCTTCAAGGAAACACCAGCCTGGTTCCTTGCAGATATGTGATTGAACAGTTCCCTGTGTGCTCTCAGCCAGCTTGTGCTGAGTAATGGGATAGGGTTGGAGGTCAGCTGACTAGGGTCAATAGAGTCTCTCCCAGCCAGGATCCTGGGAGAAAACATTCCTTTGGAAGAGTGGCCACAACTCAACCTGGCTGGTGTCTTCTTCTGGCCAAGTTCCAGGTCTGCTTTGGTGTTGTGCCTCTAGACCTAGTCTAAAGTGTGGAACACAGTAGGTGCTCAATACCCATTGGTTGAACAAGTGCCTTCTCCTGCTTTTCCCTCTTAGGGACCCCTTTTGCCCTCCACTAGAATGTCAGGTTCCTGAGGGCTGGAACTTTGTTTCCTTCACTGCCATATCCTAGATCAGAGCCTGGCACATACTAAGCACTCAACAAATATTTGTTGGATGAATGAATGGATCAGAGTGTCCATTGGGTACAAGAGCTCTGTTCATAGGAGCATAAAAAAGAGGAAAATTTAGGCCCTGACCATGAGAGCTCCCAGTCTGGTGGGGAACACAGCCCCTTAGGCTGCATATAGGCATCCAGGATTTACTCTACGAAGTAGCTAGACATGAGGACCCATTTAGAAGAAAGCTCTGAGCAAGAGCTTAGCGGGTGCAGCTGGCTGGAGAAGGTCTTAGTGTTGAGAAGGATGTTGGAATGACTGAGGCGGCAAGAGCTGGCTGGAGCTTGTTGGCTTCACATTTTCCTTTCTAGGCTTCCTATTTATGGGGAACATATGTTCTGAGCCAGAACTCTGGACATATGACCTGACCAAGAGCCTGAATGTAGGAAAGGGGGGCTGGTCTGGAAAATCTGACAGGATGGTTCCTAGTCTCATGCTGGCACTGCTCATGGTAAGAAATAGCCCAGATGGAAGCCAGACCCTATATTGGGGTCTGGGCCACATTTCCAGGCAGTGAGTCTTACCAGCAGGCCTATCTTTGGCTTTCTTACTAGAGGTTGGCATAACCCAGGCACATCGAGGGAGGATAAAGACTTGCTGCTCAAAGCCTTCTCAGACCTATGAGAGAACAGCAGCCTACTCCCCGCCCCTAGCTCATCCTCACCACTCCCACACAGGTGCATCCTCACTATGACATCAGGCCACTATAGGTCCTTTAGTCTTGATCCAAGAAGAGAAAATATCACATCCATTCATGCATTGCCTTTGGATCCCTTCCTACTATCACTGCCAGCTTGAGAATGCAAGTGCCCAGAGGGAAGGTTCCAAGGGTCTATAATTCTTCAGGATTCAAATTCAGTAAGGGCTCATAACTGAGAGAACAAACCAAGAAATCAAGGTCATTCTCATGAAATGTCTTTACATTGTTTTTCCTTTAGTCTGAGCCTTTTACACTCCGTTTTAAGAAGGCAGATGAGGGTTGGGGGTTCAGACTGGGATCAAAATTGGGGTTCATTTAAGGCTTAGTACATGGATAGGGCTAGAATGAAACAAAGTGGTCCACACTGGAGTGTAATCCACAATCTTTGCTTCTATTGGAGTGCAACAACCAAGGTAAACCAGGCCAGACCTTTAGATATTTATTGTCTGTTTTCTCAAAAATGGCATGCTAACTCTTGTTTTATAAATCTGAGGAAAAGCTCAGAGTTTAAAATTTTAGTTCTACCTAAATGTATGGTAGTCTCCATTAATTATGGAAGGTTTAAGAGAGTCAGGATTGGCCACGAACATGGCAGTGCTATTTCTTTTAGCAACTGTGGTTGATAGAGAGCAGTGTTTTCAAGCTGGGGAGAGAATAAATTGGTCTGAACTTCTAAGGAGAAGGGGCACGAAGAACACCACAGCAGGGACTCTAGCAGTATAGCCCTTGGTTTCATCCTCTTCCTCCTCTCAGTTAACACTGTTTGCCAAGAATTGTGTTCATTGCTTCCTAAGCATTATCTTATTTTGTCCTCGTGATCACCTTATGAAAAAGATCAAAGGTCAAATAATTGTCCATTTTATAGATGAGAAAACTGAGACTGAAGGAGACTAGACTAGTCTAAATGTTTAGAACAGGGCTAAGAGTTGGACCAAGGTCTGACCCCAAAGACTTGATTGCTGCCATCTTTTGCTAAGTCTAGGTTTTTCAGGGGACTGGGCTTGCTGAATCCAGGGGACAGGTGGGTACCCCTAACACAAAACTGTCTCCAATCATAATTCACCCATAACACCCTTCCTGTCTTGTGCCCCTGAAGCTCTGCTCTCCCTGCAATACCTTGGTCCCCCTGAACCTCCTTGGAATTCCTTGGTGCCTACGTGAGCATGAGCCTGCTTACTAGTCTGTGTGCTGTCTCTACAGACTCATCCCCAAATGACTGGGCTGGGACCACCCGCCCAAACCTAACCACATCCCGCCCCCCTGACTCCCTTAGCTTTGCTGCTCTCGGCTGGCTTTCCACCTCCTGAATACTATGTGGGGAGATTTTTGGCAGCAGACACATGAGGTTAGCTGGCCACTGTCCAGGCTGAATTTCACTTGGTTATTTCCTCACCATATTTCTAACCTCTTGGGCCCTCTAGAGACTCCATCTCAGTCCTGGCTGATTCTGAACAATCCAGTTTTAGCTCATCTGTGGATTTCATTAGTGTGCTATTCCCTGGCATCTTAAACATTTTTAAATGAAGGCTGTTCCTGAGACTGAGCCTGGAGTTGGTCAGAGTTTGGTATTAAGTAAACCGAGCATGTGGATCCAGCTACACAGGGCCCAGTGAGTTGAGCTAGGCTGTTTCCAGTCTGAGGCTGACCCCAAACCCCAATTACAGAGTGAGCCTGAATCCTAGTCACAGGCTGATGCTGGGGGGCCTGAGCTATGGGGTAAGTGTGGGCATGGAGCCTCATACTAATGAACAAGCCAAGATACTTGCAAAGACACTGGCTTAGAAGTTTGTCCCAGGTATATACTCCCTCACTCACCTGCCTGCCCTATTCAACAGGCTCTTACTCAGACCTGCACTTCCTATGTTGGAAAGAAGGTGTAGTAGAATGTGCACTGAAGGGGCCCGGTCTGGAACTTGCACTGGCCTCTAGCTCTGGCCACAGTGTTTTGGTGTCTCATAGGGGGTGGTCTTGGCCACCAGCCCTCCTTTCAGGTGCTCTTCTCTGCTCTTCCTCTGCATCCCAGCTGAATTGACCCCAAGCAGCCCTTAGAGGAATTCAGATGGCTGACCTGCAGTGTTGACAGCTCCTCTGGTTGGACAAGGGTCACGTTTACCTCATTTCCAAGACAGTACAGAAAAATTGAACCAAAGTGTCATGACTGTGTTGCCCTCTGTTCCTGGGATGGTGCCCCAGACTTCTCTGCTCCAGTGGTGGAAACAGTTGTGCTGGCACTGAGCTGCCTCACACTCGCCCCTGGCCCAATGCACAGATTTACATGGATCTGAAGAGTGAAGCCTGTGGCTGAAAAACAGTGGAAGCCACGCTGGTTGGCAGAGGGCTGGGTCTACACTGTTGCTTTCATTGGCACACATTTCTCCTTTAACCAATCCAAGGAACCCTGAGTTCTAGGATGTTATATTTAAATATTGGAAGCCTTTGCAAGTGTGTATAGACTACGGCTTCTAGTATTTTTCTTATTCTTCTGTTATTATTTTTCTCTGCCTCCTCCCTCTGTCCATAGGGGCTGACTGCAAGGAAGACAGAGGGCAGAGGCCAAAGGCCATTCCACCCATGGTTTGTCAGCCTATTCCCACTGTTCATCTGTGCTGCAAGGCTGCTGCATTGCATAATGCCAAGGGCATTTAACTATGTACGGCACAATGGGTATCCCCAACTCAGTGGGCCTTGGCGGTTACCAGATTAACTATGGGTGGTCCCTGATTGCTAAGTGGGCCCTTCTGGGGTTTGAGTTGTCAACAGGAACCTGAGGACGGGTTGTCCAATGAGTATTGGTCTCCATTTATAAATTCTTCTCTCCTGTGCCACTTAGTAAAATGTCTCTGCTTGTCTTTGTCACAGTCTGAAAAGCCACAAGGCTTCGAAGGTCCCTCTCAACCAATGGCGGCAGTGAAGCAAATTGAATTGAAGTCTGCTTGAGGTGAAGATTTTATTCTCTTAGTTTGATTTGGCTCTGTATGAGTCAACAGACACATCCTGACAGGTCCACTGTTCTGAGTCAGGCCCCATGCCCAGTACTGGGCACAAGAAAACTCTTGGTTTCTGCCCTCATGGGGCTTGCAGCTGAGTTAGAGAGCTAAGTAATAGGTACAGAGACAATTTCAGTACAGTGTGATATGGACACTGATAGAGGCCCACTGACAGCACAGAGAAGGAAGTAGTTAGCTCTTCTGGGGCATGAGGGTAGAAAGAGAGCTCAGGGAACTGTCCACAAGGGAGGTGATTCTTGGACAGGGTTGTGATGGGTGAATAGTTTTTTCCAGTTGGACAAAATGAGGAGGGTATTGTGGGGACAGGGGGCTGGGATGGTGGTGGAATGGCCTAAGCAAAGGTGCAAGAGCCAGTAGCTGGATGGGTTTGGGAGAGCAGCAAATATTTCAGCATAGCTGTTTGGCTTTTGCTTCCCTGTTCCTGGGACTACATAGCTGGTGCTCAGGAAATGTTGGGTGACTGAACATACCTCCTTTCTCCCAGGGTATCAGCTGCATCTGTAGGAGTTCATGTCATGTGTCCCGTGCTAGACCTCAAGCTGGCTGAGGGTGGGTCTATGAGAGAGAAGTGAATGCTTGAGGTGACATAGAAGATTTGGTGATGAATTGCTCTCAAACCCAGGTCTCCTGACTCCTAGTCCTGTGCTCTTTCCACTCCACCTACTTTCCTCTCAGTTCACAGCAGTCTCTCCCTTTCCTGAACCCCTTAAGAATGTACAACTGGAGCCAGGCACTCTGACACTTTGCCTCAACTCTCGTATTGTACATAGGCTGTGTCCAGGGCATTCAATTGGTCTCCCCAACTGGACTACCAGCTCCTTCAAGGCAGGGACTGCAACCTCTTCTCTTCTGTTTTCTCTACAAAGCACAATAAGTGGGGAGTAAAAGAAAAAGCAAGTATCAGTGGAATGTAGAAAATCTCACATTTTCTACCCTACACTTATCCCTCTCTGTCATTCCCTAGGAATCGTGGGGCTTCTCTTTCAAAGAACCTTGAATGTTCTGACCATCCTGCCCTAGGTTCAGCCTTTCCAAGGACTGGGGCTCAAAACCTCTAATGTCCATATGATGCATAGGGAAATGCATACAGTAAAGAACTGATGCCATTCCAGCCCTCGGGCATATGCTGCCTGGAAAAGGAGGAAACATGGCCCCAAACAGAGGAGAAGGGTGAACTCTCTTATTTTGAGAACAAGTATGTTCCTGAGAAATGCGTGGAAATGGATTCCTGTTTTCTGTGCACTGGGGAAAAACGCTAGTTGAGGCAATCCAATGGTGAGCTTTTTAGAACTAATGATATTGAATTAATTCACTTATTTATTCCATATCTCCATTGCATGGAAAATTTTGCTTATTAGCATCTGAGTTTATTCATCTACCAACTATCTAAGAAAAACCATCCATCCCAATGAACCCATCCATCCCAGTGAATGCCAACCGAGTAAATACAGACTAACTTATAAAAAGGCATACATATATTTTGCTTGCAGAAAATTATTTATTTCAAGTGATGAATCATACCCTAATGGACCCATTGTGTAAATCTCCATTTTCTTATAGTGAGGGGCATCTGTAAAATAATAGGACTAGGAGCTATGTACAAATAAGAGTTTTTTCTCACTATTTTTGTCTAACAGATTATTAGTAAAGGGTCATTTTAAGTTTTTTAATTTTAAAAACAATTTATTGAAGTATATCACTCATACACAAACATACATAAACAATAAGTATATAGTAAAAGTTGTGAACTTACAAAACTTACAAAACAAACATGCATAAAGTCATACATAGCTTGCATACATCAACCCACCACAAACACATTGCATTGTTATGAAACCATTTGTAATAAATTATGAAAGAGCATCATCAGAGTATTATATTATACTAAGTATAGACTGTACCTTACATTTGGTATATTTTCCCCCCAACTCACCTTATTATTCTTTTTGTTCATAAAAGATAGAGGTTATCTAAAGTGTACAATCAATGGCACTTGGTATAATCAACGAATTGCACATTCATCACTTTGATCAATATTAAAGCATTTTCATTACTCAAAAAAAACGAAAAACAGCAAAAAACAAACCACTATCATACCCATATGTTTAGAACTACTAATTACAAATCCTATGATGTGCTTTCACCATTTTTATTCATTTCCAAACATTTCCAAACAATTTTTTTTGCCAGTTCTGCACAGATTAAACCTCAGCTTTTCATTCTCTAACCACATTCTATTTTCTGGTGACTTATATTCTAGCTATTAACTCCAAAATTTGCTCATTATATTTAGTTCATTATAGCAAAATCATACAATATTTGCCCTTCTGTGTCTGACTTGCTTCACTCAACATAATGTCCTCCAGGTACATCCATGTTGTCATCTACGTCATGACTTCATTTCTTCCTACAGCTGCATAATATTCTGTCATGTGTATACACCACAGTTTGTTTATCCATTCATCAGTTAATGAATACCGGGGTTGTTTCCATCTTTTGGCAAGTAGGAGTAATGCCACTATGGACATCATTGTGCAGATGTCTGTTCATGTCAATGTTTTTAGTTCTTCTGGATATATACATCGTAGTGCTATTGCCAGGACACAAGGCAAGTTTATATTCAACTTCCTTAATTCCTTAGGAACTGCCAGTCCTCCACAATGGCTGTACCATTCTACATTCCCACCAACAGTGAATAAGTGTTCCTATCTCTCCACATCCTCTCCAACACATGTGGTTTTCTGACTTTTTAATAGTGACCATTCTATTAGGTGTGAAATGATATCTCATTGTAGCTTTGATTTGCTTTTCCCTAATCGCTAGTGATGTTGAACATTCTTTCATGTGTTTTTTCAACATTTGTATTTCTTCTTTAGAAAAATTTCTAGTCAGGTCTTTTGCCCATTTTTAAAGATATGACTTTTCTTAAAAAGATTTATTTTATTTATTAATTTCTCTCCCCACCCCCTTGTTTATGCTTGTTGTGTGCTCTCTGTGACCATTCGTTGTGCACTCTCTGTGTCTGCTCATTTTCTCTTTAGGAGGCACAAGGAACCAAACCTGGGGCCTCCCACGTGTGAGAGAGGTACTCAATTGCTTGAGCCACCTCTGCTCCCTGCTTTGTTGTGTCTCTCATTGTGTTTCCTCTTTGTTCTCCTAGCTGTGTCATCTTGTTACATCAGATTGCTACACCAGCCCATCATGCCAGCTTGCTGTCTTGCTTGTCTTCTCTAGGAGGCACCAGGAACTGAATTAGGAACCTCCTATGTGGTAGGTGGGCACCCAACTACTTGAGCCACATCTACTTCCCATTTTGCCCATTTTTAAATCGGGTCATTTGTCTTTTTATGGTTGAGTTGTAAGCACTCTTTTTGAAAAAAAATCTTTACTTTTTTTTTCTTTATATATTCCCTGCTTCCCCAGATGGTTCTCTTTTCCATCTAATCATTGTTTGCTCACCTTCTCCAGGAGGCACCAAGAACTGAACCTAGGACTTCCCATATGGTAGGTAGGCACCCAACTGGTTGAGCCACATCCACTTCCTGTAAGCTCTCTTTATATATCATCAATATTAGACTCTTGTCAGATGTGTGATTGCCAAATATTTTCTCCCATTTGAATAGGCTGTCTTTTCATCCTCTTCACAAAGTCCTTTGAGGTGCAGAAGTGTTTAATTTTTAGGAGGTCCCATTTATCTATTTTTCTTTTGTCATTCATGCTTTGGGTGTAATGTTTAAGAGACACCCCTCCCCCCCACCTACTACAAGGTCTTGTGGATGTTTCCCTATGTTATCTTCTAGAAGTTTTATGGTCCTGGCTTTTATGTTTAGGTCTTTGATCCATTTTAAGTTCATTCTTGTATAGGGAATGAGATAGAGGGGTCTTCTTTCATTCTTTTGGTTATGGCTATCCAATCTATCCCAGAAAGTAGACTTGGTAGGCTTATAAAAAAATCAGTTGACCATAGAGGTGAGAATCTATTTCTGAACTATCAATTTGATTCCATTGATTTATGTGTCTATCTATCATGCTGTTTGGAACACTGTAGCTTTATAATATACTTTAAGGTCAAGAGGCATGAGTCCTCTGATTTTACTCTTCATTTTTAGGATATTTTTGGTTATTCAGGACCCCTTTCCCTTGCAAATAAATTTGGTAATTGGCTTTTCTATTTTTGTTAAGTAGGCTGTTAGAATTTTGATTGGTATTGCATTGAATCTATAAATCAATTTGATTAGAATTGACATCTTCACAATGTTTAGTCTTCCAATCCACGAGTGTGGAATGTCTTTCCATTTGTTTAGGTCTTCTTTCATTTCTTTTAGCAGTGTTCTGTAGTTTTCTGAATACAGAGCCTTTACATTCCTGGTTAAATTAATTCCTAGATATATGAGTCTTTTTGTTCCTATTGCAGATAGAATCTTGTCCCCTGATTTCCTCCTCAGCTTGCTCATTACTAGTGTAATGAAACACCACTTATTTTGTGTTTAAGCTTGTATCCTACCACTTTGCTGAACTCATTTATTAGCTCAAGTAGCTTTGTTGTAGATTTTTTGGGATTTTCTAAACATAGGATCATGTCATCTGTGAATAGTGAGAGTTTAAACTTTCTCTTTTCCAACTTGGATGCTTTTTATTTCTTTTTCTTGCCTAATTGCTCTAGCTAGAACTTCTAGCACAATGTTGAACAACAGTGGTGACAGTGAGCATTCTTGTCTTGTTCCTGATCTTAGAGGGAATGCTTTCAACCTCTTCCCATTAAATATGATGTTGGCTGTGTGATTTTTATATATGCCCTTTATTATGTTGAGGAACTTTCCTTCTATACCTATTTTTTTTTTCCTTTAGGAGGTCCCTGGGATTGGACCCAGGACCTTGTACATGGGAAGAAGGCACTCAACCTCTAACTACATCCGCTACTCTTTATACCTATCTTTTGAAGAATTTTTTTAAAGAAAGGATGCTGGATTTTGTTGAATGCCTCTTCTGCATCATTAGGGATGATCATGTGTTTTTTTCCCTTTGATTTGTTAATGTGGTGTATTACGTTAATTGATTTTCATATGTTAAACCACCCTTGCATAGCAGGAATAAAACCCCTTGATTGGGAAGTATAATTGTTGTTGTTTTTAAGATTTTATTTATTCCCTCCTTCCTCTCCCCCCATAGTTTGCTCTCTTGTGTCCATTCCCTGTGTGTGTTCTTCTGTGACCGCTTGCATTCTCAGCTGCACTGGGAATCTGTGCCTCTTTTTGTTGCATCAGCTCTCTGTGTGTGTGGCGCCACTCCTGCACAGGCTGCACTTTTTTTCACATGGGGTGGCTCTCCTTGCAGGGCACACTCCTTGTGCATGGGGTTCCCCTACACAGGGCCACCCCTATGTGGCATCGCATTCCTTGTGTGCAGCAGCACTGTGTGTGGGCCAGCTCACCACACAGGCCAGGAGTTCCTGGGTTCAAACTCTGGACTGCCTATATGGTAGATGGACACTCCATCAGTTGAGCCACATTTGCTTCCCTATGTTTTTTTAAAAAAATATTTATTTATTTATTTATTTATTTCTCTCCCCTTCCCCCCCACCCTGGTTGTCTGTTCTCTGTGTCTATTTTCTGTGTCTTCTTCTGTTGTTGTCAGCTGCACGGGAATCTGTGTCTCTTTTTGTTGCGCCATCTTGTTGTGTCAGCTCTCCATGTGTGCAGCACCATTCCTGGGCAGGCTGTACTTTCTTTCGCACTGGGTGGCTCTCCTTATGGGGCACACTCCTTGCACGTGGGGCTCCCTACGAGGGGGACACCCCTGCATGGCAGGGCACTCCTTGCGCGCATGAGCACTGCGCATGGGCCATCTCCACACGGGTCAAGGAGGCCCAGGGTTTGAACCGTGGACCTCCCATGTCTTCCCTATGTTTTTATATGTTGTTGGATTCGATTTACCAGTATTTTGTTGAGAATTTTTGCATCTATGTTCATTAGTGAGATCGGTCTGTAATTTTCTTTTCTTTTCTTTTTTTTTTTACCAAATTTTTATTGACTTTTATTTAAGTATACATAGATCACACAAAATGTTACTTTAAAAAATATGATTTCTCCACACCCCACAATCCCCACTTCTCCCATATTAACAACCTCTTTCATCACTGTGGCACATTCACGCATTTCATGAATACATTTTGGAGCACTGCTACACCAAATGGATTATACTTTACACTGTAGTTTTTTTTGTCTTTTTTAAAAATGTTACATTGAAAAATATGAGGTCCCCATATGCCTGCCACCCCCCTCACTCCACTCCTCCCATAACAACAACATTGTCCATCATCATGGGACATTCACTGCACTTGGTGAATACATCTCTGAGCACTGCTGCACCACATGGTCAATGGTCCACATTATAGTTTACACTCTCCTTTAGTCCACCCAGTGAGCCATGGGAGGACATACAATATCCAGTAACTGTCCCTGCAGTACCACCCAGGAGAATTTCAAGTTCTGAAAATGCCCCCACATAATATCTCTTCTTCCCACTCCCTACCCTCAGTATCTACCCTGGCCACTTTGTACACATCAATGCTATATTTACTTCCATTACTAATCACAATAGTTCCAGAATAGAATATCAGTAAGTCCACTCTAATCCATACTCTATTCCTCCATTCTGTGGGCCCTGGGATGGTTATGTGCCTACAGCTGCAAGCAGGAGAATTGCATCCATCATCCAAGTGGAATCTATGCACCCTCTCGATATAGAGGTGGAGTGGACATAATTTTCTTTTCTTGTAGTATCTTTATCTTGCTTTGGTATTAGGGTGACATTGGCTTCATAGAATGTGTTGGGTAATTTTCCGTCCTTTTCAATTTTTTCGAAGAGTTTGAACAAGATTGGCATTAATTCTTCTCAAACTATTTGGGAGAATTCACCTGTGAAGCCATCTGGTCCTGGACTTTCCTTTGTTGGAAGGTTTTTATGACTAATTCCATTTCTTTGCTTGTGATTGCTTTGTTGAGCTCCTGTATTTCTTGTAGAGTCAATGTAGGTTGTTTGTGCATATCTAGGAATTTGTCCATTTCATCTAGGTTGTCTAATTTGTTAGCATACCATTTCTCATAATATCCTCTTATGATTCTTTTATTTCTGTGGGGTCAGTCATAAAGCCCACCCCTTCCATTCCTGATTTTATTTATTTGCATCTCCTCTCTTTTTCTCTCTGCTGGTCTTGCTAAGGGGTTGTCAATTTTATTGATTTTCTCAAAGAACCAGCTTCTGGTTTGGTTGATTTTCTCTATTGTTTTTTGTTCATAATTTCATTTATTTCTGCTCTAATCTTTGTTATTTCTTTATTTCTGCTTGCTTTAGGATTGGTATGCTGTTCTTTTTCTAGTTGTTCCAGTTTTTCAGTTAGGTTTTTTATTTTAGTTTTTAAAAAATTTTTGATAGGCATTTAGGTCTATAAATTTCCCTCTCAGCACTGCCTTCACTGTATCCCATAAGTTTGTTGTGTTCTCGTTTTCATTCATCTCAAGGTATCTACTAATTTCTCTTGCAATTTCTTCTTTGACCCACTGATTGTTTAAAGAGTATGTGGTTTAGCCTCCACCTATTTGCAAATTTCCCCCTTTCTCACCTGTTATTGATTTCCAGCTTCATTCCATTATGATCAGAGAAGGTGCTTTGTATAACTTCAATCATTTTGAATTTATTAGAGTTGTGTTGTGGCCCAACATGTGGGCTATCCTGGAGAAAGATCCATTAGCACTTGAGAAGAATGTATAAACTACTGTTTTAGGGTGCGATGTTCTGTATACATTTGTGAGTTCCAGCTTGTTTATCATGTTTTCCAAGTTCTCTGTTTCCTTGTTGATCATCTGTCTCATTGTTCTACCTATTGATTTGAGTGGCATGTTGAAGTCTCCAACTACTATTGTAGAGACATATCTTTCTTGTGTCAGGTTTGCCAGAGCTTGCCTCATGTACTTTATGGCACTCTGGTTAAATGCATAGATATTTATGACTGTTACTCCTTCCTGGTGGGTTGTCCCTTTTTGCGACGGTTTGCTCGGTCGGTAGAGGTGGGGTCTGGCTGCGGACGAGGGGTCGGTCCAGCTCAGGACGAGGGGTCGGTCCGGCAGCAGACGAGGGGTCGGTCTCACAGGGGTTGCACGGTTTGGCTGACGGGGTCGCCCGGCGAAGCCGGCGACGAAGGGGTCGCCCGGAGAAGCAGGCGACGAACTGGGGACAAGGGAGGCCAGGCCCTTGTCGGGGGCTCTCAGGACTGGAGGGCGCACGGCAGAAGAACTACCCCGGAGACAAGGTAAACATGCAAGTCCACGTTATTGAGGGAGAGGCAACAGTTTTATAGGGGCTGGGGAAGGCTGATTGGTCGAAGCCACGCCCTGTTCTGATTGGTTGCCGGCGAAAGGTCAGTGGGCGGTACTGGACGGGGGAGGGGTGGTGGTTAGGGATTGGCTGTCGCTGTTGCTGGGGGAAGGGGCAGGGTTTAGTGATTGGTGGCTGCTGTTGCTGGGGTGGAGGGCAGACTTGAGTTTCCCGCCCACGCCTGGCTGTTGCTGCTGTCGGGGGAAGGGAAGAGGGCAGACTGGATTTTTCCGCCCACGCCTGGCTGTTGCTGCTGTCGGGGGAGGGGAAAAGGGCAGACTGGAATTTTCCGCCCTGCTCCTGTGCAGGGAGAAAGAAGAAGAAGGGTACTGCCCCACAGGCATCGTGTGGCGCCACCCGGGAGGAGGGGCGGCTGCGGAAGCATGGCTGCCGAGAAGGGGAGACCCGAGGGCACTCTGCGCCCATGCCGAGCTTCCTTCAGGAGTGGCGGTGAGTCCGACCAGCCACCCTATTATGGGGGCAGCGGCTTGGCCTGCCGCGGCCGCTCCCCCGCCGGGCCACACTTCAGCCCGAGGGGTGACCGCACCTTTTATTAATAATAATGGCCTTCTGCACCTCTTATCACTTTTTTGCATTTAAAGTCTGTTTTATCTGACACCTGTGTAGCTACTCCTGCTCTTTTTTGGTTACTGTTTGCCTAAAATATCTTTTTCTAACATTTCGCTTTCAGTCTATTTGCATCCCTGGGCTAAGGCTAAGGTGACTCTCCTTTAGACAGCATATGGATGGCTCATGTTTTCTAATCCATTCTGTTAGCCTATGTGTTTTGATTGGGGGTTTTAATGCATTCACACTCAATATTATTACTGTAAAGGCATTAATTCAGCCATTTTATCCTTTGGTTTTCATATGTCTATATAGTATTTTTAGCCATCCTTTTACCTTTTGGTTACTCTTTCTGATAGTCTTCACTTCTACATTCTCCTCTAAGCCTCTTTTGTTTTCTTTTCTGTCTGCAGAATTCCCTTTAGTGTTTCCTTCAGATCTGGATTCTTGTTTATGAACTCTCTTAGGTTCTGTTTATCTGTGAATATTTTAAGCTCATCATCATATTTAAAGGACAGTTTTGCCATATAAAGAATTCTTGGCTGGCAATTTTTATCTTTCAGTACCATAATTATATCATACCACTGCCTTCTTGCCTCCATGGTTTCTGAAGAAAAATCCACACTAAGTCTTATTAGACATCCCTTGTATGTGATGTTTCACTTTTCCCTTGTATATGATGCTTCCCTTACTGCTTTCAGAATTTTTTCTTTATTTTTGGAATTTGGCATTTGGCAAATGATATGTCTTAGGGTAAGTCTATTTGGATTTATTCTAATTGGAGTATGCTCTGCTTCCTGGATATGTACATTTGTTTCTATTATGAGAATTGGAAAATTTTCAGCTATTATTTCTTCAAGTACTCTTTCTACCTCTTTTCCCTTCTCTTCTCCTCTGGAACTCTCATAACATATATGTTGGTGCATTTCATTCTATCTGTCAACTCCCTGAGCCCCTGCTCAATTTTTCCATTCTTTTCTCTCTCTGTTCTTCTCTCTTTTCAATTTCAGTTGTTCTTTTCTCTATGTCACTGATTCTTTCTTCCATGATTTCAAGTCTTCTGTTGTGTGCCTCTATTTTTTTTTTTTTTTAGGTACGGGCTGGGAATTGAACCTAGAACCTTATATGTGGGAAGCTGGCGCTCAACCACTGAACCACATTGGCTCCCCTTGTTTTGTTTGTTTGTTTGTTTGTTGTTTTTTTTTAAGGAGGCACCAGGGACCAAACCCAGGACCTCCCATGTGGGAAGCAGTTGCTCAACTGCTTGAGCCACATCCACTCCCCCCTATTGTATTTTTAATCTCAATTATTATGTCTTTCATTCTCATGAGCTCTGTTATTTTTCTATCCAAGATTTCGAATTTTTGTTTGTGCTCACCCAGTGTCTTTTTAATGTCTTTTATTTCTTTAGCCTTGTTGTCCTTCACCTCCATGATTTGATTTAGGAGATTTGTATAAACCTCATTGATTAGCTGTTTCAATTTCTGTGTCTCATCTGGAGCTTTGATTTGTTTCTTTGTCTGAGTCATAGCTTCCTTTTTCTTTGAATGGCATGTAAAGCTTAGCTGATGTCTAGGTATCTGATTCTGATGCTGAGTATACTTGGTGTTCAGTTTCTCTCTCTTGCCTAGAGATTTACTGTTAAGTAGCTATGTACTACCACTGTTCTTTGACTTTTGGTTCAGCTTGTTCTAGATATTTAGGATTACCCCTGTTTGTCCACTCAAATTAGGGCTAAGGACCCAGTAATTTGGTGCAGGCCAGTTTTCAAGGGCCTTGGGGGAGGTGGCAGTAAAGGCACCTGCTTGCCTTTTTAATTTATTTTTTATTTTCCTTTTTCATGCACTTTTCTGGTTTGGCCAACAGATGTCACTCTTTGGCAGCCCTCTCAGATCAGACCCCGGATACTAGGGGGAATTGCATCGTGAATAATTCCTTAGGCAGGTGGGTGGTACAGAAACAAGGTCATCATGGCTGGCCAGGCCTCCAAAACAAACATTTTCAGAGGCTGTTCTCCACCCTTGGTGGGCCCCAACTTCCCTCTCTTTGCCTCCTCAGCAACTAGGCCAAGGTAATAAGTAGGGTGTTTGGGAAGGCAAATTAACTCCCTTCAGGCTCTCAGTGCAAACAATGCCGTGTCCCCACCCATTGTGGAAGTGTGGGACCCCTGCAAGGCAGCAGACCAAGTTGGCTGGTCAAAACCTGAATTTGCTGTAAGCAGTGTTGCTCCCTCTTCCCTTTCTTGTGGAAGAGGACCACTGCAACCCTCTCAGTCTCCCACCGCTGCAGTCCACAGACCATAGGTGGGGGGGTGGTGGACAATCACTGCTCCCTCTCTGAGGGCAACTCAGTGCTCCTCATGCTGCCGTGGTTGATCCCCTGCCTGCTGCTCCTGCAAGAAAGCTGCTACCCAAGAGAGCAGAGGGAGACATTAAGCCATACTTCTCTAGAGGGGGCACTACTCATGGGATTTTTCAGCCAGCTGAGACCCCTTTCCTTTGCTCCTCTCTCTTCTGGGTGGTGTCTTGCCTTCCCCTTGTGTCCTCAGTCCCAGAGCAGCCATCCAGACAGTTTCCACCTGTCCTCTAGCTACTTTTCCTGGGATAGAAGTGATCCCTCCACCTTTCTAATTCTCCATCTTCTCATTTAGGTTTGTATTTAAAGTTCATTGTGCCTTACTACCGATTTTCTCCCATGAAATCTACAGAGTACAGTGAATCAGATACACTGCATTTGAGTCCTGCTTCTGCCACTCACTGAGTGACTTTGGGCAAGTCACCTGGCCTTTCTGGACCACAGATTCCTCGGCTATCGAATGGAAACAATCACAGGCATGACCTCATGGGGTTGTTACGTTGATGACCCTGATATGTCACACTGAATGTAGAGAGAGCAGCTAGATTCAAACCAAGGGAGAGTAGGGACTGTGAGGGAGGTTCTTATCCCCTTCCTAAGATCACCCTGAGTCATGACGACATCTCCCCAGGGGTGAGTTCTTCCCACCTTGCACCCACAGGGTAAACTATTTTACCATTGAGAAGGCAGGCCCCAAGAATGGGGGGCAAGGCCTGTGTGAGTTTCAGCAGACCATTGACAGATCCTTCTGTGACACTGAGCAAGTTGTCTCCTGGGGCTGGATGACAGTCATAATAATAACTGTGAGACCTCGCTTGGGTAGCTCATGCAGTCAAAATAAAATAGAGACATGGATGACATGCAAATCCTGGAAGCCTTCTGTAGGATGAAGAAACCCACGGGCTCCCTCCCTATTCCCTCATCACCCCCATGTCTTCTTTGGTCACTTGAAGCTATAGGAGAAGGCTGTTTCCAGCCTTTTAACAGCTACACATCCTCCTTCAGCACCTGCACCTGTCTCCTTCTCTGCTAGACTGGAGGCCCATCCTCAGCCCCAGGGAAGCTTGCCCTGCTGGACACCGCTGGCAGTGGCAACCCAGTGTGTAAAGGAATTAATACCCCAGAGGCAACCTCCAACTGACAGGGGATGGGAATCAGTGGACAAATGTCCTAGCTTCCATGTCAGCCTTCCAGCAGGACAATTCTGAGGAGCATCTCCATAGCTTCACAGTAGGTCCCCAGCAGGATGGAGCCCCTAAGTGGCTGTAGGGATGACCTGCCATGAAATGCTTTCTTTATTGGCTTTTCTCCTGTTTCCTACTTCCTTTTGTGTATTTCATGTGATCCCCTCCCCATAAAGCTCTGTAAACTCAAGTCTTTGTCTCAGGGTCTGCTTTGGGGAGGAGCCCAAACTGAAGGACTTTTTCTACCTTCTAGCATTTACACAAGATCCAGGTGTGGGAAAACAGGAGCTGGAGAAAAGCTCATCCTCGAAGAAATATAATAACCCTGACTGACATCTGTTTTCAAAGCTCTTTCTCTCACCTACATCCTTGTAACTCAGAATATGGATGAGCTGCAAGGCCATCACCTAGGAACTTGTGAGAAATGCAGCCCCATTCCAGGCTGGCCAAACCAGAACCTGCATTTTAACAAGAGTCTAAGGTAGTTTGGGTTCACATTACATTTTGAGATTCCCTCTCCCTCTTTCCCTCCATCTACCTCTACATTATCTCACAAAGTCCTAGGAGAAAATATTACCATTATTCCCAATTTTATGGCTGTGTAAGTGGCAAAGCCAGTACTTGACTTAGGCACAGTTAGGTGGGCTATGTTGCTGATTAAATGTCCCATGAATGGATGCTAAATTGCAAGGGTTTTCTGATAGCATGTCCAGAGCCCTATTTTTAGCCCTGTCCTTCTCCATATTGTTAACCAGGATTGGGCAGCAAGCGCTGGAACACGTAGCTCAGGTGTGTAGATAACATGAGGCAGGGAGGGATGGTTAATAAAATGGATGGCTGAATTGGGACTCAGGAAGATTTGGACAGGTTAGAACAATGGTCCCCAATCCCAAATGATGACACCCAATAGGGAGGAGTGTAAAGCTCAAGATTTAGTTTACAAAAAGCAACCATACAGAAACAGGCTGGGGAAAGCTACCTTGACAGATGTTCTGATGAGAAAAAAAATGAGCATGGGTGGTTGGTGAGTTTAAGTGTCCTCAAGCTCAGCTGGAGCTGAGCAAGTGCTGCAGTTACTGATAAAGGAGCATAACTCTAAGCTGCATTAATCAAAATGTCCTGTGCCCAACAAGTGGGGACGGCACTGTCAGTTTCTGCTTTGTGCTGCTCACCTACACCACTCCTGGGCTGAGGTTGGGTCACCATTTTTTAAAAAGGAACCTGCAAGAGACAGGGCTAAGTGAGGGGAGCAGGTCAGACATTGTCTCTTCCCTCGGGAAGCCTATGGCCTACTGGGCAAAGGCAGACAATAAATAAACCCTGAACCAGACAAATCTATGTGCGTATTTTAAAATGTGCAAGTGCTGCAGAGGAATTCCAGATGCTATGAGAGCTCTTACTCAGAGAACCTGACCCAGACAGGGGATCAGGGCAGGTTTCCTTGAGGAAGCATCTTTGAGCTAATTTATGAAGGATGACTAAGTGTAAAACAGGGAAACAAGGAGAATAAAAGGTTCAAAAGCCCTGGGGAAAATTTGGGGAACAGGGAGAAGAAAAGTTGTATTAAAGGGTGTGGCTCAGTTAGATCTGAGTTTTGGGAACATCACTTTGGCTGCATTTTGAGGTGCAGATTGGGGACGGGCAAGAGCAGGTGCAAGGAGACCAGCTAGTAGTCATCCTGTATTAGATTATGATGACTATTGTAACAGATTACCACAAATTTAGTGGCTTAAAAATTTTTTTCTTACCGTTCTAGAGGTCAGAAGTCTGAAATGGGTCTCAGTGGGATAAAATCAAGATGTCAGCAAGGGCCACAGTCCTTGGTGAAGGCTCTAAGGGAAAATCCATTTTCTTGCCTCTTCCAGCTTCTAGAAGCTTCTTGCATTTCTTGGTTGTGGTCCCTTTCCATTTCCATTGCTGGTAATGCCCAGTTCAATCTTTCTTACATTGTATCACTCTGACACTCCTGCTTCCCTCTTTCACTTATAAGGACCCTTGTGATTACTTTGGGCCCACCAGATAATCCAGGATAATCTCCCTAATCTCCTATTTTAAAGTCAGCTGATTAGCAACCTTCATTCCATCTACAACCTTAATTCCCCCTTGCCATGTGTGGTGATTTGGAGCTATGTATTCCAGGGGAGAAAAAAACATGTTCTTAAACTTAACCCATTCTTGTGAGTGTGAACCCATTTTAAGTAGGACATTTTTATTTTTATTTTTTTCATGTTACATTAAAAAAATATGAGGTCCCCAATAGTCCCCACCCCCCTCACCACACTCCTCCCACATCAACAACCTCTTTCATCATCGTGGCACATTCATTGCATTTGGTGAATACATTTTGGAGCACTGCTGCACCACATGGATAGTGGTTTACATTGTAGTTTACACTCTCTCCCAGTCCACCCAGTGGGCCATGGTAGGACCTACAATGCCCAGCAACTGTCCCTGCAGTACCACCCAGGACAACTCCAAGTCCTGAAAATGCCCCCACACCATATCTCTTCTTCTCTCTCCCTACCCTCAGCAGCTACTGTGGCACCTTCTCCACATCAATGCTACAATTTCTTCCACTACTAATCACAATAGTTCCAGAATAGAATATCAGTAAGTCCACTCTAATCCATACTCTATTCCTCCATTCTGTGGACCCTGGGATGGTTATGTCCACTCCAACTCTATATTGAGAGGGAGCTTAGATTCCACATGGATGATGGACGCAATTCTCCTGATTGTGGTTATAGGCACTCTTGGCTCCCTGCTGTGGTAATTGACCTTCTTTGCCTCCCTGTTAGCTGGCTGGGGTAAGTACAATAAACCAGAGGGTAGGAGTTGCAGGTCTATTGAGGCTCAGGGCCTGGCTATCACATGGACAGTCCAGAGATTCAGGTCCCCTGAGCATACACCACACCCCAGCGTCAACTACAGGTCCAATAAAAGAAACAGGAGAGGCTTGTGAACAAGGATCACATTTGAGTTCAAATCCATCACACTCAGGAACACGAACTCCAAAGTAGGGCCAAATGACATGGCACTGAACGCCATCTGCCATGACCACAGAACCTGTGGGTCTCTGTAGCCCTCAGAAGAACCAGTACCTGGGCTTGTATCTATTTTGGCTGTCTCTGGGACCCTGCTGAGGCTTGCATAAGAGCAATCCCTCTGATGACCTCCCAACTCTTTTTTGGAGACTCATAGCCACAACCAATCCAAGGTCCACAGAATAGAGGAATAGAATATGAATTAGAGTGGGCTTACTGATATTCTATTAATGAACTATTGTGATTAGTAATCGAAGAAAATGTGGCATTGGTGTGGAGAAAGTGGCCATAGTGGCTGCTGAGTGTGGCAAATGGGAGGAAGAGATGAGAAGTGGAGGCGTTTTCGGGATGTGGAGTTGTCTTGGGTGGTGCTGCAGGGACAATTACTGGACATTGTAGGTCCTCCCATGGCCCACTGGATGGAACATGGAAGAGTGTGGGCTATGATGTGGACCATTGACCATGAGGTGCAGCTATGCTCAGAGATGTATTCACCAAATGCAATGAATGTCTCATGATGATGGAAGAGAATGTTGCTATGGGGGGAGTAGTGGGGGTGGGGGGTATATAGGGTATATAGGGACCTCATATTTTTTTAATGTAATATTAAAAAAAGAATAAAGACAAAAAAATAAAAATAAAAATTTTTAACCCTAAAAAAAAAAAAATCGTTTGTCCTTTCCATTTCCCCCTTTTGTTCAAGGTCAAAAAGCATGTTTAACACATGATATTACATGTAGGCTGACATATTCTCCTGGTCTGAGTTTACCCTTTTATTCAAGGTCATTTGGTACTTGGTAGTAATCTCTTGGCACCAGGGAGGTTCATCCCTGGGAGTCATGTCCCACACTGGGGGGAACGTAATGCATTTACATGCTGAGTTTGGCTTCGAGACTGGTCACATTTGAGCAACATGGAGGCTCTCAGGAGGTAACTCCTAGGCACCCTGCAGCTCTAAGCCTAGTTCTTATTTCAGGCTTACAGGCTCACAAGCATAGTTATTAGTATCACGGGCTCATTGTTGGACCATCCTTCCTTATTGGTCTTAGCCATTGCACTTGGGGGATTGTTGCTGTTTAAATAGGACATTTTGATGATGTTGCTTCGGTTAAGGTGTGGCTTAACTCAGTCAGGTTGGGTTTTAATCTTTTTACCGGAGTTCCTTATAAGAGAATGAAATTCAGGTAAAGAGAGAGCCCCAGAGGAAGCAGCCAGAAGTGGAACATCAAGGGAACCCAGAAGAGAAGGGAGAGTCCAGGAGAGGCTGCCACATGCCTTGCCATGTGGCAGAGGAGCCAAGTTCCAAGGATTATGGGCAGCAAGTCCTAGAAAGCCACTCTTTGGGAAGAAAGCACTGCCTTGATTTGGACTTCTTGCCTCAAAACCATTGTTTAAGCCAACCCATTTCATGGTATTTGCTTGAGCAGTCAAGGAAACAATTATACCATGGACCGTAATATATTCACAGGTTCTGGGGATGAGAATGTGGTCATCCTTGGGGAGCTATTATTCTGCCTACCACACATCGCAATTTACATACATTATCTAATTTAAGTCCCCCTTCCTCAGGTGGTTGGTACAAGTATCCTCCTTTTACAATAAGGAAACAGACTGAGAGAGGTGACCTGCCTAAGACCACACAGCTGGGAAGTGGTAGAGTCCAGGTTCAGATTCCAGCTGCCTGACCAAATCCTGTGATTTAACTCCCGCCCCATATTGCCTCTCCATGTCCAATGAGGGAAATGTCAATGTGAAAAGCCAGGAGATGTTTGCACTGGACGACTCAGGGGTGCCAAGTTCTGATGCATGATGGGCTGGCTATCCTGTGATGGGGCGATTCATCTTGTTCTGGCTCCAAGAAGCAGAACCAGGACCAATAGATACAAGGAGATAAGTTCTGATTTTTAGAATTTTTAGAGCCAAAAGGGACCTTAGAGGTTGTAAACTAAGGCTCAGAGAGGGGAAGTAATTCACCCAAGACCACACAACTAATTAGTTGACCACATAGCCAAATCATTACAGTTCTCCTGACGATTGTGTGGGTTGTGGCATTAAGTAAGGGGCTCCCTGTTGCTGGAAGTGTTTGAACATCATTTAACAGGAATCCTGAGCTAGGCAAAGGAGTTGTTGCCCATTGTGAAACATGACGTAATTTTTAAAATTTAGTAACAACAATGCAAGCCCAAAAGTTTTTCCATGAGCTTGAATTGAAAAAAAAAAAAAACCAGCTTATCTTTATTTTCTCTGAACTGAGTGTCATAAAACTATCTGCCACTACATCCTGAAAAGGGGTCCATGGTTTTCACCTGACTGGCAAAAGGGTCTGTGGAAAAAAAACAGGTTAAGAACCCCTGAATTGGAGCAGTTCTTCCTAAAATAGTATTGTTCTCACTGATTTGTACTCTGATATGAGCTGTTTCATTTATTTATTTACTTATTTATTTATATTTTCTTTATTATTATTATTTTTAATGTTCTAATGATGGCTTTATTTTTCAGATATTACTGTAGGTAGGTGAGTCCTTACCACAAGTGAGATATTTTTAAATGTGCGTTTTTTGATGAGTGGATTTTACAGATACATCAAAATAAATTGTATACAAACCAATATGTGCACACGAATGTTCATAGCATCATTAGTCACTGTTGCCAAAAGTTGGAATCAACCCAATGCCCATCAACAGATGAATGGATTAGCAAAACGTGGTATACACATGCAATGGAATACTACTCAGCTGTAAGAAGGAATAAAGTACAAACACATGGGATAACATGGATGAATCTTGAGGACCTTATGTTGATTGAAACAAGCCAGGCATTGAAGGACAAATACTACATGATCTCTCCGATATGAATTAAGCAAATCAAGCTGTCTCAGAGAGCCAGAGACTGGATGATAGGCTTACAGGAAATTGGGGGGTAGAGGAAGGTTTTTTTAAAAGTATAATTTACATACACTAAAATTCATCTTTTTAAGTACATGGTTCAATAAGTTTTAACAAATATATACAGTTGTGTAACCACCCCCACAATTTCCATCATCTCAAAAACTTCTCTACGACCCCCCCTCCTTTTAACTTAAAAAAATTATTGTGGTAAAATATATATAACATGAAATTTTCCATTTTAACCATTTGAAGTGTATAATTCATTGTGTTAATTACATTCACAAGGTTGTGCAACCATCACCACCATCTACTACCAAAATTTATCATATCAAACAGAAACTCTGTACCCATTATGCATTAACTCCCCATTCCCCACTTCCTCCAGCCCCTGGCAACCTTTAATTCTGTCTCTATAGATTTGCCTCTTCTCAATATTTCATATAAATAGAGTAATACAATATTCATCCTTTTGTGTCTGGTTTCTTTCTCTCAACATTTTGTCTTCAAGGTTCATCTAGTTTGTGGCATGTTTCAGAACTACATTCCTTTTTATGGCTGAATAGTATTCCTTGTGTGGTTAGAACACACTTTGTTTAGCCATTCATCTGTCAGTGGACATGTGGGTTGTTTCTCCATTTTGGCTATTGTGAATAATGCTGTTATGGACATTGGTGTATGTTTTAGTTTGGCAAAAGGCTGCCAATGCAAAATATCAGAAATGGGTTGGCTTTTACAAAGGGGATTTATTTGGTATAAAAGCTTACAGTTCCAAGGCTATAAAATGTCCAAATTAAGGCATCAGCAGAGATGCTTTGTCACCAAAATCAGCTGCCATGTAGTAAAACGAGATGACTGCTGATCTCTGCTGAGGTTTCTACTTTCCCCTCCAGAATCTACCATCTCAGCTGAGGACAACCAGGTATAGGGCTTGTCTCTTTCCCAGCCTCCTCTATCAGACTTGACTGCTCTGCTTTCTTCCCTAGTTTAACTGTAAGCTATCAGGTATATGGTTCATCTCTCCCTGGGCCTCAGCTTTTTGAGCCTCTCACGGGCTTCTCTCCTTGAAGTTACGCTGTAGGTGAAACTGTTGTCCTTTCTTTCACATGGCCAAATTAAATATGGCAGCTCCCTTTTTCTTTGTGTCCATTTTTATCAGACCCAGCAAGAGGGCAGAAACTCAACCTGAGTTATGTCTCACTGACATAGTCCAATTGTAAGCGTCTCATACCCACAGGAATGGAATTGTTCACAAATATAATCTTCCTCTTTTTGGGATTCATAAAATAATTACAAATTGTCACAGTGTATGTATGCATCCTTTTTTCTTTTTAACTTTTTATCTTGAAATAAGTATAGAGTCACAATAAGTTGCAAAAATAGTGCAGAGATCCCCTGTAACCTTCATGTAGATTTCCTAAATATTAACATCTTCCATAACTACAGTGCAATATCAAAACCAGGAAACTAACATAGATACAATACTACTAACTAGACTACAGACTTTTATCAGATTTCAAGACTTTATCCATGCTCTCATTTGTGTATGCATGTTTGTGTGTATAGTCCTATGCAATTTGACCACATGTATGGTTTCATATAACTGTAACCCCAAAGAAACTCTGTGGTGCTACTCCTTTGTAGCTGTACTCACCCTCTCCCCCCCATCCCTAGCTCCTGGTTTATTTCTGTGCCTCTTTGGATATGCTCTACTTTTAAATGGTACATTTTAATTAGAAAATAAAAGGTGGTTATATTCACATTGGAAAAATCCAAGTCATTCAGGTGTTTTGAAAGAACTCCTTGAGACCTTTTTCCTATTCCAGTCCCTTTACTGAAGGTAATCACTGTTAGTGTTTTAGTATCCTAAGCATATCTATGCATTTGGTATCCTAAGCTTGTCTATACATACAGTACACATACACATACCATACCTGAAGAAATATGTGGTTATGTGTGTGGGTGTCTTTTTAAAATTTTTAAAAAAATTTTTGTCTTTATTTTTTTAAAATATTACATTAAAAAATATGAGGTCCCCACATAACCCCCATCCGCCTCACCCAACTCCTCCCCCCATAACAACAATCTCCTCCATCATCGTGAGATATTCATTGCATTTGGTGAATACATCTCTGAGCACCACTGCACTTCATGGTCAATGGTCCACATCATAGCCCACACTCTCCCACATTCTACCCAGTGGGCCATGGGAGGACATACAATGTCTGGAAACTGTCCCTGCAGCACCACCCAGGACAACTCTAAGTCCCGAAAATGCCCCCACATCTCCTCTCTTCCTCCCACTCCCTACCCCCAGCAGCCACCGTGACCACTTTCTCCACACTAATGCCACATTTTCTTTGATTACTAATCACAATAGTTCATGAATAGAATATCAGTAAGTCCACTCTAATCCATACTCTATTCCTCCATCCTGTGGACCTTGGAATGGTTGTGTCCACTCCACATCTATATCAAGGGGGGGCTTAGATTCCACATGGATGCTGGATGCAATCCTGC